>NW_024962262.1:102228044-102534222 GCF_019238085.1 Lagopus leucura | reverse complement strand
TTTAATATATATTTAATATATATTTAATATATATTTAATATATATTTTATATATATTTTATATATATTTTATATATATTTTATATATATTTTATATATATTTTATATATATTTTTTATATATTTTTATATATTTTTATATATTTTATATATATTTTTATATATTTTTATATATTTTTATATATTTTATTTTTTATATATTTTTAATATATTTTTATATTTTTTATATTTTTTAAATATATTTTAAAATATATTTTTAATATATTTTTTTATATATTTTTTATATATTTTTATATATATATACAAGCATGCGCAGGCTGGCATGCTCAGCTGTCACACCACAGAATGAAGAGCATCTTGATCTGCTCATTCATGTGAATCAAAATATTATGACCAGAGAACTTGTACAGAGCTGAATACGAGCCTCAGTGCATTGGAAACAATGGTGGCAACATTGGAATATTGCAGAGTTTGTGCCAGGTGGGTCCCACAGATGTTCATGTAGGAAAAGAAAAAAAACAGTGTATGCAAGTTTGTCAGGACCAGTATGAACCAATATGAGGCTAAGGGTGACTGTTTTCCAGATCACACCATTACTGGTGATGAGATGTGCGGCCACCATGTGAGCTGGAATCAAAACTGCAGTCCATGGAGTGGTGACATGTGAATTCCTCATTGAATAAAGAAGTTCAGGACGTACTATGATGTGCACTGTCTTTTGGGATGAGAAAGAGGTGATCTTTCCAGACTTCCTGGAACCTGGACAGACTGTCAACTGTGACCTCGACATCATGATGCTGACTAAGCTGAAGGCTCCAACTTCCAGAGTCAGTCCAGAGAAGAAAACATGAGAGCTCCAGTGCCCATACCAGTTTGAAGACTGTAGACACATTGTGAATCTTGGCCGGACTGCCCTACCATACTCATCATGTAGTCCAGATTTAGTGCCTTCTGACTTCCATCTGTTTGGGCTGATGAAAGATGGACTGCATCACCAACATTTTACTAACAGTGATGCCTTTGTAGCAGCTGTGAAACAGTGGGTCACCTCCACTAGTGTATATTTTTGAGTGCAGGCTCTTGTTCACGGCTGGGGGAAATACATAGATACTGGCAGTGACTATGTTGGAAAACAGTATTTTGAAGCTGAGAATATGCTCTATGAGATAGTGTTAATGTGCTTTTACATCTGCTGTGGTTCCTTGGAAATAAACAGGAGGCATTACTTTGAGAGTGATGTGTGTGTCCATGTGTGCATTACTTTGCGATACCTGTGTTGGACAGTCTGTTCCTGGATGAGGAACAGATAAGACAGATCCACAGGATGAACTACTTCTTATTTCTATGGCAAGTCAGGAGGTTGTGCTTTGAGTGGAATTGTTTTTTTTTAATATGAAGCAGAAAGAGATCGCTAGTGCAACTAAGACCAACAAGTTAGATGCAGTCAGTTTTTACGGTCTTGAACTTTATTTTTCCAGAAGTTCCAGGATTTTCTGCACCAAGCATATGTGTCTTTCAGATCACTTATAGGAAGTACAGCTATCCAAATCAGATTGTGCTATGCTTAATGTTGCTGAAGGGTGCATTTCATTCCTATAGCATGTCTTTACCTTCTCAGCAAGGAAAGTTAATAGCAGAAGACTCCATATCACGTTCTCCTGCTTGTGTTGCTGAGTGTTGTTTCCCTGACACAGGTGTTATTTCTAGATATATTCTATACTGGGATTAAAATTTTAAATATCATTTACATGGATTGTCTGTTGCTGTGTCTGCTTATTCCTAGTGAGACAGACTGTGGTACTTCAGCTTAAAAATTCATTAAAAAGTTGAAGTAGCTCTTTCTCCACAAAACCAGACTCGAATTCAACTCAGGACCTAAAAGAGACTAATATTTATGCCAGTGACAGTGTCTTGTATTTATTTGCATGTTTCTTTGATGGAGAATGTTGTTGGATGGCTGTTTATGCCGGGAAGAAGGAATATAATGGTGAGATTACTTGTTTTTTTTTCTTTCTACTTCTTTATAGCTTAACAATAAAAGTTTCACTTTTTTTTTTCTCTTCCCTTTTGAATTCCAGGCAGAGTGTACTTGTACTTATGACTGAATTTCTTAAATTGCTTTCAAAATTTCACTGTGGTCAGGAAATCAGGCTATGTGTTTTATCCCCTAACATCATCCCAGTAAAGGGGAGGCACTTTCAGTTTGGAGAACTTTTTCATAGATATTGGATTGGAAGAAAGGACATTTCCCATTGTACCTACAATTGAACTGTGGATGAGTGCATTGTGGATTCTATGCCCTGTTCTTTCAGCCACCTAAAAGCTCAGGCAAATCATGGGGGAATGCCACAGAATAATATATATATAATATATTATATTATAATTTTTATATATATATATATATATATATATATATTATATCTATATAATATATAGAATAAAATATATTAAATATATATATTATATATATTTATATATATATAATATATATATATATATAAAACCATAGAATAATATAGATTTTAACTGAAAAATTTGTACCAATCTGTTGCAGAAACAAAGATCAATTTGAAAGTTAAATACAGCTTTGACATTTGATTAGACTCTTCAGTGCATATCCAGACAGCTTTAGAAAATCTCCAGAAATGTAGTCACCGTAGGCTCTCTGGCAGTCTGCTCCAATGTTTGACCATCCTCACAGAGGAAAAAAGTGGTGTAGTATGTATGCAGCCACAAGTGTGTTTGTGGGTTGCATCTGTTCTGTAATGCAGACCAAAGCTGTGTGTGTGTGTGTGATATGATTCTTTGTGTGGAGAACTTCCTCCTCACTTTCACAGCCTGTCTTTCTGTGAGAGTGTTTATCCATTCACTTCAGCACTCCAGACGTGCAAACTATTCAATCATATTTCTGTGCTTCCTAGTGAGATTGTACCTTTTCCTTTGCATGTGGCCTTCCTCTTTTTGCCCTCACTGAACAAATGCATGAACCAGTGCCTAAGATGATTTGCTTGCATTGCTTTTACAGGGAAAGTGTGCAAGGGTATCATGCTCTTGGGTATACTTTTCCACAGCCCTGTGACCAGTTTTCTTTAAACTGGTCACTCTTGCACTGTGAAACTGGTTTAAGTCCCTCCTTGTTATCGGCATAGAATCTGTTGGTATAGATAGTCTAGCTCTGCTTTGTCAGATTTTCTCTCTTCAGCAGTTTCCATTCTTCAGAAAGGATTTTGGGATGGTAAATGCCATACCATTTTATGTGGCAGCAGTTGTGAAACCAGATGTTGCTCAGGAGGATGTTTCTTCTGCTCAAGCCTTTCCCCTTGTGGATGAGGTGAAAGAGTACAGTACCTGTGTTCTTGTACAGCTCACCTAGCATATAATTATGCTATATATCTAACTACGTGTTTCAGTGCTTTTGCTTGTTTGTTGTACTTGAATGAGGCTAGCTTCTGGGCCTTAGTAGCAATTTCACTGCCAATTTTTTCTTACCTAACACTGGGAGTCATCAGGGATTGTATTGTTAATTTAGGACAGGAGAACAAGAAGACATTTGGAAAGAGGGAAATCTGGCTGATGAACTTCTTTTTACAAAGTTGGAAGGAGGGATAATGATCACGGAGCTATAAATGCAGGTAGAACAAAAAACCATGCTGCAGAGAATTCTACAGTCTCAGAATGGCAGTATGCTAATATTTTAAGCTGTTTAGATGATTGCTGTTGTTGCTATGATCCAGGCTTGTTTGTTGCACTGACGTTTATATTGATCGCTTCCTATAGTGAGCTCATTATGCAGTACCTGCAGAAATCAAATTGAATGAAGGAACAGAATAGTTTTGTTGCTGATATAGGATGTTTGCCAGTTCACCAGTGGGTGCAGCGAGTGCTAGTGAATGATTTGCATGGATTACATAGGGCTGGAGAATTGTACTTGCTACAGCAGCAGTTGAGAGTGACTTCTCTTTGTTTTTTAACTACAGTATTACCTGACTGTCCAGCAGCCTTTTCTCATGGTGATTTCTAAAAATGTGTTCATTTCTCCTCTATTTTTGCTTGAGCCTAAGGTATGTAATGCACAGTCAACTATTCAACTTTTCAGAGCTTTTGATCTTTTTAAATAATTAAAGGCAGAGTTTAGGAGAGAATGTAAATGACAGTTCTATTTCTGAGAATGAATTAAAGGTAGCATTTGGAGTTGAGATTTTTCTGATTGTATTCCTAAAAGCAGAGGAAAACGTAATCAAATATTTGAAGGAGTTTCTTAGAGGAATCTGCGCAATATTGATTTGAGCCTTGTAATACTAACTGCTTGTAAAAAGCTTTGGTTTCTTGTCATTTTTTTTTGTGGTCAGATCAACAACCCTTCAGTGCTTTTTGTCTCTTTAAGTTAGGCAGGTGCTAATTTCCAAACAGGTAAGACAAAGACCTTATGAGCTTGTAGTTCAAAGAAAAAGTAGGTAAAGGCATTTGGATTGATAGACTTAGCACTACATTTGAAGTCTAAAGATTACTAAGATTGGTAAGACTTCCTAAACGTATTGATTTCAAAGGTCAAAATAAGCTGACAGTTGGGGATATCCCTTCTGTTGTCTTTCAGTTCAGTACTACCATTGCCTGCTTTTCTTTATTTGTCTGGTCTGGTTGGAAGGACTGTTTATCTGTGTAATTTTGAGGAACATTTTCTTGTTAAGGTAGTTACAGATTGTGTGGAGTGTCTTAATTAGGGAGCATACTAAGCAGATGTCTTAATTAGTTAACACAGTCTTGGTACTAGGTGGAAGCTTCTGCATCCACAACATGTGAGAAACCAAGGCGTGATCTGGTGGGTAGCAACTCTGTCCGTGGCAGAAAGGTTGAAATTGAATGGTTGAGATCCTTCCAACACCAACCATTCTATGATTGTATTTGTATTTTCATTACAGTACTGTCACGAACCTTGTGTGCAGTTACTGCAGTGTCATTTTAACCCTGTAAAGCTGGGAAGAGGAAAGAACCCCAGTAAGCTTATAGAGGAATTAGGAAAATTGAATCCTTCCATCTTCAGTTTTGCTTTCTCTGTATTTTTTTTTTTTAAAGTCTGTCAAAACTAGGAAATTTTAGATTATATCTTTGTGTTTACAACAATTCCATTTATTTATTTAGTATTTATTTACTTATATGTTTATTTATATATTTATGTTGTACTTCTCTTATGAAGAGACCCCAAACTGTTATATAGCATATATAAATTAAATATTTCTCTACCATACACACAAAAACACTAAACATTAAGATAGAAAATATCAACAGAGATGAGAGCTGATGTTATCACTGCAAGCTTTGAAAGTCAATTTTAACCCAGCCTTTGAGGCAAGTATCATTATTCAGTTACTGCTCTTAAGAAGGTCACATTTGTCTCCAAAACAAATGACTCATAAAGCTAATGTAATTTTGTTTAGATGGTTCTTAGACTGGAATTACAGGTCAAAAGAATATTGTTAGGGAACTTTCATGTTCCCCAAAATTCAGGCTCAAAAAACACATTTAGGAACACTTGGAAAGACATATAGTTGGATGTTATTTATTAAACGTTTCTGACAGTGTAAGAACTTCTAGATGTCTTACTTGATGTGGGAGACAGATATGAAGGATACATGTCTCTGTTAGAAGTGGAAGACTCCTTTGGGATACTTCTCCACTGAGTGATTTGCTTTTAATAATAAAAGGATGAGTTGCTGAGATAAAAGAGGATGGTTTTTGGTAGCAGAGAGAGATGAGGTGCTTAAATTTTGGACATTACAGGAAAAATCTTAGATTCATCTCAGGTGCAAGGAGATGTCTCTGCCATGATGGATTGCTTGAATTTTTCCTCTGGATTTATGTCTGGTTTTGGAAAGACCTTTGTGATTACCCATTTTTTGGGGGCGTGTGCTCTTAATTCTTCATCTGCTATTTATTTCTAAGGCTCTTGATGTTGATGAGCTCTAGATAGATGATAAAAAGTGACAGATATCTGCCACAGTTCTGTCACTTGAGTGCTTTGTACTTTTAAAGCCTTAAGAGCATACTTGACCTAAGAAATGTACTGAGATGTCCTAGTGGAGAAAATTGTGTGAAAATCTTGACAAGATATACAAGAATACTCATCTATAGTGATGTAGAAACTAAGAGATCGTGTTTCTTCTATAAGCAAAATGCTCTTTTTGCTTCTGAGGTATGGTGTATGCTGAGCAGTGGTTTTAGGCAGCAGTTCCATTAGGCAGGCTTACTAACCTCAGCTCCAGGCATCTGAAACAGTGGGGGGATTACCTTTGGTCCCTCTCTCACCCCTGTTCCCAGTTATGCCATTATTTCTCAGTTGTGCAGGCACTTTTTCTTACTTTCTAATCACAAGTCAGTGTAGCTCAGTAAGTTTCCCTCTCACCAAGTCATTGTTCTGTCATTCAGGCTTTTTTGAGGTAGCCTATGGTGCATCCATTTGAGTACCAAAGCTGCCTGTGAGTGCAAGCAGTAGGGAGATAGGTGTAGGAATGTTATGTTCACGACAGGGAGGCTATTATTTTTAGCCCTTCCAAGAAACCATGTCTTAGAGCTCACGTTCGTAGGACAGTTCAGCTGCTGCTATCAAGAGAAAGAACGTTTTCTTGTTTTGTTGGCTGTATGTTCTGACTGCTACTGAGCTTCTCTAAATTAGTAGTTAGATTAGGTCCCTGCTGTTTTGTCAGGTAAAGCAAGTCAGAAAAGCAGTAGTCACATATACCCAAGATTTTGAGGGAAAAGAGAAAGAGGGGGAGAGGACAATTATTTATTCAGATCTCAAATAAGCATTCTTGAGTGTCGTGGCGGTGGTGATGCCTACCTCATCTCAGACAGTGAGTACAGGCACCAAAGAGAGGAAATGTCAGCTGCTGGCAAAGGCTGCTTGTCCAGATCTAGAGCTTAAGGGCTGAGTCTGTTATTCCTCTGTGTACACTGGAGCACTGGGCAATTGGCAATGGCATGAAGTTCAATGAGGGTAAATGGCCGGTGAAGGACCTGTGGTAGAGTAATACTGGAAACAGCCTGGGAGGCAAGTGACTGGAGAAGCACCCCTGCAAAGAGAGATCTGGGGGTATTAGTGACTGCAGACTCAGCATGAGCCAGGAATGTGCCGTGACAGCCAGGGAACAAACTGCATTTTTGAGTGCATTATACACAGCACAGCTAGTGGCAATTCTCCTGCTGCATTTGATAGTGATGCAGTTTCATATGGAGTGTTGTGTGCAGTTCTGGGTTTCAGATTATAAAAAAGATGTTAAGGTTCTTGAAAGCTTCCAGAGGAGGGCAACCAAGCTGGTAAGAGATTTGGAAGCCATCACTGGAAGTTTGCTGCAGTGAGGTCTCTTCTCCCTCTGAGGAGGGGAAGCAGAAGATGATGCTGGACTCTGCTCCTGTCAGACTAGGCACGAGGAAAAATCAGATGAGTGAGTGATAAACACTGAACTTCCTAGTGAGGTGGTTGATGCCCCGTGCATGTCAGTGGTCAAAGACACATTTGGATAATACCCTTAATAAAGGGCTTTAACTTTTGTTAAGCCCTCATGTGTTCAGGCAGCTGGACTATCTAGTCTTAGTAGGTCTGACTGAAATATTCTAAATTCTAATTCTATCCTGCTCTGTCCCATGCTGTGCATTAGTTACTGAGCTGTAGATGGTCTGTTCCTATCACATCTCAGTTTTCTACATAGATTACGTTCCTTTTCTTTCTCTTCCCTGCTTTTTTCTTACACCTGCATCATGGTGCTTTGAAATATTAATGATAATGTTGCTTTATTTGGGAGTACTAATCAGTGTTTTCAAGAGTATTAGTTGATTAACATCAAATTTTAAGTTCATTAGAATTGTATACAAATTATTTATCCTAAGTACCAGTTTTATAATGGCTTTGATGATATTTTAAAATGTCTTTGACATTTTGAACTAGTTCAGTTTTCAGTGCATGTTTAGGGTTTTTCCCGTAAGGTCTGCATTGCATGTCAATAATGGACATGAGAGGTATGTCAACACATTTCTGATTCACACAGTGTTCAATTACTATGTAGGTTGATTCAGTAGTAATGTCTCCTATTTATTTTCATGGAAATTCGAAGAATGCAAAGAGCAAAATAACCTTTTCTTTCATAGAAGAAACTATTAGTTAAATATGTATCAAAATATACTAAATGCTTTTGATTTGTGATTTTTTTTGTTTGTTTGTTTGTTTTTTTAAACTTTCTCCTTAGGTTAGACTACTTTGTTTCAGTGAGATTCATTCAAGAGAGCTGAAGTTACTTTAGGAGTGCTGCAACAAGCTTTGCAGTAGCAATAGCTGTAGCAGTTCATTAGTGATCCAAATAATGAACATTATTTGCTAATCCAAATAATAATGCCTAAAATCCTGATCTACTTCAGAAGTAATCTGAAAAATGTGAAGGTGCAGAAAACTGTAAGATGACACTGCCACTAAAAGAAACAAATGAAAAAAGTGCTACTTCTAACTACTTGTTTTCTGCATCTGCGCTGCCTTCTTTTTCCTTTGAATTCAAGTTGTTGTGTGGGTATATTACTTTTGCAAGTAATATAGAGAAACCCTGTGAGATTTGGAACCAGCAGCCGCAACAGTAAAAGAGCAGAGCTTGTCCATGATTGGACAATGTCCAAGATTATCCATGTGTATGTTAGCTCTGACTTAAATCAGATAAGCAAAACTGATCATAAGACCCAAGGTTTTTTTGTTTGTTTTTGCATGTATACATACACATACTTGTATAAAAATTGGAGTACCTTTTTGCAATATTAAAATAAATAACATCTCTCTTGCTCTCACAGTTAATAACTGTGAGAGTATTGTCTTCAGTATAATCAAGATACTTCTAAACTCTGGTCAGTTTTTAATTTCAGAATATTCAAATTTATCTCACTGTGTATTTTTTTTCTTTGAGTTTTTTCTATGGAAAATATTTTAAATTCTTCAAACTTTGCTCAGGAACAAATCATAAAAGCAGATGCATAATGAGAACTTTAAAAAAGCAACCGAGCAAAAAACCTGACCTCACTTGGAAAAGCAGAAATTAACTTTTCAAGGTGTTTAAAATGATGTATTTTCTTAACTGTTTTGTTCTTTGTTTCATAATTTAATCTTTTGATTCCTCTTTTTTTTTGAAGTTTTCCTTACAACGCTCCATTAAAAAATGCATCTTGACAGTTATATCACTAAAACTTCCCTGTATGGGAATACGGCTGAAATACTGTGAAGATCCTTTTTGCCTTGCTTAAATCTTTTTTGAGTAATTTCTGAAAATACTATCTTTTGAAATTTTTTTAAATTATGTGATTGTTTATGTATATACAAAACTGTAGCTGGTGCTTTACCATGATTTCAGTATAGTTTCTGTTTATATTCCCACCATAAATAAATAAATAAATAAATAAAAATTCAAAGCAAGATGGTAACCTAGAATGAATCTATGTTTATAAAATACTTTTCACAGTATATGTCTTTATGTTTGGGTCCAATCATTTCACATTTATGCATGACTCTGAAGTGCTTGTGATTTGAGATTCTAAGCAGTGTATTGTGAATAGAAATGTAGCTCAGAAAAACAGATATAGCCATCAAGTCTAGTTAATATTAATGAACTATACATACAGGTGGCTGGCCTGTTTTCCATTGTTTGGAAAAGAATGCCTTATCCAGAATAGCTATAATTGTTTTGAGCGTCATCTGTCTCTCCAAGTTTTTCCACTATCTTCATTAGTACAAGCATTTGTAAGAATGGTTCTGTATTGTTTCTCGGGAAATTAAGAGGTACTTTGAGTCAAGGAAGGGACATGAAGTAGAACTGATTCAATTGAGGTGCCCACTTTCTGTTTGTAGTTGTAGCAGTGCTCTGCAGTTTAGAGTCTTGTTTAAATAAAATTGCATTTGAAGTGCTATACTATGAAATATCACCTGATTTGTGGTTGCTTACTTACAATCATTTTATAAGATAGACTTGTCGATGTATTAAAGCAGACTTTTGATTTATACAGTTGCATTTTTTAAATGTATTCTGCTTTTGTTAATTAATCCTAAATACTTCCGTGGCAGTATTAATGTTCAAAGTATTTGATGTTTTAAAAATTGTAAAAATGTAGTTTCGTTTGTAGAGGTTAGTGAGGAAACATGTATTTTGTTATTGCCAGTAAACCACTACTAGTAATAAAGTTTGAGGTATTTTCCTTTAGAGCTTTTTTATGGCAATTAGGATTTAATTATCTTCAAGTAAGCTGTAGGTAGTTATTAAACACTTTAAGAGTTCAACACACATTATGCAGCATCTTCTGCCTGGTGGATACTGGAAGGGTGAACAAACCAGAAATAGTAATGCATTGCTTTGAGAACAAGAGTGAGGCAAGAATTGTAAGCAATTCAGTGATTCTTGTTACAATAGCTGATTAGTTGGGAAAAAACTGTTAGCAGAATGAGATGTCCTCGAATTGTGAGTAACGTTTTTGTGCTGAGAGGCTAGTCTCTTTTACCCAGCTGAAGAAATTGGATTTGTACTAGCCTACTTACTCAAAGCCTGTTCATTTGGGAAGTGTTAGCAAATCCAAAGTGGTTGGACGGATAAATTGGTATAGTGAAGTCGAGAGAGCTGGAGACCTTCAGGATAGCATACCGATATCTGAGGTGAAGTCTGAAATTTTTTTGGGGGTGTGAGAGTTTCTTATTCCTTCTTAGTTCCTTTTAAGAATGTGCTAGAAGCTGGTATATGTTTAGTGTTTTTGAAAATGTAATTCTAATTTTTTATTTCAGAATGTTGTGTGCATAGTAGATGTATATTATTCTATTTTTACACTGCTGATATTAGAAACGTGTTCCATGTTCTTGAAATGTACTGTGTACTGAAACAGTTTTTTCTGCTTTCTTGAATTATGAGTTTAATTATGGAAACATGTTTACTGGCTGTTTTTTAACATATGTAAAAGTACTAGCTAATACAGCATTTCTCCCTGAGAAAGTTTCTTTTTCCTTTCTCTTGTGCTTATGCTTTTTGGGTTTCTTACTCAAGCTGTAACTTCAGACGTTTCCAGCTACTTTCATATTTTCATCTATTATAGAGTATCTATTAATACCGATTATTCAAATTGTGTAAAAATAGAATCAGTATCAGTATTTTGATATCAGTAATTAGATTTACTGCAGCCTGAGCAGTTCTCCTAGTACTTGTGCATTTAAACATTTAACTTTGTATTGTACCATTTCATTAAATAAGTTAACCAAGCTGTGGTTCATATGGTTGTGCTGTACTTGAAGACCTGAATTTGAGTCCTAGGTAATCCATGGTCTTATTGAGTCAGTTTTTTTTTTGTTGTTGTTGTTGGTGTTGTTTTTTTTTAATTGTTTCCCAAAACAGTATTTTGGAGTGAAAGTAGTTTTATCAATTTAATTATTACTGAGATTTATATTTTAAGTTAATTCGTGTTTGGTTACAGTTGTCATTGCAAAAAACTTTTGCACTTTATTCTTAATACTGTGGCATTTCCTGTTTAATGTTAAAGGTCTGCCATATTCCATTTTGTAGACTTACATCTCATGGGGGAATGCCAAAGAAAATTGAGTGAAAGGACAGGTCTTGCTTGAGTGCAGGATTTACATGTATTTTTGTGATAGTGATATAGTGATAGATGTGTGATATTCCAGCTCAGGTGTCTTCTACCTCATAGGGCCAAAGAATACCCAAATGTTTTGTAACTTCAGACTTTTTTTCTGAACAGTAGTGAAATGAATGTTGGTGAAGTTCATAATATTGGATTATCAGTGCAATTTACCTTTCTTTCCTACCGATACTGGTACTACAAAAGATATTACAGTTATCTGTTTTCCATGCCTGCGATGTCATGGGCATCATTTGAGGAGGTCAACAAATGGACCAAGTTGCTATTGTTTGAGATACTTGCACATGGTCTGAATTTCTGCCTCCTGTTCTTTTTTTTTTTTTTTTTTTTTTTTTTGGTGAGATCTGTTCATTGTCTGCAGAAAACCATGAATGTAACTCACTGTTACTGTTGTAGGACTGGAACAGTGCCATTACTGTAAAGGAAATAGACCCCAGTTTTCAAAAAACATTTGATTAGCTCTTAACCCCGCTATAGTGTACCTCTTCCTATTTTATTTTTTAATTTTTAGATTTTATTTTTTATTTTTATTTTTATTTTATTTTCCTCTCCTTCTTTGCATTCATGAATTGTTTCTCTGGAAGAGAAATTATTTGTGTGTATTAATATGTTCTGTGTTACTGTTTTCAGTGCATCATAGTGAATAAAGCATTGCTTTATCAACCCACTCATCAATAATGACCATTAAATGCTGGGTGTCAGATGGAATGTTGAATACAAGCTTGTTCTTCAAAGTGGCAGAATCTGACTCCTTTTTGCTGTAATAAAGTTGCTTCTGTTTGAGGCACTGTGTTGCTGGGAAACTGCTGCTAATTTTATGCCATATGTCAGTAGTGGTGACTCAAATTGTACATGTCATTGAGTAGCTCTGCTCCTTGTTTGTAAACTCTCTTCTGTTAGGAGAGAGGGAGAAAAAAAATGTTCTGCAGGGAAGAGTATCCAAAGAAGAGAAAAAATTTGAATCGGGAACAAAAGCTCAGATTGTTCTGTTGATAATGTCACTTCCAGTCACTGAAGGGGAGAGGTTGCTTGTCTGAATTTACACCAATCTCTTAGACAAGTCTCACAGAAGAACCCTACATTTCTACTGCTTTCTTCTTTGAATTCCAGTTTCCAGTGTGGAGAACTTCAGTATGTGATATGACTGAAAAGAAGAATAACAAATTAGACTCTCAAGAGTTTATGAATTAGGAAACTGAAGTTTTGGTTCACAGCAGTGGTGTACAGTGGCAATTTTGGAAGACTGTAGAAAATACAGTACTTTGTAAAATGGGTTGCTTCACAGCCTGCACATGAATCAGAACATGCATACAATTACAGTTCCTAAAAGTGAATGTACCTGAGCATAAACTTTAATATATTTTCTAGATGTGTAAATGGAATAAATTGAATCCGACTGTCAAGTTATAGTATTTTCTTAAATCTGCCCTCTTTTGCTGATTAAAGGAGATGATCCATTTCCTGATATTCACATTCAACTCAGTTTTTTATCAGTCTTTGTTTTTAATCTTACTTGGGATGCTTCTGTAAGACTGTGTGTGTGTGTGTGTGTGTGTGTGTGTGTGTCTGAAGCCTGCTTATTTAAGCACACAAATCATGTCAGCTGCAATGCGGCAGTGCTTGGTGCTAATGAGGTTAACATCCAGAGTATCCGTCTGTTTGTTTTCTGATCTCTCTGCAATTCTGGCAATGGGAACTGGGGATGAGGGGAAGATATTTTGATTGGTTATAGCTTTGTTTTGGCTCAATGCCCTCCTGGTGGCTGGGCAATATATTTCTACCTCCATTTAGGGAGCTCAGTGTTTATTTCATTATTTTTGGTGCAAGCTCTAAGATACAACGTGGTTGGAAAGAGAAAGCTGGAAGTACATATAGGATCCTTTGTCCCCAAAGAGTTGCTTCAAATGTACTTTTAAATGAAAATAAAAAGAAAACATACTGCCTGACAGTATGCATGTCTACAGATTGAGTATGTGCATGTCTGTGTTTGAAAAGTAATGACTTTGAAATAGAGCTAATCAGGTAATTATTTGGGGCTAAGTCTAGATAGTTGGACAGGCCTTTCATAGGTACAGAAATGCAGATGAATTATGATTTCTGAGCTCATTTTTTCTCATTTTTAACCCTTCAGTTGCTGACAGCAGTGTGAACTGTGTATTTTACATTCTAATCAGTTGGTCTTAAAGGCAAATAAAGTGAATATAAAATACTTGTCTTTTCCCATTTTCAGCTGTCAGACTGTCTTCATCAAGCTTGATGCCTTCCCAACTGATCCTGTCATATTTCTGTGCTTGCAACTTTCTTTCCATGTTTTTTTTCATTTTTTTTCAGAGACATTGTAAAACTGTAGGTCGTGAGAAAGTGATGGCACTGGTCTTGGTGATGGAGCTGACTTTCCTTACAGTTCCTTTCTTAATGTTAACTAGTGCTATCCTGCTAGCTGATAACATTGAATATCTATTTACTATATGTCAGGTTTTTAAATGATGTGTTAAAAATGTTGCTTTTTTAAGTATCTATTTAACCTCAATTACTTTGGTGATTGTGTAACATGGTTTCACAAGCAGAGGAATCAATACAAGTGGGCCTGAGAAAGGTAGAAACTGTATCATGTAGGCAAGACATATATGAGAGAGGCAGGCATTTCCTGAATTATTGTTACTACTCTTGTCACTGTAGTGCACAGCTAACCTGCAGAGGAAGGTTGACAATTCAATGTAGCACAGTTTTTCATCCTGGGAAATGGCCTAAGATTATGTGCCCTAATACAATCTAAAAGTAGTATGTGAAGCTGTATGACTGAGAAGATGCATGCTGTTCTAATGCTCGCTATTGGAATGGTTTTGTTTTCCTTCTTTAGGTCTTCGGGTGAACGGGGAGCTTATTACTGCTTACCCCCAAGTGGTGGTAGTCCGGGTACCAACACCTTGGGTCCAAAGTGACAGTGATATCACAGTCCTTCGCCATCTAGAGAAGATGGGCTGTCGGTTAATGAATCGTCCCCAGGCCATCCTCAACTGTGTCAATAAGTTCTGGACGTTTCAAGAACTTGCTGGTCATGGTGTGCCCCTGCCAGACACCTTTTCGTATGGTAAGCCTTTGGAATCAAATAATGAAATAGTTACCTGCACAATTTATGCTTTTATAGTGAGTCAAGTTTTGGAAATCCTTAGAATTAAGTAGGGAGAGGCTGATTCCACAAATAAGTGATCAGTAACTAGAAAAAGTATGGTAGTCACATGCTGGCTTTGGCTTTGTTGGTTAGCTGTGATATCTTATGAAGAGTAGTGTAATTATGGCTCTACCTCCCAGCAACTAACTTTGCTGATTACTTCTGAAACACCTTGAGCTCTTCCAGTTGCCTAAAACAACAGACAGAATCTCAGGGAATGGAATGTTACAGGATATTGAAGATCTGAAGTTTAGTAAAATCTGAAAATATGTCAAACTTGTATATAAATAAAAACATCTGTAAATGTATTAGTTGTTATGAAAGGCCAGAAGTAGCATAAGCTCACATGTTCAAGTACTTATTAACAGTTCTTTGAGGTTTGGTATCCCTCTGGAGTTCCCTCCTTCAGTTAATTACTGATGCTCCTTGTTCCTGCCTCTGGAGTCTTTGGTGCGTTACAGAGTGCCAGATTAGGAGAACCATTTGTTTGAGCTACCATGGTTTTTTTTTGCTTTAATTAAAAAAAATTAAAAAATGGAATACTCCTCTCACCCTTCCGTTCTTTTTTGGGAAGCGTTAGTGCCTTCCTCTCCTTCATACAGTTACACTGATAGGCTTTTCTAATGAAAACTTAGCAAAAACACAAACTTGATAAAAGCATCAGTCAACTATTTCTATCAATACTATGAAAACGCATTTGAGAAGAAATATCCATTCTTTATAGATACAATTGCTCTAGCTCTTTCAGAAAGGGATGAGTTTTTAGTTCATTGTGGGGAAAGGGAAACTAAGAATGACGGAGTAGTTGGAGAACATCTCTGTTTCTTCCTAACTCCCTGCCTGTCTTTTAGTTCTTTTAATGCCTGTCTCTGGAATTTGACAGAAGTGTTACCTTTCTTTTTTACACTAGTATGAAGTTATCAAGGAGAGTCAGCTTTGCCAAGAAAAACAGGATGTATTGAACTACACTTTATTCTGTGACATGCGTTAAAATCTGTGGTGGAGTAGTGCTAGTTGCTTCTGGCTTTCTGAACAGTGTCCTGGCTTAACTTCTGTGCTTTACTGCACATGGTTTAAGAGGAGTCTCATCCCTTCATCTGCTGACTTATCTTATTTCTTGTACTGTAGTCAGCCTCCTGTGAATCAAAGAACTCAAATAAAATTAAAGCATCCATCGTAAATGTTAAATGTTACTCTCTAAGATTCTTGCAGATTCAATGCAGCAAGAAGATCAAAGTAGTAATTCAAGAAATAGGGAGAAAGAGATGCAAGAGACTTAAGTCTTAGAAAAGGGGAAATGGGTCACAAGATTTGAATTGCTATTGCTGTCAGGATTACGCCTTTGAAAAGCCATGCTGTTTTTCTGGCTTGTAGTTTGGATGGAACTGTTCCTGGTGTTATGTCGGTGGTATTTTCCTGTTAGAAAATTTGGATGATGAAATACAAGGGCTAAACTGGAACAAGATGGTGGAATCAAGGCATTCAAATTTGAATTTGGGGTTGTGATCAATCACCACTATCATTATTAAACATCTGTTAATCTAAAAGAGATTTAAGTTAGATGTTATAATTAAATTCTTAACTCAGAGAGTGGTGAGACACTGGCATAGGCTGCCCAGGGGAGCCTTGGAGGCATTCAAGGCCAGGTTGGATGGGGCCTCGGGCAGCCTGATCTAGGAGTTGGCAACCCTGTCCACAGCAGGTGGGCTGGAACTGAATCTTTAATGTCTCTTCCAACCTAAGCCATTCTATGATAGTCAGCTTGTGTCTTACATTCCAAAGGAAGTAGAAATTGGTAAGGCACAGATTACAAAATTCTTAACTGTTATTTTTTTTTCTCTGCATTATCTAAGTTGGAAGAGTGAGAGGAATGTGTCACAGTTAAATCCCCAGTTTGGCTACACCAGACTGGTGGCATATAATATTATTGGTTTTCTTTTACCAGGTGGTCATGAGAATTTTGCCAAAATGATTGATGAGGCAGAAGTGCTGGAATTCCCTATGGTGGTGAAGAACACGCGGGGTCACCGAGGTGGGTCTGAGGTCAGAGGTGAAGGCAGCGAGTATTCTGAGCAGTACCTGAGATTTTGTGTTGTCAAAGAGTAATAGTTAAGAAGGTTTTCTATTAGGTGTTGAATTTTATTTGCAGTACTTCTAAATTCTTCTAGCCTCCAAATTCTGAATGTTGAGTAGGCTGCAATACTGGGAAGCAGTTTTAATAGAATATGATCTTGAAATACCAGGGAGGGTAAGGGTTCAGAGTTAACAGTATATTAGTGACTTTTGCAAGGAGTGCTTTGAACTGGAGTAATGGAAGGCCTAGCTCCAGGGATATGGAGAAGTGCCTTCCTGGACTTTAGGGGTGTTTCTAAACAGGCATAATAAATAAAATTTTAGTTCAATAAACCTTAATTTGTCTTTTTTTTTCTAAGTGACTTTTTCTATAGTTAGGATTCTGATTTATATATAATCTCATATGCAGTTTGCCAAATGGAATCTTTCTTTTTTTGGGGGGGGAGGGGGGGGGGGGAATCTCTGACAGCACTGGTGATAGTGCAGCAGGTTCATGTGAAATTTTTTGTTATCATTCTTTTGATTTAAGGGTTGGATCTAAAATACTACATCAATTCATTTTAATGATAGATAGTGATCTACTAAAGTAAAAAGGTTTGGAATCAATTTTAGAGGTTATTTATATAGGAGATCACACTGTTTTTAATCCACTTTGAAAAGTACAAGAGTAATAAAGAGTCTGAAGCTGATGCTTAAGCACATAAACCAGGAATTACTATAAACTAATAGAAACATACCCACATGACACCACTTCTTCCTTCTTATTGCACCTGTTTATTCCCACACGATTGTTCTGGTTCATCTCTTCTGAAACATGATGGTTTCTGTAAACGTTCAATAAATGATTCAGGAACAATTATTAGCTTAATCTAGACTGGTTATGTTTATTTGGATTAGTTCCTAGCTCGAATTACCATGTATTTTCACAAATTCTGCACTAATGTGGTGGAACACTAAGAGCAAGAGGCTGTGGCAGTAGAATATTTTGGCAGTAATACCTATTTGTATTGTCTTATAGTGCTTGCAGACCTTTACAATCTGTGATGTTGGAGTTTGACTTTTCAGCAAGCTGAATTTGACAAATGTGGAGTAACTGAGGAACTGGATTGGGTTTGCCTTGACATTGCTTTTTGTTAAGATTTAGAAATAATTGTAGAGTTTGTAGCTATTGACTTTCTTTTCAATTCTTTTAGCTAGAATTCATATGAATCTCTGCTTAAGGCTAGTGTATCTTGGGCTGCATTAGGCAAAGTATTGCCAGCAGGTAGAGGGGAGTGACCCTTCTTATCTACTCAGCACTGGAAAAGCCACACCTGGAGAGCTGAATCCAGTGCTGGGCTCTCAGAACAAGAGGGATATGAAGCTGAGGTTCAGCAAAGGGCCATGAAGATGATCAAGGAATTGGAGCACCTGTTCTATCAGGGTAGACTGGGAAGAGAAGGGACCATTGAGCCTAGAGAAGAGAAGGCTCAGAGGGCATTTTACCAAGTCTGCAATTATTTAAAGGGGAAGTGTCCAGGGGATAGAGCTAGGCTCTTTTCAGTCATGCCCAATGCCAGGCTGTGTACACAAGCTAGAACACAGGATGTTCCCTATAAATGCCAGGAAGTACTTCCATGGTATGTGTATGACTGAGCACTAGCACAGGTTGGCCAGTTTGGTTGTGGAGTCTCTTTCACGAAGATGCTCAAAAAAGCATCTGGACATGGCCCTGGGCAGCCTGCTGTAGGTGCCCCTACTTGAGTAAGTGTTGGGACCAGATGACCTCCAGAGGGTCCTAAAGCATCAATTAATTCTGTAATTTTGTTTACGAATCTTACATACTTCATATACTGTACATTCTAATGCAAATTTATCACAGTGCCTGCACTTTCACATTGAGAGAGTTGGGGAAACTTCTTCAAATTAATTTAAGATGGGCCAATTTCAAATGGTATTTAAAATTGAGACAGATGTTCACAGGAGTCATTTAATGAATAAAAGTCATGCTCACCTAAGCCAATTTTCTGCAGTTTGCTGCTGCAGCAAATGTGCCATTTTTATTTTGCCAAGATGTTGTGGTGATGCATAATCACAAAAAACTAAGTAGTTCTCCTTCAAAGCATCATTCATTCTGTCCAGTTCTAGGAATACAGTAGGAGTAACTGCCAATAGGAGAGCTAAACTTGGGCATGGGAGAGATCATGTGGAAGATTTCGCTTTTTTTTGTCTACTTTTAAGTCTAGGTTCTGCTACTGTGATTCTTATAAGAAATTCCGTGTTCCTCAAGCAGCATTTTGTGCTATGAAGGACTTAAACCCTGAGAAAGTAGAGACTTCTCCTGTTGAGCACTTGCTAGAATTCTTAGCACATTGTTTCTGCTAGGTCTGCTACAGTTGCAATTCTGTTTTCTTAGAATAGGCGGTTTATAAATCCATTTTTGCATTTTCTTAGTATTGCAGCATAACTCAGTGATAATTGTGCCATAAAAAAATAAGTGTAGCCTTATCGCAAAACATACATTTAATATGACATGAACGAGTCATTAACAAAATGAGAGAGGAATTGGGAGAAGTAGCTAAAGATGGAAATGGATGACTTCTTGTAAGACTAGAAAAGAGATGGAAGTGATGGAGTCTTCCTTAAATGCTTTTCATTTGTACTAGTAAAATTGGATGAGAACAGAGAAGTCTTTCGATGTGCTTTAGAAGTGAAGGAGAGTGAAATGACATGTTTGAACTTAAAAACAAATCTTTCCTAAGTTTGCTGGCAGAAAAGCTAGTAATTCCTGAAGAGCTAAAGAGGTTTTTTTCAAAGTTACAGTACATGCCATTTATGTTTTTGGAATGTTCAGCTAAATTTATCTTGGATACTTTGGAGTGTAGTATTTTGTTCTGAACTAAGTTGTTTCACAGCTAAGCCTCATTCTGGAATTCTGAGTTCTTAGTACTGGGAAGAGAAGCTTTCAGCAACTTCCTGGTAGTGAAGCAGCTTTGCAGTAACACACTAGTCGCTTAAGAGCTCCTAGCAACCTGTTGTTTAGCAGTTTCATGTGATTAGTTCTTGCCGTATCAAACATGTAGGCTGTGGGTCTAATTAAATGTCTACTGCTTTTGTAGTATCTCTTCCCTTTTTCTCTCATTAAGGACTTGTTAACTTTACCACCCCAAAACAGACTGAAATTGCAAAAACACCTCCATTATCTACAGCTTCTTGGTTTTATTTGTTTACTTTTATTTTTAATTTATTTTTATACTCTTCTCATGGCTCCTCAATTCTTTCAGTACTTGAATGCTTAGAAATACTGAAGCACTGGAATGCTAATGTGCACAGAAGAATTTGTAAATGCATATATACTACAGATAGTGCATGTGAGAATGAGCAACATAGTGGTCAAAGGTTTTACTTCTCTGTGTTGAATCACTGACTCAGCACAAATTAGTAGCTTCTTTCAGTCCTACAATGCATCCTTTTCTTATACAGGCAAAGCTGTGTTCCTGGCACGAGACAAGCACCATCTGGCAGACCTGAGCCATTTGATCCGTCATGACGCCCCATACTTATTCCAAAAATATGTTAAAGAGTCCCATGGCAAGGATGTACGTGTCATCGTAGTAGGAGGCCGTGTGGTGGGCACCATGCTCCGATGCTCTACAGATGGGAGAATGCAGAGTAACTGCTCACTTGGTAGGAAAAACTTTGTTCATAGTTTTGATCAAAATATTTGAATTCAGAAAAAGGACAAACACGGTTGCAATAAACTGAAAGTTTTATTTTGTGTTATTTGTGTTTACCTTTAGATGTTCACAGTGGAAATGTGAGAGCAAGAACTAAGTGAAATATGCATCACACAAACCTATAATCAGAAACTATCTCTGCCCCTAGATGAATAGGATAGATGGAAGGGGTGGGAATTTCTAAGAGCACAAACAGAGTGTATGATGCAATGGACTAGAAAAACAAAAGGTAGTGGGAAACCAGAGAAAATATGAGACCACCAATTTGGAAAAGAGTAGAGTACTAAGAGAGAGAAAATAGTTTAAGGAAGTCAACAGCCAAGTTGCATTTTACAGCTGCTTGTGCTGCCTTAAGTATGTCAGTCTCCTCCCTGCAACATTTTTTCCCTGAAAACCATGTATGTGAGGAAGTTTACTACACTGATTGTTGTATGCTTTGATCTGTATTTCTGCATCACTTTTTGTAGGCTAGGAGAGGGTGAAGGGAAAAAAGAGGGTTGGGGTTCCTGGCCAGTAAATTCACTGAAATTACTGAAACTGACCTGAGCAGGGATTGGAAGAAATGTCTTCATGTACAGTACAGTTTTAGTAAGTCAAAATGCACTAGAGATTTTAGTTACTACTTCTCAATGCTGGGGAAATGCAGCCTGAAAGATTTTTCTACTAAATATTTTAAGTGTTGTTTTATATTTTTAAACTTAAGTGATATGATAAATGAATTTTGTGTCATTTAGTACTTAGATGATGGTCTGTGTAGTAGACGAGTTGAGGTACAGACAGTGTTCCAGAATTCTTTCTTTAGAGACAGTAACTTATGACAGCAAACTGTGAGGGATACAAGCAAATAAAAATGTCCTAACCCTCTTCCCCCACAGTTCTATCTGGTAGATCTGTATTCTCATCAAGAACATTTGGTTCTTGGATGATTTATTGTGATAACTTACAAATACATATAGCAAGCCTCTATCTTAAGGGAGGAAACAAGGGTATGTATAGAAAGCTTCTATCTTAGAGATAGAAACAGAAATGATTTGTTTAGTCATCTTTTTAATTCCCCGAAGATAGCAAAAAATATATAATTACATATTTCTTCACTATTTTTATTACTGTTTTTTTTAAACAAGTCATAGTTTTGATCTGCCTTTTGCAGAATCTTTTGAAGTCCTGCTAGGTTTCAAGTTATTAGCAGTTGTTGTGGCAAGGTGGTTGCTTTCTGAGTTGTTATCATCTCTATGCTTGCAGGCTTTCTTTGATCTTCAACTGAACTGCACCAGCCAGGCAAGAAGTATGTTGGTCACCTGTGTCCAGAATAGACACTGAGTTTTTTTTCACTTTTTTTCCAGGCGGTGTAGGGATGATGTGCTCACTGAGTGAACAAGGCAAGCAACTGGCAATCCAAGTGTCCAACATCCTGGGGATGGACGTGTGTGGCATTGACCTACTGATGAAGGACGACGGTTCATTCTACGTCTGTGAGGCCAATGCAAATGTAGGTTTCATTGCCTTTGACAAGGCTTGTAATCTAGATGTAGCTGGTATCATAGCGGACTATGCCACTTCTCTCCTAACCCCCGGTCGCTTGACGCGGCGCATGTCCTTACTCTCTGTGGTGTCCACGGCAAGCGAGACTAGCGAGCCAGAGCTGGGCCCTCCAGCTAGTGCCGTTGTCGACAATATGAGTGCTAGCTCCAGCTCTGTCGACAGCGACCCTGAGACCACGGAGAGAGAGTTGCTCACCAAGCTCCCGGGGGCTCTATTCAACATGAACCAGCTATTAGCCAATGAGATCAAACTTCTTGTGGAGTGATGCCACATGTAAATAGATGACCAACAGAACTCTCTTGTAAAATTTTCTTTGAAACCAACTTGCAGTGCTGTTTATTAGAGAAACTCAGAGAAATGAGGAAAGGAGAGTCAGTCAAGAGAGCAAGATTAAAAGGCATGTGTTCTGTGACAGCTGCCTCTATTTTTTTGCAGAACATAATATTGCGATAGTTCTTCAGCACTATTGTTGTAATGAAGATGTTTAATTTACAGCCTAAATGGGAGTTTTATTTGGATGCTGCTTTGATTCTGCGATTTGATATTGCAGTGCATGGGTGTTCGAAGGAAAGCATTAAAATATGATTAACTGGAAAATTTTCAGAAAGTTCTGGTGTCTCTCTAGAAACTTTTGTGAGTTAATGCAGCAGTTAACTCTCTTGTGCTCTCTAAGGCTTGATCTTGTAAATTGCTGACTGTCTTTAATTGTCAGTGAGAGTTGAGGGTGTTAAATGCCAGGTATTTAGAACTCCTGGATACCTACTGTTCCCACTCTTGTGGTAAATTCAGCATAGTTTTGAAATCATCTCTTTCAGACCTTACAGGATGTGGCCATTCAAATGTTGAGACAGAGAGGAGTGTCAGTTGCCCTAATGTGAGCTTCTGTACAAATCTCAAATTGGTGCCATCTTGATATTAACAGGCAGATTTGTGTCTGTTTTTCTTTATAAGGCATTTGAAAGAGGATTTCTAGTACCTCAGATTTTTTCACTTCAAATCCTGAGTTTGAGAGGTATGCAGGGGAATGGGTCATATTATATTGTGGTAGAAGTGGCACATTTTAACTATTTTTTGCATGATTGGAGGAGTTAAACAGCACTGTAATGTTTGGTATACAAAATAATGTTTAATCCAATGTGAAAAGAAATTACACTAGTTTAAAAAAAAATGTGCATTGGCTTGTATTTGTTAGTGTTTTAGTCATTTTGAGAGAGATCTGCAATGTTAATGTTCCTTTTTTTTTTTTTTTTTTTTTTTTTTTTTTAAATACATGCTAGTCCAACACTCCCTTCTCTATGCCTGCATCTATAACAGTGGCCAAAGTGAAAACACTGCAGACTACTTGCTAAGAAAACACTGAATTAAAGTCTGTACTATGTTTTTTTTTGTTTGTTTGTTTTGGTGGTTTTTTTTTGTTTTTCTGTTTTGTTTTGTTTTTTTTTGAGTGGGAGGGGTATTTTTTGCTTTTTATGGGGGAGAAATGTGATAAGGTGTGGAGAAGTGAAAAGTTGGTGAAAAGTGATTAGAAATCTAGAGATACACTAGAATAAAGTTGCAGTTCATACAATACTTAGAAGGCTTACTTTTTCCCATTGAGAGTACTTAAAAGCTGATGTTATCAGAAATCCAAAGTGCATAACAGAAGTTCTCAATTCTTTGGCAAACATGCAACAAATTAAATTTAAAAAAAAAAAAAAAAAAAAAAAAAAAAAAAAAAAAAGGAAAAATAAAAAAAAAGGGAAGAGAGCTCAGCCAGAATAATAAAAGTTTTAAAAAAGTAGAACCTAGGTCCGTAAACATTTAACAAATTGATTCTGTACTCTTATGTGTTTGTGGTGTGAACGCACACACTTGTGTGTGTTTGTGAACGCGCATTTGCTTTGCTTCATTTCTTTTTGAGTTTTGTCTATTTAGATCCAATTTTTTTTTCTAGACTGCCTGATTTTTCTTAGTTGTTCTGGCTGTGCATTTTCTCATTAGCCTTGAACTGTTTTGGGTAACACATAACCAGAACAGAGATATTGAGTCAGTTATTCAGTCCCTATTTTCCCCTCCTCCTTTTCTTCCACTTTCTCCTTCCTCTGTTCTCATTCCATTCCCAGTTTTCTGTGATCATAAAGCCCTGCAACTATATATATATTTATATATATATATATACATATATATATATATATATAAATAAATATAAATATAAAGATAAGCCTCTTTTTTAAATACACAAAGTAAAACGTTTACAATTGAAAAACAATCTTGTGAAAGTAGGGTTTGTTTGGAGGGGGGTTGTGTGTGTGCAATGCTGCTGTTTCCTGGATACTTTAATGAAGCATGTCCCATGTACCCTCTGAGGCTCTGCACTGCCCACTTTTGCGGCCCCTCTTCACCTCTTTGCTGCTCTGCTGTTTTATCTTCACTTGGACCTTAAACACAGCTCATGGACACTATGCAGAGAGTCTTCAAGAGGCAATAAACAGAACAGTATTAACCTGCTTTTGTGGAGATTTGATCATGCTTCTTTGTACAGTTCTTTTTTTTTTTTTTTTTTTTTTTTAATTTAAAAAGGAATGTAATAAAATGGCTTCTTTTTTTTTTGGTAGAATTAAATATTATTATTAAAATCAAGTGTAAGGTTGACTTGTGGTATTAAGCAGGAGAAGTGGACTAGCTGGTCCAGCAACAAAAGGGGGTTCAGCGGCCTGGATATTGTCAAGTCTTTTCTTCCTAAATCCTCAAGTGCACAGGTTGTATCTGAAGAATATAACGGTCTTTAACTTCCGTGAAGAGCTGCAGAAGCACAGAACTAAAAGGAAGCTGATTTTCTGGTCACTGAGCAGTACACTGTTCTTCAGAAACTCTTCTCCCCTTGTGTGTTTATCTAAGGGGAATTTGGATGTTGGTTCTTTTCTTTGGTTTTTCTTTTCCTTTTTATTGGTAGATGCTTGCACTCATTGAGAAGCTGATGGGCCAACCTTCACCTTTTCAGCTGTGGCTCACATAAAGCCAGTGTGGAATAGAAATAGGGAGTCAGCTGGTATAGTAGGATCTCTGTACTTCTGTCACAATAATGTCTTTAAGGCAAAAGAACAGGTAACTGAACATTCTGGGCTGTTTTTCAAGGCTCCATTCTATTTTGTGGAGAAATGTTGTGTTACACAGTAACTTTACATTTCTCTCACCCTTTCAGAATATCCAGATAACATTTTACCATAATAAAATAGGTGTAGTAAATAGCCATGAGATTTTTTGACAAACAGTGGGTTGAGAAACTTGCAGTTTGGTTCCTTTGTGATAAGATACTCCTCTGTGGTTGGTGCTTCCAAGCAATTTTGGAGATAAGTCTGCGTAGTGATCAGGAAAGGAGGCAATATTTGAAACAACATGTATGTTTGTTTATACGTAGGTTATTGACATTACATATGAAAACCCTACTTGAAGATTTACTGGTACAAATGGTACTTGTCTGATGTATTTACTCACTATTTATCCGTTGCTTCTGAAATAGTGAAATGTACAAAATGATATGGGATGCAGAGTAAGGTTCTTGCTTTGAAGTAAAAAAAAAAAAAAAAAAAAAAGAGTATCCAAGTATGACCTGTTGTAATCAGGCCAGTCAGGCCAGTATTTCCCATTGAAGGTGAACTTCACAGACCTCAGCTTTATATGCTGTATTTCCTTCATTTCCATATGCTGAAAAAACACATGCTAAACTTTCATATAGTTGCACTAAAACTACCTGCATATTTGAGTTTGGAATTTTATGCTGAAGAAGTAATCAATATACAGCTGGATATAATATCTTACAGTGATAGAAATATTTCTGTATTTCTTAATTTTGAAAAAGCCACTTAGAAACTCTCTTACAACAATAAGTTTCTTAAACTACACCTGATTATTATTATTATTATTATTATTATTTTGTAACAGTGGAGACTTCTGTTCAATTTAACATGTTTCTAATTGATGTCTTGCTATGTCAATGTATGGATTGTATCTTAAGCTTTGTATTTAATGCTTTAGTGTGTTTTATAAAAAATTGTAATTCAATGTTACACCACATCATTCATAATGCAATAATAGAAGGTCAATGCTTGATGAGTATGTGGACTGTTAAAGCTTCTTATTCTGAACTTGTGGTCACTATTTGTGCATTTTCTTCTACTTTGTGAGCTATCTTTCATGTGAGATACTTATTCAGGAAGTATTCTCTGGAGCACCAGTGTACTTCAGATGCAAAGGATACTTCTTAAGATATTATATTGGACTTCAAAATTCAACACGTGACACC
This sequence comes from Lagopus leucura, assembly GCF_019238085.1. Classification (NCBI taxonomy): domain Eukaryota; kingdom Metazoa; phylum Chordata; class Aves; order Galliformes; family Phasianidae; genus Lagopus; species Lagopus leucura. The sequence goes on along the minus strand of NW_024962262.1, from coordinate 102,507,784 downwards.
AGTGACATTTGTGAAATCTTTTCTCCCTCTTGTGAATATCTATCAGTTAAATACCTAAGTGACCCTAGGGGCTTAGAAAGACTTCATGAAAACAATTTGCATGTACAATATCTTTCTCACGCCTCACTCTTTTTGAGAAGGTTTATGGGCATTATGGCTGGTGCAAGATAAACGACCCACTTCTGTTCTCTCTGTGGAATTGTAGGTGCTCAGACAGGTAACTTCTGTTGCTACTGTCTTTTTTTAATTTTTAAATTTTTCACTGTTCTAGGAGCTGTTTTAAAATGAACACTGCAGGTTTCATAAATCTTCGTAAAGTACTATAAACTGCAGTATTTATAAACCAGATTTTCTTTCTTTGTTTTGAGGGTGACTTTTTGGAGTATTCTTGTGGTGGATCTTGCTGGCCTCTCATATTTCTGTTTTTAGTTGAAAAGATTTTATTTATTCATTTAAATTGATGGCAGAAATTTGATGCATGAATTTTGGATGGGTTTTGTTGTTGCTCTATTCTGTGTGACTTACTCTCCCTCTTTTTTTTTTTTTTTTTTTTTAAACAAATATTTTCTAACAGTGTGCACTTTCTTACTGTTCTCTGCAAAACTTTTCAGGAACCAAAAAAGTCAAACAAGTCAGAGAAAACTTTTCCTTCTCCCCTTTCTGATGACAAGAATGAGAACTTATGAAAAGTCCTTGAGAATGTTCCTTCCTAAACTTTTCCTCTCAGTAATGCAAGCGGGTAAAATGGTAAACGCTGCAGTTTGGTGACGTCTAAAACCACCCTGTTGTCAGGTAAATTGACTTTTTCTGTTCTAATTGTAACCTTCATAAGTTTGGTAACTTGTCTGCTTTCCTCTCTTCCCATTTTCGCTATTGGTCCATTTTGGTCAAACTTCCTTGAATGATTTATTTAGCAGTGTAATTTAGATAAAATTATACTTCTTTATTTCCTCTTGTTCTACAGGTTGACCTTTTAAGAAATTTGTCAGTGTCCTTTGCTTTACTCAGATGAGACAAAAATGAGGACAGGATTAAAATCCTCTCATGTAGATACCTGTAGTACTTTAATTCCAAAATTCAGTAGAGCAAAATCCAGTGAAGAAGGCAGATGGGGGGGCTGATTCTTTTTGTTTGTGAAAGATGAGGAATGCACTTCATGTTGTCTTCACTGATAGATCTAAGAACTTGTACACTTTATCCTTCTCTGTTAACTCCCTTCCTTATTCTCAAACCACGTTAAAGATGATAAGAATTTCAAGGTTTTTAATTAATGTGTAGAGGAGAATGTGTACTTTATACACAGCGATAAATATCACACAATTGGAATACATGACTTCATACGGGTTCCCAAATTTCCTGTTGTGGTATTTTGTTTCCTATGACATGTGTGAAGATTTAGTACTCATTTCAGATGTTTTTTCAACATAGGTTGTTCTGAAAGGAATGCCTCCTCTTTTTATCCAAGGAAACCACAGATGTAAAGAGCACAATAACAGTAACTCATAGAGCAAATTGTCAGCTTCAAAATGCTGTTTTTCAACCTAGTCACCATCAGTAGTCTGTCCAGGTTCCAGGAAATCTGGAAAGATCACCTCTTTCTTAACCCAAAAGACAGTGCACATCGCAGTGCATCTTGAACTTCTTTGTTCGATGAGGAATTCACATGTCACCACTCCATGAACTGCGGTTTTGATTATGTGAATGCCAAACAAGAAATTCTTCCATATGCCCTTCTACTGCAACAGAATGATAAGTGTTAGGTGGCAGGTAACAACAGCAGAAGAAACTCATGTGACTGTGAGACATCTACGGTATTAGGAAAAATGGATTGCAAAATATTAACCGGAGTAAGGGGAGTGGGGGACATATACAGAGTCTGTGAGTTGTCCCTTTTAATGCTGAGCCTAATTTACTGAATTAAAATAATTAAAAGACTAGGTGTAATACAGTAGAAACACAGGTCTGTCTAATTTGGTATTTGGTTACCTGATGTCCTTGTTGTGGTCTTTGATTCCATGTTCCACATTCTAGTTTCCCCATTGTTTCTCTAGGCTACAGTACTTTCTTTAAAAAATTAAATTTACCTGAAATTGCCACATCTTTAGTGCACTGAAAAGTAAGTCTGGAAGGAATTAATCTAGTCCAGCAATCTGTCTGCTCTGTAGGAAGATAAGTGCAAGTTATGTATGCTGTTGATGACATGTTGATGACATGTTCGTTTTAACCTATTTTTAAAACCAAAGAATTAATGAGGATAATTCTGCAGGCTTTATTTATGGATTTTTATTTTATGAGAGGAAAAAGGTATTCTTACTCCCAGCCAGAGGTTAACCTTGTGGGCTGACAGCCAATCTACTGTTTAGATAGTTCCTTTTTTACCCATCTGGGAATGCTGCCTTTTGGGTGATTCTTTTATGTACTTCATATTCTTACAAATCTTCTTGTTCTTCATTTGTTTATCACAATATTACTTGGTGGTAGCTGACACTATATATGTGTATATAGAACATTTCACATCAAATGTTGTTTTCTCCTCATCTCAAGCCTGAAGTCATCTGAACACGAAGATCTTATAACCTGGTATTGTCCATATTCGTTCTTTCTGTGCAAGAAGCATAGCTTACAAATCTAAATAATAAGCAATCAGCTTCATATTGTAGTGACACTTCAGGAAATCAAGATTTTCTTGTAGTACGTGATGGCCAGTTGAGATTTAAGGGCAGCTGCAGGTATTCACTTGTAACAAATGAATAGGCTTGGCTCTAAGTCTAATCTTTCCCCACCGTTTCTGAATCTTGACCTCTTTTTGGTTATTTTAAAGTAAAGAAAGAAATTCCTTTTTAGGTGGGTATACCAGCCATTAGCCAGTTACAACATACATAAGTTCAAAAACAATGTAGTTGCCAGGCCAGTATCTTCCGCCATATGTCTTGTCAGATAAGTTCATTTCTTCTTGCATAATTCTGGGTGCAGATGTATGTTTTACAATCCTTACTGTTGGTCATCCCCTTAACCCCCCACTGCGATTTCCCCAGGGGAGGAGACACATGAATTAACACACCATACAGACTCTCCTTTTATCTCTCCAGAATGTGCATGCCCTATTCTTTAACAACAGGTAGAAATTTACCTTGGTTATGACTTCTGAGGTATACCCCTTTGGTACAACATTCTATTTTGCAAAAACTATGTCATCTCCCACAACTCCCCCTTTCTTTTATTTACAGTTACTGCTATTTGAATTATCTATTCAGCCAAGGTTCGTAGGTGACCTCCAGCCTTGACATCGTGATGTCACACTTCTCTTCTGCATACATGTCCACCTGATCACCACTTTCTTCTCTTAACATTAACATTTTGTCTGAATACAGTGGTGGCCCTACTGACATCTGCTTAGATAGGGCAGTTTCAATTAGCTGCTGGACCAATCCTCTTAACGCATGGGAAAATACAACGGCTGATTGCTATTAAAACTCCTGCTACCACAATTAAAGATGTGAGTATGGATGCTACCGCGCCTTTCCATTTACCAAACCAAGATTCCAACCATCTTGCAGTTGAAGTGTCCGTTCCTGAATTCTCTACGAGTTCATTGGCCAAAGTAGTGAGTCCCTGCAGTGCTCTAGTTGTGGTGCCATGTAGGGCTGCTTCCTTGGGAATAAGGGTGCAACACTGACTGCCTGGCATCACACATACTCAATCACACATACTCCTCTTTTTAACCAATATCATATCTAATGGTATCCCCATGGTATCCCCATGCCATGCTACTAGTGATGTCTAATTAATTGTTCTGCAATCCATTTTATAGCATTTCTTGTATATTTTATAAACCTCTGCTGATTGTAGTAAATACCATAGATCCAATCTATAATTTTATTAATAGTTACCCACCATAACAGTGAAGACTCAAACCCTGCTGCAAGTTGGCTCCTTGCTTTATGTTTGTCAGGGACTCCAATGGGTACCCCAATAGTGTGTGTATGTATGTGTATATCTATCTATCTATCTATCTATCTATATCTATATCCTATCAGTAAATGATACCCCTAGACTTTTTTTGCTTCTTTTTTGTATTTAAGATACCAGGGTGAATGGTATAGCCAATTGTATAAGGGCACATGTATCTTTCCAGTTAGAAGGCAAGGTGGACCACTGGATTTTCCCTCCACAATACTACCAGAGATCTGCCCTGGGAACTATTTGAGAGCCAAGTAGTTCCTCACTACATTTTCTGCAATTTTTAGGGTCTCAGTGGACAGAGTGAATTCTCCCAGGAACTTGGTAGGATTACCACCCTGCTGTGAGGGATAGGCTGTATGTTTGCCAACTGTAGATAACATGGGAAGATTTCTGGTGTCCCCGCTGTGGAGAGGGGGGAACAAAAGAGAGAGAGAAACTTACAGGTTTCAATTCCCCAGGCAGTCTTCTCCTGGTAGAGTGTGATCATACACACTGTTCCCTGGACATTGTTTGTCCACCTCAATGGAAAGGGGCCCACCTGGGCAACTGGTCGCCCTGAAGCACAAGCATAACAATTGCTATGTTTGAGAATTTGGACATATATATTTTACCCATTCTACCCAGGCATTCACATCCTCATATTCTGTTTCTACCTCAAATGTGTGTTGGAGTTCCTTTATTTCCTTAACAGTTATAATGGGGTTATTGAGATAGTGCCCCTCTCCTTTTACAGATTCTCTCTCTTCTTGGGTATGGTTAGTAACATTGGGCTGTGGTTTCCATACAGCTATCTTGAATCTGGCCACTGGGTCTTTCCCTGTCACATCTACTCCAAAACCATAAGTACGGTTTATAATTTTATCTGCCCTTCTAATCATTATCACAATCAGATTGCACTGCAGGGGCTGGCAATTTGGCTGAGCAATCCCTTTAAATATGCTGATTTGGTTTTTCAAAGTCCTAATGGAATTGGATGAACTTGGTGAATAAGTCCATCCATTACAGTTGGTTGTTGACCACACATTACTCCATCCTATGTATCTGTTCCTGACCCTGGGGGAGGGCAGTGCTATTTGTTCTCACTAGTTAGTTGTTGAGCCTCCACGTCTCCACAGGCTAACACCTGACTAAATGGTCTGGGGAACCTTGGTCTTGGTTACATTTACCCATAATTTCACAGAGTAGCCTATTTCCCCTCTCCATTTATCACTGTCCTCCCAATCTATACTCTCAAATCCTCTGAGAGGGGTCGTTATTACCACCAGTATTGCAATTTAGCTCTTTTTTAACTTAGCAGTGTTTGGGGCTAGGAGTCAGAGGAGGGCTTTCTTAGAATGATCCATAGGGGATCATCTGAACCCACCAGTCCTCACAGTCTGAGGCTAGATTGGTGAGTCCTTTAACTCATGTACGAGTCCAACATTTTTTCAGTGGTTTGAACAGCTGTCTCTTTGATCAGCAGAACTTGGAAGGGTCTGTCCCACTAGGGCTGAAGTTTAGCTTCCATCCAAGACTGGATCAATATCCAGTCTCCTGGTTGGAACTTGTGCAAACTCTAGTGACATAGTCTGGGCCAACGGTCCTTCGTGTGTGAGAGAAGATAAAGGCAACCCAAGTATGTAGTTTTTGAAAAAGACATCTTTAGTTTCAAACTGAAGAACTCCATCCCCTTTCCCAGGTAGGGTAATCCAAAAAGTATCTCGTAAGGTGAGATTCCAACATCTTTTCATGGAGCAGTTCTGATTCTTAGCAGTGCCAGGGGTAAGCATTTAGTCCATGGGAGCTTAGTTTCCAAACCCACTTTTGGCAGATGTTTCTTTAATCTCTGATTCATCCATTTTGCCTTTCCAGGGGAGGAAGGATGCCATAGAGTATGAAACTCTCATCTTATCCCTAGGGTTTCCATTAGTAAGATATGTGAAGTAAGATGACTTCTTTGATTTGAGTCTGTATTTTCCACAATCCCATATCTGGGAATTATTTGTTCCAGAATTATTTTTGTTATTATCTTAGCTATTCTTGATACAGAAAGAGAAGCCTCTACCCATCTGACAAATGCTCAATTAATACTAGCGTATATTTAAATCTTTCTACTTTGGGTAATTTAGTATGGTCTACTTAGATGCTCTGGAAATGTTGAAATCCTGGCTCTCGTCCATCTGAAGGTTGTTTCTGTAGAGCCTTATTTATTCATTGACATGTTATACAGCTTTTACGTATTTGTTTAGCTGTAGCGTACAGTTGTATACATACATACTTTTTAAATACAGCATCACACATTGCCTGGACCTCACAATGACTCTTTTGGTGTAGAACAGTTAAAATTTCTCTCATTACTTGTTTATTCATCATTTCCCTACCATCATAGAGAGTTCACTGTCCTCCTGACTCCTTTGCCTCTAATTCCTTGAAGGCTGCTATCTCTTCTTTCTTGAATCCTTGCTTTCCAGGGGGTTTTACTTCAGGCACAACAAAAGTTTCATTTTCATTTTTTGATTGCAAGGCAGCTTCTGTAGCTTTGTTATCAGAGACTTTCTTTCCCCATTCTGCTAGAGAGTTTCCTGTTTGGTTTCTCTTTACATGTACTGTAGCGATTTCCACAGGTAATAACAGGCTTTCCAGAAAACCCATCTGATTAATTCCTCGTGGGCCAGTTCCCTCCCTTTACTGTTTATTAAAGTCCTTTTTTTTCCCAAATTTTTACAGAAGTGTGTACCACTCCATATGCATATCATGAGTCTGTAACAGTTTTAATGCCTGATTTAATGCATATAACTCACAAGTTTGAGCTGACCAATTACCAGGCAAACTTCCCATTTCCTCAACATAAGGGAAATTATGTCCCTTTGATTTTATAGCTATTACATCATCTTCGTTGTACCACTCTAGAGGAGCCATCTATAAACAGTGTTTCCTCTTAATCTAAGGGTATATCTTGTCAGTCTGACCTTATCTTTGTTTTATAATTGATTAAACAATAATGTTCCACATTCACTGTATCTTTAGTTCCCTTTCATAAGAAGAAGGCAAGATTCAGGATAGAATCAATGACTATAGTTAAATAGTCTTTTTCAATTAATATGGCTTCATATTTCAGTATCCTGGAGTCTGTTAGCCACCTTCTTGCCTTCTGAGTAAGGGTATTCCTTATTTGGTGTGGGGTAACAGCAATCAATCGCCCTCCAAAGGTTAATTTCCTGCTTTCTTTCACCAACAAGGCAGTTGCTGCTACTGCCTGAACACACTCTAGCAAGCCCTGAGATACAGGGTCTAGAAATTTAGACAGGTATGCTGTGGGTTTTCTTTTATTTTCCCATTTCTGGGTTAAGACTTCCAAAGCAGCACCCTCACTTACTCATAAAAAGATGAAATGGCTTATTCAGGGTAGGAAGAGCCAGAATTAGTGCTGTAACCAAATCTTGTTTCAGTTTTTCCACTCTTTCTTTTTCTTCTTCTGTCCAATTTAACGTGTTGGGTTTTTTCCTTAATAGTTTGAATAGCTTGTTTCCTGAGCGTATGCTTCTATATACAGTCTACAATACCCAGTTAAACCTAGGAATTTTCTTAATTCCTTCTTTGTTCTGAGGAGAGGGAGTTGCACAATTCCCTGAATCCTTTTAGGGTTTATCCTCTGTTTACCTTTAGAGATTAGATGTCCTAAGTATTTAACTTCTTTTTCCATATACTGTATTTTATTTTTGGACACGCTTAGTCCATGCTTTCCTAAGAAATTTGAGTTCATTTGTAGCCTCTTTTACCTTTAATTTTTCTATATATGTTAATATATATTATATATATAAGATATTAACAAGTCAGCTACATATTGTAAAAATACCACCCCTTCTTGAACCTAAAACTCTAAAATTGTATTCTAAAATTTTCTCCAATATGTGTCCAAACAAATTAGATGATTCAGTAAAACCCTTGGGGCAAAACAGTCCATCTGTGTTGTTGTTTATGACCTGATTCTGGGTCCTCCCATTCGAATGCAAAAATATCTCTACTATCTGGGTCCAAGGGGCAAGCCCAAAATACATCATTTAAACCTACAACACTAAACCATTTAGGTTCAAAAGAGATTTTGCTCAACAGGGTATCAGGGTTAGAAACCAGAGTGACGCTTTCTTACTATTTCATTAACTTTTCTCAAATTCTGTTTTAGTCGGTATGTCCCATTTGTTTTTTGTACTGGTAAAATTGGAGTGTTATATGGTGATATACAAGGGTCCAGAAAACCATCTTTAATCAAGGGTTGCACAATTGGTTTCAAGTCTGTTGTTCCTTCAAGTGAAATAGGATGTTGTTGCTGTTTCACTATCTCTCACTCCCTTCTTGAAGAGTTATTTTCAAAGATTTTCAAAGGAGTCACAGTGAGCCCTCCTCGATTTTCCTCTCTTGCCCGAACTAATGCATTTATTTCTTCATCTTTCTTGGTTAATAAATTCATTGAAATGGTTATTCCCTTTTTCAGGTTTTCAACTCTAACCCTAACTTGATTATTAAATCTTTTCCCAATAAGTTTGTTCCTGCTTCATAATAATTGTCCACTGACTGTTTTAGTTCCCTAGTTTAACTTAGTGGTCTCACAAAGTGACCACTTCTACCCCCATTACTCTTACAGTAATCGAGTAATACTAGTCAAATTAAGTCCTGGTACTTTATAAGCTAAGTATGATCTGGCCCTATGTCTACTAAAAATACAACTTCTTTATTAGATCCCACCTCTACGTTTATCAAGGGCTCTTCATGGGACCACTTTTCACAGAGCCCCTGACTTCTCTATTCATAACTTATAATTGTGAATATTTTCTCTTCCCTTTTTGCTTCAGGATATTTTCATTAGAGGTGACCCATTTGTCCACATTTGAAACATTTTCTCTGTATCTGTTCTTGTTGTGGTTGGGAAGGGGGGAGTTTGCCACCTTAATTTTCCAATCCTGCTATCTCTTTCCTCACTGTTCCACCCCAAAATTTGTCTTCCTTAGAAACCCTTTTCCTGATGGGTTTCCATTCTCTGTCTCACCACTTGATCTACTGTAGAGATCATTTTTTGCTTTTTGTTTCCTTTTTAACATAAACTTTCTGTGTCTCTCTCAAAAGGTTTTCTAATAGTTATACATTCCACCCTTCTACCTTCTAAAGCTTCCTTTGTATATCAGGCCAGGCTTTAGTCACAAAATTGACCTTTAAGAGCCCTTTAACTACAGGAATCATCAGGATCCATCCCTGAATTCCTTTGCTTCCTGTCTCCAAGTCTCTCCAGAAATTCACTCAGGGTTTCATGTTTACTTTGCTGAACGTCAAAAGCTTTAGTAAAGTTCTGAGTCTTGAGTAATTCTTCCTTAATTCCCACTATTATCGTATCTCACAAGTCCCTCATATTTATCCTGTGCCTTTTCTCCCACTCCTGCATGGTAGCCCGCATTCTTCTCCACTGAAGAGCATGCATAGAATAGACATCATTTCCCTCCAGGAACAGTAATTAGGTCCCAAGAATTGATCAAACTGCTCCGCTAGTCCAATAGGATCCTCAGTCAGAGACTTCATTTGCCTTTTAAAACTCCTCACTTCGCCACTGGTAAGGAGAGGGTTTATGTATCCTATTTCTCCTTGTCCCATTGGGACTTCTCTAAGGGGATACATATTATATTGGGAAAGGGGAAATTTTCAATTTCTTTTCTACACTGTTCTAACTCCTACCAAAGCCTGGAGTGCACTCTCCATCTAGAGGTGGCTTCAGCTGCAGCTCTGGACTCAGGCTGGAAGGGAGGAGGGGTTTCCCCTACCTGGCACCAGCTCTTGTTTCTGCATTCTTCAGCTCTGTTCCTGAAACAGCTGCTGTTTTCATTAAAGCAACATTTGGGTTATAAGGAGAGGTCAGAGTTTCTAAGGGATCCTGTTTATGAGCTTTCTGCTTCTCTTCTTTTTCTTCTGAACTTTGACTCTTTCTTATGAGAAATTGTTTTACTTCTTGCAATCAGCAAGTGGCATAAGCCATTTCTTCATTTGAGAAAGGAGTCTTATTGTTTGCTGATAAATTCAGCATCCAACATACCCAATCTTTGTCAGACCGATATTTTGGCCAAAATACTGCAGCTCTTTTGATTGGTTCTTTTGTCCATATAACTACATAATATTTAATTATCTTTTTCTTATCTTTCACTTTTATTTACAGGCTATCCTTCCAATTTCTTATCATTCTTGCTAAAGGACTGTCAATAGGCACTGCTAGGGGTCTCTTCCTGTCCCATTTTTCCTAGTCACCTTTACTGCACTGCTGCAGGATTTTACTTCCTTCAGGGTACCACACACTGAAGTTCTAGCTCTAGAAAATGGAGGTGCACTGCTATGCACATTATTGTGCTGAGTGTTGCACACCTAAGGGTTTTCCAGATTTCTGAGACTCTTCCTTTCTTTCTTAATCACATAATTTGTCTCTCTGGCCACGCTCCTTGTGGAACTACAGAACCATAGGTTGGGACTCTACACTCACTTTGTACATGAGTATGCCTCAGTTGCGCTTCACACAACAGTCTCATCTGACCTCCAATGTAATACTTAATTTTTCTTACCTTGGTCTGTGCATAGAGTTGCCGGGTCAGTTTCCCAAAACTATACTGTCTACTGTGCTTTCTTTCTCTCTACGTCATTGTTCATGGATCCTGCCTTTATAACCAGTTCTAGTATTTTTTTTAATTTGTTTTGTCTTGTTTGTTATCAGCTCCCTGCAGAATTGCCACTACTGTAGCATATAGGACCACTGAAAATATAGTGGAGTGTCACAGCAGTGAGGACTCCCCACTGGGGTGATAGTATCTGGATGAGCCCCCAATTGCGAGAAACACTTGCAAGCGAATAGGTTAGGCCCAGGCAAGGATCTCAGTAAACAGTATTTTATTTCACGATTGCAGTAGCAGGCGTCCTGCAAGCAGAAGAGCCTGCTGTAAGAAAAACAAGCTCTTATATCTGCTGTATCCTGAGTCCGTCCCCTGGTGCAGGTTCACATTCTTCATGTACACATCCTCTAGATAGTTGACAAAGTTCCATCTCTCTGTGTTTCTCCAAGTAAACAGAATCTGCAAAATAGTTGCCAGGCCAGTATCTTCAGGCCAGTATCTCTGGCCATATGTCTTGCCAGATAAGTTCATTTCTTCTTACATAGTTCTGGATGCAGATGTACGTTTTACAGTCCTTACTGTTGGTCATCCCCTCAGTCTGCCGTTGTGATTTCCCCAGGGGAGGAGAGACATGAATTAACACACCATACAGACTCTCCTTTTATCTCTCCAGAATGTGCATGCCCTATTCTTTAACCACAGACAGAAACTTATCTTGTTTATGGATTCTGAGTTATACCCCTTTGGTACAACATTCTATTATGCAAAAACTACATGTCATCTGTCACACCAGGACACCACATAGTTTCTAGAACACGTTAGGTATCATTTAGGAGTGTTGAACACTGGTGTGCTTTTCTTTGTAGCTTCTTATTTCTCGTAGAGTCTTTAAAAGTAATGTGTGGACCTCAGGCTGGAGATTTCAGAACTGAGTTAATGCAGATGGGAAGTAGATCAAACGCAGAAAGTGAAAAATATTTTGGATAGATTGGAAAGTGTCTGGTTGAATAGAATGGTGAACAAAATCTGTGTGGCTGATGAAGTCCTAAGAGAAAGTTTTTAAATCCAGGCAGACAGCAGAGATGTGCAAGTTTCTTCCAGTGGCAGAGGCAAAGTCATCTGAATGTCAGTGTGTTGGTCTGTCATCAGAGATGGAGATGAGGCTGTAAAACAGCTTTTGCTGATCTTGAGCATTCCCAGCTTTTTGTTATAAGGAGGAATCTCACCAGACTTTTTCATACGTATCATAGGCATGCTAGCTTTGGGGAATTGGATATCAAGAAAGAGAGCTGAATGTTGATACAGAGCTGTTTATATGAAAATTAACTGTAGCACCTGCCTGCTAGAGTGGGTGATCATGTGAATTAGAGGCGTTACTGAACTGAGTTTAAATGACAGTAATTCTTGGTAAGAACAGTTGTCCATCTAGGCCTGAGTTATAGAATAGCTTGGGTTGGAAGGGACCCCAAGGATCAAGTTCCAATCTTCCTAACAAAGGTAGGGCCACCAACCTCCAGATGCGGTACTAGACTCAGTTGCTCAGGGCCCCATTCAACCTGGTCTTGAACACCTCCAGGGGCAAAGCACCCACAGCCTCTCCAGCACCTCTCCACTTTCTGTAAAGAACTTCCCCGACACCCAATCTGAACCTTCCCTCCTTAAAACCATTCCCCCTTGTCCTGTTGGTATCTACTGAGTTAAAAATTGATTCCTCTCCTGTTTATAATCTCCTTTTAAATACTGAAAAGCTGCAGTGAGGTCTCCTCACAGCCTTTTCGTCTTAGGCTGAACAAGCCCAGCTCCCTCAGCCTGTCTTCATAGGGGAGACCAGAACCTGTAAACTTTTGCTTCATAGCAGTTCTAGAAAACCATGGTATGGGCCTAGAAATGTATGTAAGATTTTTTAATGAGCAGGGAGACTGTCTTAGGTGAGTTAGTCAGCTATTCAGGAAATATTTTTGAGGGGATGTAAGACATGCAGGAATTTAAGAGCACTTTCACAGTTTTACATGTGATTCTTAACACATGATGGTATTTTGTTTCTACTACATAAATAGCAAAGCACTGCATTCTCTGCAACTCTCATCTGGTGTAGATTTGAAGAGGAGGCATGAATAGTATTTCCCGTTCTTATTCATAGACTTCCATGGGTAAGGAAGGCTTGGTATATACGTGAAGGGAGGAAAGGACAAGTTCCTCACTCTGGAGGAGAAATGGATTATGGCTTAGGTTGCTAGAAAATTTATCATTTACAATGAACTTAAGCAAGACCATTTTGGGGACATTTCTGCATTTCCCTTATGTGCCATTTAAGAAATGGTCTAAATGTTACTAGAATATACATTCTGGATAGTAGTATGTCAGCATACTAAACTCTGTCTAGGTTGTGGAGGAGAAAGGGCTCATGATATGTAAATTTTTGCTTGTCTGCTTTATTATTTGGAGGCATTAGCTAGATGCAGTTACATGTAGTAGTCTGTCTCAGCAATAGATTTGGGTTTTCGTTTGGAAAGAAATGCATTTGGGGAGTTACATATGTCTTTCTGTTGTCCATTCCTATGGGAAGCAGAATTGTTAAGGAAAAGCAGTCAAAATACATAGGAACTACAAGACTGTATTCAAAGTTAGGTCTCAGTTGAACACTTGTTGATGTTGCTGGGAGAAAGTGAAGAAAAGGGAACTTTGAAAGTACTGCACACAAAGGAACCTTTTTTGTTGCTTTCAGAACTCTTTGATGTTCTTCTGTATGCATAACTTACTAAAAGGAGTGCTGCTGAAATGGTTCTTAGAGCTGAGGTCGTTTGAAAAGGAATACTCTTTAATCTACAGTGTTTGTTGCTGAGAAGCTCAACGTGAGCCAGTGCAGCCCAGAAATCCAGTATCTTTGGCTGCATCAAAAGCAGCATGGCTAGCAGAGCAAAGGAAGTGATGATTTGCCTATACACTGCCCTCATGAGGCCTGGAGTAGGGCCTCTTAAGGTAAGAAGGACACAGACCTATCAGAACGGATCGAGAAAAGGGCAATTAGGATGATCAGAGAGCTGTGGTTTAACATGTACAACGTGTACAAATTAAGGACTGATTTTTTGTTTTAGGCGGATTGCAATACAATTATATTTTAATATAGGATTGGAACAGGAATGGAGTTTTGTTAGGGGTCATTGGAATTTTTGGGAATAAACTATTGTAATCAGAAAAAAAATATATCAGTAATTTACTACATCAATGGTTTTTGGGGAATAGATAGAATTATATAGAAAGAATTATATAGATAATAATATAGAATTATATATAAAGAATTAATGAAGATAATATCTCATGTACAAAATGGCACTTGTTGGAGACAAAAACAATAATCCAGTTATTGTTGCTCTTTTGTCTGTGATGTGTATTTGCTATGTGTTTTTCTTATGTATGGTGAACTAAGCTTCCTTGATACTTAGTTAATCAGTGTCATTGAATATTTACATCTTGGGGAGAAAGGAACTGGACAGGTGAATACAGCACAGAGTGTTACATGGATGGAACAGGAAGGTGCCATGAAGCAGGGAGAGAAAACTGAGCAGAAGTTATGTGCAGGTTCTATATAGTGTATAGTGTATACATCCATTCAACTCTGTCTAATCAGTGTAGTGGGTGTCCAGGAGTCAAGATGACTCAGTTATACCAAGATGATGAATGGGACTGTTGCATTGACTGTGCAGCAATAAATTGAAGAAGTGTGGTTTGCTCAAGGACACATGTATAGTTTTTTTTTTTTTCTTTTCCTTTTCCTCACTAATACTGTGCAAAGTACTGTCTGCTGGTAATTATTGTCTGGATTATGTCTGCTGAAAGGCATTGTGTATTAAGGAAAAAAAAAAAAAAAAAAGTATTTTTTGAATGTCAAGAGAAAACTTTGAATGCTAGTGTTTGTATTTTCCCATCAATCTAACAGTCAGAAGGCCAACAGTAACAACACAAGTATTTGTTGCTTTCCCCACCCATTCTAACAGGAACATATGGGAGGGGTAGTGCAACTGTAATATGTAGGAATTTTTGTGCATGCCTGAGTGGAAATGTTTGTTTACCAAATGACAAATATGAAAGTGTTATCTCATGAGATAGTAGACAGAAAAAGCTGCAGTTTTACTTTGCTAAACTTTTGCACATTTTTTCCTCCACATGAAATATTTCCACAGGAATGTAACGCTTGTGAAAGATACTGGATCAACAGTTGCGGAGACTGAACTCCTCTACCTGCAAGAAAGGTAACAGTATCTAGATTCCAGCTTTAGAACACTGCATCTTGCTTCCTGATCTGGAAAGGCATTTCCCAAAGTCAGAAGATGAGTTTGGCACCCATGACTAAGTTTTCAGTGTGTCTATAATGCAAATATTAAGGAAGCTAGATAGATGTTAGTTGCAGAGATTTTTATTATGATGGCTGCTTGAATTTCTGCTACTCAATTTTGGGAAAAAGCAACTAACATTTCAGTGATTTATTTCTCTAGGTTGTTTTTTCTTTTTTTCACCAGTAAGAGACATATTCTCCCTCTTTTGGGGACACTTGTTTCTTGATAATGTCTCTTCCGTAGTGGAAGAAAGAAAGGATTAACCAGCAACAATGTAGAATGGGATGATGTCCAGGCTTGGACTAACAGTCATAATGAGCACCATCTCACTAACTTCAAGATCTGAATAAAAGTTACGTGTTCTAATTCATGAGAGTGTCCAGTTCTTCATGTTGTCTTCTGTGATAACCTTTCTTCAAGTGCTGCTTAACTTCAAAAGTCTGTTAATCTTGCAGTTTTTATTCAGCTGAGCCAGAACCTGTTGGATATTTGCCATTACCCTTACATTCTATTCCTTCAGAGAATTCCTAAGAATTCTGAAATCCTTTCTATTAGCAATTTTCCCAGATGCCTTGGAAGCCCTGGATCAGGCCTTTGATTTTATCAGTCGTATTGCTGAGAGTACCCAGATAGCCCACATAGTATGAGAATCTACATGTATGATTTTTGCTCCATTGTGTGCTGCTTGGACAGCTGCTCTTATTTTTCCTATTTGTGTGCTACCTTCACATTCCTCTATTTCTTGCTTGCCAATGGTAATATCCAATGCAGCAGCTTTATATTGCTGTTTGCCATTTTTCCTATGGACTGAGGCTACATGTTTTCTGTTGGTATGCCTCAGTAAGGTGCATTTCAATTGGTGAAGGCTTAAAGATAGCTGTAATGCTAAAGATGTGTGTTTATATGCATCTATCATTTGAAAACTTTACTGTGTCTTTCAGCTAATTTCTGGATGGTATGTTTTTGTGCAATTCTTTCTCAGGGAGCAGTCCCCTTCAGGATTACTTCCATTCTGATTTGTACAGGCTGTTCCTTACATATTTTCTCAACTTGCTTAACTGCTCAGACTAAAGATGATAGAAATCTTTTTTTCCCGTTCAGAATATTGTTGTTCTGTTTCTTTAAATGTGGTTGAACAAAACTGTCGAGATCTTTTTCACCCCCTGGGGCCAGTATGGAACAGTAAGTAGCATGTTCAACAAAACTCCATTCAGCTATAGCAGTGTTGAAGGGTTGTATTGACCTAGTGACTGATATATTTTTAACTCTTCAGTTAGAGTTTTAACTGCCTCTCTATGTTCTAATTTCCACTCCCATGGCTTGCCTTTCCATAGGGGTGAGTATGATGGATAGGAAATGATAGAAAATCCAGGTACGTTTCCTCTAATACCCTAACATTCCCATTAACTGTTGTAATTCCTTCCTTGATTGAGCTCTACAATTTTTCATAGAGTATCTGGAGGAATCACTGCATTATTATCAATCAAATATCTTAAATTTTTACTTCTTTACTTGGTCCCTTACATTTTCCAGGTGGAATCTCAACTCCTGCTTTATCTAGTGTTTGCCATACTACTGCTACCACTTCGAAGTCCCTTCTATTAGAATATCACCTATATATCATTCTGAGGAAGTGAGATTGTCTATAAAAGTTCAGTGAGTCCAGCATGAGCAACTGTGGGAGAATGCTTGTACTCCTGTGTGAGTCTGTAAAAGATATATTGTATTCCCTCCCAAGTGAAAACAAACTTTTATTAATCTTCTTCCTGCAAAGGAGCTGTAAAAAACGTATTCTTTACATCAAAAGCTGTCATCCATGGTTGTGTGTCTGGTTGCAAAGTAGCTGTTAAGTTTGTGGTGTTTGAGATAGCAGCAGCTAGGAGGGCTGTATTAGCATTTAGGTGCCAATAATTGATTGTTAATCGCCCCCTCCCATCTGCTTTCTGGACTGGCCAGACAGACGAGTTATATGGGGAGGGAGTTCTGGAGGGAATTTGTCTTTTCTTCCAATCTGCTTTAACTTCAGAAACTGCATTTCATACTGCAGTAGAAATAAAGTATTGCAATCCATTAGTGATCTTAGATTCAGGGAGTGCAGGGGCTGTGTGAACTGTACACACTGCAGCACCCCTATCCCTTCGGGGTTCAAGATTGTTATTTGAGCCAAAAGATGTACGCTGCCTTTTGGGTGGCATTAGGTTCACCCATCAAGGACATCAAATCCTAAAATATTTTCATGATGGTTTTTAATTGCAAAGTGAGTAGGTGATACACATTTCTCACCTGGGAGTTATAAGTTGACTCTAGTGGATTGACAACAGCACTCTGGCGTGCCATTCACGCCAGTAATCTTAACCCTTTGCTATCCGGATTACACTTCTTGGCATGTTGCTATGTTAGTATTGAAATTTGGACTCCCGTGTCTATTAGAAATGTCACCAATTGTCTTTGAGGACTGATTGGTCTCAATATGTATGAGCCATCATAGTTTATTCATTGATATGTCTCCACTTGTCAGACAAGCAGACCCAATTGCCAGCCGGCCATTTTTTTTTTTCTTCATGCCCTTTGATTCCTCTTAGGGAATTAAGAGATTATCTCACTTTCTCTGAACTGGTGTTGAAGAAGATGACATACATTCCTTTCTTTCACTACTACTCAATCTGTATCACTATGCCCGTGTCATTTCTGGAATGCTTCAGTCAGACCCAAGATAATGCTAGTAGGCTGACTATGCATTGCAGCTCTGGGAATGCCCAGAGCTAATGCCCTTTTCCATAAGTTGGTTCTCTATCCTCAAGATCTTGTTAGCACATTTTCAAATTTATTTCCTTTTGGTTTACCCACTGTTCCTTGTTCCACAGATCCCACCTTATGATCTCCACCCCAGAACTTTAAACTTTGTCTGCCAGTGCATCCTCCCAGCCCATTTTCATGACTGTAGTTAACTGTGCCATGCATTAAATCTTCCCATGTGGGGAGCTGATTAAAGGTATTGTGTGCATTGTTATCTGGTACTGAATTATGTTCTGTGTCTCTTGATCACATTCTGTTTTGCAGCTAGATGGGATTTAAGGATAGTTGAGGCTCCTCTAATTAGTGATTTAAGCACTGTTAAATCTAATGAACAGATAATGGCACGTCATGGGCCCCTCCTTCCTGTAATACTTTTTTGCAAGTTACTTTTGTGAAGACTGTGAGGAGCTCACTTAAGAGATTTAATGGGAATTACCAGGGGTTCACTTCACTCCATGGGGCCTATTCCCCCAGCCCTATAAGCTACATGGCTGGTGATAGGGTGAAGTGTATCTGCAGGCCCAAGTCTTAAATTTAAGAAAACTCATGGTGCGTAGTAATTATTTGCTTCATTCTGACTCTTCATAATATGGTCTCCATCACTTAAGCATACTTGCCACAAGTATTCTGTTTTTCTCTGCTATATCTCTATTGGAACTTTGTCAGTTGTAATGGATCCTAGAGGCAGTTATCATAGTATATTGTGGCTGACCACCTTGGGGTGATGTAGATCGGTTTGCTTAGCAACAGGGATTAGAACATTAGTTTAAGAACCAATATATTAGTTTAACTGAAGGAATTTGTAAATTGATAGTTCTGAAACTTTCCATTTCAGCTCTAGTGGGTGAACAGTCTTGTTTTTCCTAAATAATTTTGCACTGGGGACATAATAGAATATACGTTTATCTTCTGCCTTGATGATTTTGCCTCATGAGAAGTGCTGGAATCACAACAGAATACTTTTATTTTTTGCCTCAAAACGTGCAAGGGCATTTTGATTGTGTTCTACATAGATTGTTTTAAAAAGTGGCTCACTATGGCCTAATAAGCAATGGAAATTATCCAAACTGGGGATAAGTGCATGGAAATGAGTCAAGGTTTCAGTAATGAAGCTGGTGGTGGAAAAAAGAGGAAGTAGGTCGGCACTTGGCTACTGTAAATACCACTGAGCATACCCAAAGGGACATGTGCACACATCTATGAGACCTTGAAAAAGAATGCATGTGTATTGCAGTGTACTACATGTGTATGTCTTAACTGTATAAATAGAACCTGAACTCTGAAAGGGTATGCTTGCTTGTCAAGTTGCCCGATGTGCATCATGAAGAGTAAAAGGAATGTTGCTTTCTAACACCACATAGGAGTTAGAGAGTTTTCTTCCTGGATTTCGGATGACAATTTTAGCAACTCAGATGGGACAGTGAGACTGAAATCTCATGGACCGAAGGGGCCACTGTTCAGCGCACATACTGAGTGATTCTCTGGGAGATCCCGCAAATCCCAGCTCTGTCAGGACCAGCCACAAATTCCCTGGAATATGGTAAGGCATTCCTTTTTATTGCCTCAGGTAAAGCATGACAGAAGTTTGTATCACTTATGGAGAGCAAGGGTAAGGGGATCCCCAAGTAGGTACCCCACACGCAAGCGGGGAGATCTCCCAAGTGTGTGACAGGTTCTGCGTTTCCTGGAAGTAACGCAGTAAGGGGGAGCTTGAGACCAGCCCTCCAAGAGAAATAGAGTCCAAGTCCCTATTAAAGGGGGTACTTGAGAGATTCAAGACCCTCTGGGTTCTATGTTTCCTGGAAGTAACATGAAGAGGGGGTGTTTGAAACCAACCCCCCAGTAGAAATGGGCATTGAGTCCCTGTTAAAAGGGGTGCTTGAGAGATTCAAGACCCTTCGTGTTCAACATTTTCCTAAAAGTGGTTTACTTACCGAAATAAACCTAAAATACGGTTGCTGACATTGTGATTTTGTATGTGAACATGGGTATGTGAGTATTATTGTAGCAGCGCCAAGCTTTTTATTTCTTTTCTTCATGGTGTGTGTATGTGGTGGATCTGCAGACTGTGTTAAGCTTTGCTTTTTACTTTCGTAGCTGCAGCAGTGTGTGTGTGTGTGTGTGTGTGTGTGTGTGTGTGTGTGTTAGAGTGTGTGAAGGCAATTTGCACATTCCGGACATTCCCGACATGGTGTAGTCGGTTGTGGAAAATGCAGAGGAAAATTGTTGAAAATTGTAATAATTTTTGGATTGGAGAAATGATTAAAATTACTCATGTAAACCTGGGGTCTGTGGAAAAATGACAAGTTCCCATCTTGCTGAAGGATATTGATCATGGCTCTCCCAGGAGGAATTCAGTGTACAACTATGCCTTGAGGGACTGGCAGACACAGTCACCTAGTAATTTGAGAAGGGACAATTGTCCAGAATAAAGTGTATTTATATTCAAGTGTATTTAGATGGTTGTGATCGGTTGCAGTTTGCGCTGGGCCAAAATAGATGAGTACTGGAACAAGAAACAACCTGCCAACCCCACCACGACACTCGCATAGCGCTCTGAGAAAGAGCCAGGGGAGAAACACTTGCAAACTCTTGTTGTAAAATAGTATGTTACCTCAAGGATGGGGAGGAATACACTGGAAGTTGGAATGTCCTTATCTGCAGAAATCTAGGAAACCTCAGTGTTAGCATTGAAAATCTCCATGACTGGAGATGAGACTGAAATAGAATATTTGGTAGTCACAATTGGTTTCTGTATTCACAGAATATATGTTTTATACAGATATGTATTTTAAGGGTACCAAAGCCCTTAATTGGTCAAGATTGGTTGGAGGAATTAGAGGGGAAAACAAAATTTTGAAATTGGGTCTTTTATAAACAGGAGAGTTGCCTGGAAGATCAGAGGCAGTTTGTAATGACAGTTTTGAGAGATTAAAAAAAAAAGGGGCGGGGGGGGGGGAAGAAAAGAAAAAGAGAGACGGGAGAGGCATAGGCCATGGAAGGCACAGGAGAGAACAGAGAGGAAACTGAGAAAGGAAAGAAAGGAGAAGGATAGAGACAGAAGATTATTGGCATTGATCGTAGTGCAGGGAACTGAAAGGGGGATGAAGAGGGGAAAAAAAGGTGTAAGAGCAGTGCTAGAACCAAGAAGAGAGAATACAAGGCCAGAGATCAGAGTACTGATCGATGTAGAAAATGTTAGAGGTTTGGATTGTTAAAGCAATTGGATTGCCACAAAAAACAGCAGCAAAGATCCAGATCAAAACCGCTCACTCAAAAGCCACAGATATAATGGCAGTAAATACCGAATGAGGGGGACCAGGGGTGAGACCTCAGCCAAACCCCTAGTTACAATAAGGCTAGAGAATGAAGATGTAAAATTTCTTGTAGATGCTGTTGCAATGTATTCAGTTATCAATACTTGTAAGGCACAGTTAAGCAATCAGACAACATCAATAATTGGAGCCACCGGGAAAGCTGGAGTGCAACCATTCTTCCATCAGTCAAAATTGGAAAATGTATACATATCAATTTCTATACATCCCTGATTGCCTGGTGCCATTAATGGGGAGAGATATCATAAACAAACTTCAGGCCCAAATCATGTTTGGTAAAGGACAATTCATAATGCATACTTCAGAAAATAAAAACTGTGGAGACTCAAGTTCTTATATTAAAGAGATCATTCCCCACTGACCAGACAGTACCAAAGGACTTGGAAAATGCTGTAATACCATGGATCGAATCATCAGAGACACCCAGACAACCGAGATGAGCTGAACCAGCAACAGTAACTATCTAGCTGATGCCAGGAGCAGCACCGGTAAGATGAAATGTTTTCTTCCGAACTAAAGACCCTAGAGCCTTTGACAGAGTATTTTAACTTGCTAAACAGCTGCATGAAGACTTCAAAGGAGAAATGGAAAACCTAATGTGGACACTGGAATATGGAAGTCCTTCAGAGTCCTTAAGTTAAAAAGCCCTTGTTTAAAAACTGTAGCAGCTACAATCTTGCTTGTACAGGAGGCCAGAAAATTGACTCTGGGAAACAGAATAACTTTGTATATTCCCTGTATGGTTACTGCAGTACTGAATCAATCTAAAGAAAAGTTGTTGGCCATCTCTGAGCAGGATCATGAAGTACAAAGTGTTCCTGGTAGAATGAGAGGAAATGAGATTAAAGATATGAAAATGTTTGTCACTGATAGCAGTTTTGTGTGAGATGGCTTAGGAAGGCCAGGTATGCTGTAACAACCAGAGATAAAATAATAGGCTGGTTCTCTGGCACTACCACCTCAGCAGAGAAAGCAGAACTCGCAGCCTTGTTAAGAGCACTGGAGTTAGCAAAAGGGAATAAGTGCCAATATTTTGACAGACTTAAAATTTGCATTTGGGATTGTGCATATGGATGGTGCTATCTGGAAAGAACAGAGGCTATTAATCTCCCAAGGAATACCTGTAAAATATGGAGAAACAATAATAAAACTGTTAGACCAAAGGAAATAGCTATAAAACACTGCAAAGCCCACCAGTCAAACATCAGTGATATCAATATGGGCAACAGTAGTTCAGATACAGCTGCCAAAAATGCAGCAGAAGGAGCTTTCCTCCAACTCATAACCCTGAGATATCAAAGACTGATGAATGAACATCCGAAGTACCAGACAGAAGTTGAAAAACTAGCTTTCTTGCTAAAAGCTGAGAAAAACAAAGCAGGATGGTGGGCAACTCCAAACAACCAAGTAATAGTTCCCCAACCAGTAAGGAGGAAAATAGTAGAGGATAATCAAACTATATGCTGGGCATCAAATGCTATCATCAATAGTCTAAGACTCAAATTTTAAGTGTGTGAATGGGAGAAATTGTGAAAAGCATGGTGAGCAAAGTGTGAAGTATGCCTGAAATATAATCCACACAATACAAAAAGACCACCTCCTGGAGTTACAAGGAGAGGATGCAGCCCAGGAAACTATTGGCAGATAGACTATTCTGAGCTACCATGAAAAGCTGGCTACAGGTACTTACTGGTATTGGTTGATACTTCTTCAGGACGACCAGAGGCTGATTGCTGTCACACCAATGAAGCAAGAGAAGTAGTAAAGGTTATGCTAAAAAATGTTATCTCTAATTTGGGGTACTAAAATGGATATCATCAGATAGAGGTTCATATTTTGTAGCTGAAATTGTTCAAAACCTAGGAAAAATCATTGGAATAGAATGAGGTTTGCATACTCTTTAAAGGCTGCAGTCTAGTGAAAAGATGGAAAAAATGAATAATAATTAAAAAAAAATTAGTAAAATCTGTTAAGAAACTGACTTGAAAAGGCCTGAGGCTCAACCTCTCACCTTACTATATGTTCTGATAAAACAGCATGCTGAAGAGAAAATTAGTCCTTACGAAATTATGTATGGAAGACCATTTCAGGTATTGGTGGATAGTATTGATCACCAATTAGATGAACTAAAGCTAAGAGAATGTCATCTCTTTGGGAAAAGTCCTATCTTCTATCCACAGGTTTGTGGCTCCAGTGGCACCAGCACCTCTGGAAGTCATAGCACATCCGTTCCAACTTGGTGAGTGGGTGTATCTATGGACTTGGAGCTCCGAACCACTACAGGAGAAGTGGAAAGGACCATATCAAATACTACTGGCAATGCACGCTGCTATCAAGGTGGCAGGAGTAGACTCTTGAATTCATTACAGAAAAACAGAAAGTGCACAACCCACAGTGGCAAGTAGAACAGACTGCACTGATGAAACTGAAATTTTCATGTATATGAATACAACTTGTAAACAGGGAAATGAAAAATCATTTTATGAACTTGAATATAGTTATTGAGATATAGTTACTTTTAGAGTAACTAAATTGTTTGTCTTATATTGACTGCATTAATTGTTTGCTTATATTAATTGTTTGGGGAAAAAAACACCTCTTTTGCAATTCTTAAGGGATATATATTTTGTTTGTCTAAAACGATAAGAATAATTTTTGCAATATGTACTTATGCTTATCAATTGCATGCATGGGATCAAAATAAGCACATGAAATTGATGAAAAAGGGGGCTGACGCTAACAGTTCTGGTTCTTGTTGGATATGCTCAGAATTGCCAAAATATGAGACAAACCCATACCCATTATGAGGATTACCACTACCAAAACAGAGTTGGGACACGGTATTTGTTAACATCCATAGCGTACTTTGCAGATAGATATGAAGAATTACAAACATGGATTGTAGGAATTCAGCCTATGAATGATACAATTTGTCTGACAGATGCAGAGACTAGTCAAGTAGGGAAGGCTCCAGTAGGAAAATACCCACACTATAAATGCACAATATAAATGATAAATAAGTATTTTGAAAAAAAAACAAAACAAAACAAACAGGAATAAATATTGGGTCTCAGCTAAAAGGAAAGATACTGGCTATGTGGAGATCGAGCTTTGAGGGTATTAACTTCATGGTAGATCATAACTTGTACCCTAGGAATGGTAATACCATGGATGATAGTAACAAATCAGTTATCTGGGGTAATACAGGCCTGAGTACTCTCCAAAGTCAAGAGAGAAGTCCTTAATCCGCTAATAGAAAAACCTAGTAGTTTTCATTCATTCGTTAGGTGCTTTATTCCCTCTTTAGAAGTTGCAGAAAGGGCCATCAGCACATATCTATGAGAAAAATCTTTTCTTGAAAAAGAATGAATGTGTATGCCAATGTACTGCATTGTACTTCCAGGCCCCCCCTACTTCTTCCTCAAGGGGATCTCTGGGTCTCGGGCCCTTTTCCAGCGCTGCAGCAGTAACAGCTGCTATTGTTCTTTCCGATTTCCTTGCTCCTCAATCAATTTTCCAGATCCCTCACCTCTCTTCTGGGTCCTGACATCCCTGTTACACTTTGCTCATCTCTGTGTTCCTCAGCCCGTGTCTTTCCGAAACCTTTTTCACTTTCCAAACTTTCATAATTACAAAAACATATCATTAACAGTTACACTTTCATATACCATCAAAACAGCTTGTCCCCCTCCCTTCAAAATCATGAGTCAAACAATTCAGTTCTTCAACTTAGTCTCACAATTAGGATACTCAGTTATAAGAACTGGTTCTGTTACTTAATTTATGTTCTCAGTTTCTTTCTCAGGGTCTTCCCTGGCTCACCAGCGATGTCCTTCTAGTGAGCTAAAATACAACTCAGAGGGGTGTTTTTTGGAATTTTCTTAGATGCTCTCTATCCAGTGATAACCTTTTATATTTGTCCAGTTCTAATTGCAGATGAAAGTCCTTCATGCGTGGCTGGGTAATGGAGTCTACCTGCTTCCCCAGGGTACGGTATCAGATTGAATTCATTACCAAGAGCCATAACCAACATCCCCCAGCAAGACAGGAATTTTTAAACGAGGAATGTATTTCCACAACTATAACTTTCACAGCACAAGCATTTAACAATCTGCAGGACAATAACAAAAATCTATATAGTTGCCACAACCAAGAAAACCAGTTCAGACATTTACTCTTTCCACATGTTTCCACCTGTCACATATGTGCAGTGACACATTTTATTCCAGACTGTAAATGTCCTACCCAATACAGCTACTGTGCCAGGGCCTTACCCAGTTAACTTTCAGAGAGATTGATGATCTGTGTCCCATGCCAAAAAATTATGGTTTTGGTGCCTTCAGGACTGATACATGGTTTTATGGCTGTGCACTATGTGGTGCCCACCAGGCTTATGTGTACATCTCTAAGACTTTATTCAGAAAAAATAATCCAGACTTAAGGAATATCTTTGTCCAGAGGGTCTTGTCAGTTCCCATAGTGATCCACCTGAGAGTTGGAGTTCTTTCCAACTTTTTTGGACAAGCTGCCAGCAGGCCCAAGGAGTCCGCCTCTCAGAGGGTCCCACAGCTAAGCAGAGTCTCTTGCCTGGCTTATCAATTGAAGCTGAGAAATCCAACATTAACTTGACACAACAATGAGTCATGTTAAGCAGGTATTCCTTCGTTACGCTGCTGGGTGCACGGGGGATCACTCCACCAAACATGCACAGTGAGGAAATTGGCAACTACACATTTGTGGGTATAGCATGTATGTATTCATTACATTTCTGAGAAATTGGTTATATACGCATTGGATTTCTGAGTACTTGTTAACATGTTGTCCTACTCTTCTGAGCATGTGTCATAAAATGTGGGGAAGATCTACAGGCCCCATCTGGTGGTTGTTGGATGAAGACTAGTAGTCATCCTCTCTGTGAACTTCTTACCTTCAGGGGGTGTTGCAGCCCAGACTGGTTTCTGCTGGTACTGTGCTCAGGCATCTGTTCTGCTTTCTTATCTTTACTTGACCGCAGGTTCTCTTGGCCTCTGCATTCTGTCCTTAAGCCTATATTTATAAGTGTTCTGTCCTTCAGCTAATGTCTGCACAAGTTATGTGATAAAGTTGTTCATTGTTCCTGATTCACCTAACACTGCACTTCTTTTTTACATTGGAAGAGTGTTCAGGATGGAGATGGCACTGAACTGATGCATGAGAAGTATTCTTAGAGCTTGCCTATTGTGTTTGTTCATGCTGTTTCTTTTTTTGCAGAAATGGTTTTATCACAAGCATCTAGTGCCATAGTGACTTATGTTTGAATGACGTATTTAAAGGTGAAAGATGTGTGCAGAAGTCACTTCTAACTATGCTTGCTTGCTTTGGATCATATTTTGCTAAGTGCATTCTAGATCCATTAACTACATGTAAAGTGGAAGCACTTGACAATTAAAAAATATATATATAGACAAAGATATCTTAGTCATATATTAACAAATGCAATACAAATCAGAGATCCTTTTTTTTTTTTTTTTTTTTTTTTTTTTTTTTTAATTTCTGTTGATATACATAGAATAACAGGATAGAAGATGACATATCTTACCACATTTTAATAGAGCTAGTTCATCTGTAAGTAAATAAGTCAGTTTTGATGGGTGAAAACATATCCAAAAGGTTTGAGTTAGTTTTCTTGAGTTTGTGTTTCCCTCTGCTGGACTGTAGTTAGAACTGCCAACTTTTTTTTTTTTTTTCTTTCCTTTTTTTTCTTCTCACAATCAATCTTCTAAAGTTACTGCTTCCTTGTACTTTCAGGTGAAACACTTGAACAGTCTTCTGTGGTGGCCACATCAATAGGGCTGATCAACTTATTTTGTAATAATATGTTTAAATAAATACCACAAATAAATACAAGTTTGAAACAGTAAGGAAAAGACACAAAGACACTTAGAAATATTTTAAGATGAAACTAAAATATTTCCTTGAAATATTAAATATTAAAATGAATGATTCCAATATAATTATCAACTGAAATAAAATTGATGTAATTGATTTTATTCTCCATGGTGTCCAGTATTAGCTGGAGTTTTTCTTTTAGGTGAAAGTTACAACTACAACGACAGCTAGGAAAATATGAAATGGACATGGGAAGAAACTGTGAAAGTAATGTAGCACAGGAGCAGGTATCTGAAGGGAGCGTGGAATCTCCAGGCCCAGACAATGTTGAGATTTAGCTGGTCTGGAGTAACCTGCACCAGATATCAAGTTGGCTCTGCTTTAAAGCAGTACAATGGACTAGAATGACTTGCCTGTTTCACTGTGTGTGATATGCAGGCTAACTGATCTGGAGTGTGGGCAGGCTGAAGAGATGAAGTAACAAAACTTTCAAAGTCTCCTGCTTTTATTCAACCAGGGTAAGATAGTAATACTTTGCTAAAGCTCCAACTAATAATACTTTTTGAAAATTCATATTACTGTCTGGCGTGATTAGCTAGTGTGGTTTATAAAACATGTCTGAACATTTATTATACTTATATGCATGCTAAGATTAAAAAAGTAATCATGAAATTACAAGTGTTGCTATTTTGTAAGTCTCTCTTACAAATTTTAATTTGTAGCATTGCTATAGGTTAAAAATAAAAAGGAAGCCAAGGTCCTGGGTTGCATAGATTTAGTAACAGTACTGATTTCCTGAAACTTGGGTGAAGTTACTGCACATGTATGTTTACATAATTGGAAACTAACATGATCCTTCACATCTTCCTTGGAGGCAGCAATGGCTAGTAACTGTGTTGTCCTCATATAAGATTCTAAGATTATATAGTCTGAGTAGGCAACATAAAATCTTTAGAATTTGTTCACAAGAACTTTAAAGTGTGCTTTTTCTATCTTAGCTAGATTTTTATGTTTACAGCGAAACTTAGATCAGTTTTGCAGGTGTAAGTTTAAACTTGTAGCTGAAAAAGAGTTGGAACAAAGCTATTTCAAAGCTATTTGAAATACCACCGAAATTTTAAGTACAGTCCAGTTTTAAGCCCTTACAGCTTCCCTGCTAGATGTTCCTAATCTGTGTATGTGACTTAGATGAAATTGCAGTCTAGGTATAGTGAACGGGTCTGCAAAAGTCATGCTTCATGCCTGAGATGCTCAAGAGGATGAAGTCATGGGAATGAATGCTGGATACTTGTCATCTAAAGTTTTGTTATGCTATGTTGAGCATCTTGCTATTTATCTTAATAGGACAAGAGTGTAAGATTTGCTAACTGAGACCCATGATTAAGACCTCATGTGGCCCAGCAACACTTCTTACTCCAAAATTGCTGAATGGTGGAGGAAAAGGAAGTGGTGTTACTCCCTTTCAAAATGGAACACTTGCTGTGAACCTTCATCTTTGTTTACACCATCGGGGAGGGGGGAAGATTTGAGAAAGTGTCTTTGTTGGATCTACAATTGCATGGAGAGAAGAAATGTAAACCAAAGAAGAAACAAATAGGAGTTTCTAGGATGAGGATACTTCCTTATTGCAAATAATAAAGCTCTGAATTTATCTAAATTTCTCTTAGAATGCCCTCCTTAACAGGTTACAGAGTCATGCTTTTTCTTCGCCGTAACAAATTTTGCACTTTTTTTCCGCACTTACTAGTTATCTTCATGGAGATTGTCTTTTTGGGCTGGTAGCTTTTGCCTTTTCCTTCAGAGGATGTTCTTCAAGCCATTTATTGCTAGTTAATAGCAAAAACAACCTTAGAAAGTATTTTGGATTCAGAAAAAGGAGGTGGTATCAGAAATGCAACAGACTCTTGGAATGAACCAGGACCTTGGATAGACTTGGATCTTTGTGGCTTTAATGGTTTCTTACACTCCAGGAGTGCTGTAGAGATTGTCCCTTCAAGAGCTTGGGGTTTTGTATCTCTGAATTATGAAGAACCTTCCTTTCTGACATCCACAAGCTTTCAAATAATAGGACTTGCAAACTGATAGAAGTTAAGTAGAAATTAAAACAGTCCTTTAAGATATCCAGCAGCTTTCATATTTGTGACAGTTCACTTGATCATACATTAGGCAGTTTCAGATATCAGTAAAGTCAGATTATTAGAAGTACCAGTCTTCTAGTAGGAATCTGCAGTTCTTTCTTATCCTTTCTGCAGTGAAATGAACAGTAATGTTTTTATCTATAAAGTACATTTAAGCCTACTAATCCTATGGTCATCACTGCCTCAATTACTATCATCTTCTAAATCATGGAGTTATAATCAAAATCCATTTCCAAACTTTACAAAGCTGTTTGTGAACTGAAAACCATGGTGGCTGCTGTATAAATCTTTTACTCCATTTGAAAAACAAATATTTTGTGGAAGAGCTTAGACTATGTAAGTGCTTCAGACAAAGCAAGGGGAATGCAACAATTTGTGTTACGAAGTTAATCTGTTTTGAGAACTGAACATTCTAAATCAAGTAAATTCTCTGGCTGTGCATCTCTTCAGGGAGTGCTAGCGGTTGGCAGACTGAGGAAAATGTCATTTGTTTCCCACAATGATGTCTGCAGATATATGTTGATCATCAGTTTAATGTTATTAAGAATCATGGCTTAGAGGATGGTGCAGGCAGAAGAACTTTGTTTTTTTTTGATCATGGGGCAATTTACTCGGCTCCTGGCATGACGGCTGCAGATGGAGCTCAACTGTCTACAAGGGGTAAAAGGATCCTAGCCCAGGAGCTGGCAGGCCTCATTGAAAGATCTTTAAACTAGGTAAGAAGGGGGAAGGGGACAAAATGAGGACTGCTGAGGTTCAGGTAGTTCAAGGCTCAAAAGTGAACTTGATGGGTGATGAGGGTGGAGTTCGAAGGGATGGAGTGTGGCAGGGGAATGCTGCCTCCCTGAAGTGTCTATACACTAATGCGCGCAGTATGGGAAATAAACAGGAAGAGTTAGAGATCTGCGTGCGGTCACATGGCTATGATCTCATTGCGATCACAGAGACGTGGTGGGACAGCTCACATGACTGGAATGTTGTCATGGAGGGCTATGTGCTTTTAGGAAAGATCGGCTGGCAAGGCGGGGTGGTGGAGTTGCTCCTTATGTAAGAGAGCAGCTTGAATGTATTGAACTCCACCTGGGGGAGAGTGGTGTAGCAGTGGAGAGCTTGTGGGTAAGAATCAAGGGGCGGGCTGGTATGGCTGACACCGTTGTGGGTGTGTGCTACAGGCCCCCTGATCAGGAGGAGGAGGTTGATGAGGCCTTCCACAAACAGTTGGAAGCAGCGTCACGATCCCAGGCGCTGGTGCTTATGGGGGACTTCAATCATCCAGATATTTGCTGGAAAAGCAATGTGGCCAGGCATGCGCGGTCCAGACGGTTCCTGCAATGTGTTGAAGACAACTTCCTGATGCAGGTGGTTGAGGAATCGACAAGGAGAGGGGTACTGCTGGACCTTATTCTCACTAATAGAGAAGGGCTTGTCAGGGAAGTAAAGGTCGGGGGCAGCTTGGGTTGTAGTGACCATGAGATGGTGGAGTTCAAGATCCTGAGTGGAAGAAGTAAAGCAAAAAGTAGGATTGCTATCCTGGACTTTAGGAGAGCCAACTTCAATCTCTTTCGGGGCCTACTTGGAGCTGTCTCATGGGCTAGGGTGTTGGAAGGCAAGGGGGCCTGTGAGAGCTGGTCGGCATTTAAGCAGCTCTTCTTCCAAGCTCAGGATCGGTGCGTCCCTGTGAGGAAGAAATCGGGAAAGGGTGGCAGGAGACCTGTGTGGATGAGCAAGGAGCTCGTGCACAAACTCAAAGGAAAGAAGAAGGCCCATGAAATGTGGAAAAAGGGTCTGACTACTTGGGAAGAATACAGGAATGTTGTCAGGGTCTGCAGGGATGCGACAAGGAAGGCTAAAGCCCGCCTGGAATTAAATCTGGCAAAGGGGATAAAGGATAATAAAAAAGGTTTTTTCAAGTACATTAACAGTAAAAGGAAGAGTAGGGAGAATGTGGCTCCCCTGCTAAGTGACGGGGGTGTTCTGGTAACGGGGGATGCTGAGAAGGCGGAGATACTGAATGCCTTCTTTGCTTCTGTCTTCAGTGAAAAAGCTCCCCCTCGGGAATCTGAGACCCTGGAGATTAGTGAGAGGATCTGGGGAATGGAAGACCCCCCTTCTGTCAGGGAAGAGGTGGTCCGGGAGCGCCTAGGCAACATCAATGTTCAGAAATCCATGGGACCCGATGGGATTCATCCACAGGTGCTGAAGGAGCTGGCAGAGGTGATTGCTGAACCGCTTTCGGTCATCTTTGAGAAGTCTTGGAAGACGGGGAAGGTGCCTGAAGACTGGAAGATAGCCAACGTCACCCCGGTCTTCAAAAAAGGCAAGAAGGAAGACCCAGGCAATTATAGGCCAGTCAGCCTCACCTCTGTCCCTGGAAAGGTGATGGAACAGCTTGTACTGGATGTCATCTCCAGACAACTGGAAGAAGAGGAGGTTATCAGGAGTAGTCAGCACGGGTTCACAAGGGGGAGGTTGTGCTTGACCAATCTGTTAGCCTTCTATGATGTTGTCTCTGGCTGGGTGGATAGGGGGAGAGCAGTGGATGTAGTCTACCTTGATTTCAGCAAGGCATTTGATACTGTCCCCCATGACGTCCTTATAACAAAGCTGAGGAAGTGTGGGATAGATGAGTGGACAGTGAGGTGGGTTGAGAACTGGCTGACTGGCAGAGCACAGAGGGTCGTTGTTGGTGGTGCAGAGTCCGGTTGGAGGCCTGTAACTAGCGGTGTTCCTCAGGGGTCGGTGCTGGGTCCGGTCTTGTTCAACGTCTTCATCAATGACCTTGATGAGGGGATAATGGCCACCCTCAACAAGTTTGCCAATGATACGAAGTTGGGAGGATTGGCTGACACGCCTGAAGGCTGTGTTGCCATTCAGCAAGACCTGGATAGGCTGGAGAGCTGGGCAGAAAAAAACCGGATGAGGTTTAACAAAAGCAAGTGTAGAGTCTTGCATCTGGGGAGGAATAATTCCATGCACCAGTACAGGTTGGGGGATGACCTGCTGGAGGGGAGCTCTGCGGAAAGGGACCTGGGTGTCCTGGTGGACGACAGGTTGGCCATGAGCCAGCAGTGTGCCCTTGTGGCCAAAAAGGCCAATGGCTTACTGGGGTGCATTAAAAAGAGCGTGGCCAGCAGGTCAAAGGAGGTGATCCTCCCCCTCTACTCTGCCCTGGTAAGACCTCATCTGGAGTACTGCGTCCAGTTCTGGGCTCCCCAGTACAGAAAAGACAGGGATCTCTTGGAAAGAGTCCAGCGGAGGGCCACGAAGATGGTGAAGGGCCTGGAGCATCTCCCCTATGAGGAAAGGCTGAGTGAACTGGGTCTGTTCAGCCTTGAGAAAAGGAGACTGAGAGGGGACCTGATCCAGGTCTATAAATACCTAAGGTGTGGGGGGCAGAATGGCGAGGCCGGACTCTTTTCATTGGTGAGTGGAGACAGGACAAGGGGAAACGGCTGGAAACTGCAGCATAGGAAGTTCCGCACAAATGTGCGCAAGAACTTCTTTACAGTGAGGGTGACGGAGCACTGGAACAGGCTGCCCAGGGAGGTGGTGGAGTCTCCTTCTCTGGAGATGTTCAAGACCTGCCTGGATGCCTACCTGTGCGACCTGCTGTAGGGAACCTGCTTTGGCAGGGGGGTTGGACTCGATGATCTCAGGAGGTCCCTTCCAACCCCTACAATTCTGTGATTCTGTGATTCTGTGATCATTAAAAGGGTTTATTCTACTAAATTCAGCCATACGACAGCCTAAAATGAATTTTAAATGGTTTTTAAGTGGATCCTTACTACCACAAATACACCATAGAAAATCTGTGTCTGAAGTGAACCTCCTTGCAACCAAAGACAAGACCAGAGAGCATACATCACATTATGTTTTTATCTAGCTTTATGCTGGACATTTTGTCCGGAAGGATATTGTGAGAAATAGTATTAAATGGCTTACTGAAATAAAAAAAGATAACATCAGTTGGCTTCCCCTGGTCAACTGGATGGGCAACTTTGTCATAAAACGAAATTAACTTAATTAGACAGGGCTTTCTCCTCATGAAACTGTGTTGGCTGTGACCAGTGACCATATAGTTCTTCAGGTGTTTTTCAGTAACTCCCACCATAATTTTCTCCATAATTTTACTGGGCACTGAAATGAAACTGACAGGCCTATAATTAACAGGGTCTTCTTTCTTGCCCTTCTTGAAAATTGGAATTTTTGCCAGCTTTCGGTCAAATGGGATCTCTCCAGATTCCCAAGACCACCGAAAAATAATTGAGAGGCTCACAGTGTCATTGGAAGACTCTTTAATTAACCTGAGATGAGTCCCATTGGTCCCATAGACTTATATGCATCAAGGTAAAGCAAGGTAAATCCTGCACAAGTTTGAGGTTGGCTGGAAGCTGATTGTTCCTGCAGTCACAGTCCTCCAACATGGGACACCTGGGGTGTCAGACCCCATCATTAGTGCTGAAGATGGAGACCAAGAAGGCATTAAATATATCTGCTTTGTCTATGTCCCTGTTTGTAAAGTGATGATTCTCATCAACTAATGAACAGCTCTAACTGAGCTTTGGCCACACAATTTTTCACAGTGCAAAGGCAAACAGCATTTCTGTAGTCTTCCCATGTTGCCTGACCTTGTTTCCAGAGACCATACACTTTCTTTCTCTGCCTGAGCTCTAGAAGAAAATCTTTTTTCATCCAAGCCATCTTTCTGCTCTGCCTGCTTGACTTCTGATGTTTCAGAATTGCCTGTTTCTGTCCTCTCTGGAAGTGATACTTACAAAATAACCAGCACTGTTAGACTCCAATGCCTTCGAAAATAGTTTCCCAGGGGACCTTGCTAGCTAGTTTCATGAATAGCCTAAAACCTGCTCTCCCTGTATCCAGGGTTCAGGTTTTGGTGGCACTTTTCTTCCTGTCATCAAAGATTTTTAATTCAACCATATCATGATCACTATGGCCAAGACAGACACCAATTGCCACCACAGCCACAAGGTTTTCTCTGTTTACAAGCAACAGGTCTAGGAGAGCACCATTCCTCCTTGTCTCCCTTAGACCAGGAAGTTGTCATCAACATCAAGAGTCTCCTGGGCCTGTTTCTATCAGCTGTGTGACATTCCTACTTAATGTCTGGCAAATTAAAGACAAGGGCAGTTGATCTAGAGGTCTCTTTTAGTTCGTTTAAGAGTAATTCATTGGTATCATCATCCTGGATGAGTGGACTACTCCCACAACGACATCTGCCTTATTTACTTGTCCTTTGTCTTTACCCAGAGGCTCTCAACTATGTCATAACCAACTGACAGCTCCGTGCCGTCCAACCCTCCATTACATACAGCGCCATGTCCCACCTCTCCTGCTCTGCCTGTCTCTTCCAAAAAGCCTGTAACCATCCATCACAGCATGGAATCCTGTGAAAAAGTATACAAAACAATGCTCAGATAATAGCATTACTTTCCACTTAACTTCGGTAGTTCTTTTTTTAAATATTCTGTTCACACAGTCACTAGAAGTCAGTATTACTACCCCAATTAATGGCATATTGCAGAATTTGGAATTGCTGCTCCATCAAGGTGAATACTCCTCAGCTCATGGTATGGAGTATATCTCAACAACATCTTCTGAAACTGCTTGTTTTTCAGGTCTCTTGAGAAAGCTACTTGCAAATTTTTTTTGTTGCCAAAACTTAAAGGCTGTTAAGTGGAAATAGTTGTCAGAACCAAAAAGCATGTGTCTTAAACAGTCTTCACGTTAGTAACTCTGGAGTGTTTGGCAATGTCAGAACAGCTGAATGTATTTTGAAATAGAACAGAGGGTCTAACTATTGTCTTCAAATCAATGAATTATTGTCCCACATTTATTAAAAAAGTAAATAAAATAAAATAAAATTGGTGCCTGATTTTCATTATGAAGAAGACTTAAAAACACCTTTGATTTTTAGTGATTTTTTTTTTTTCCTTCTGCTTAATCATGCTCAAATAAAGCAAAACTGTTTCATCGGTGTAGTGATATTCTAAGCCCACATAACTCACCAGAATAACATCTCTAAGCAGGTTTCTTTATATACCTTATTCTAACAGCATAGAAAAAGTGGATTGAAAACTAAAATGGACTGTACATCCAATTGAAATGATTTGTGCTATAAGTAAGCAGGATCTTCCACAATATGGCCCCCAAAGCAGTGCAAAGAGCTGCTGCAAACCCTTACGAAATGGTTTAGGGAGGGTAGACTGGGGTGTTTGCTCACTACTGCACGTTGCATCCACGCTTACAGACACTTAAGAAAAAAGGGAGCTACATGTTGATCTCAGCATTTTTCAACAAAAGGTCCCATAACCCATAACACATTCTCCTCAGCCACAGTCTATTATAGTAGCATTAGGATTCTAAAAAATTAAATGGAGACAAATGAAGTCTTCCACTACATGTCCTTTAAGTGTGTTCCACACAGGTATATAAATTGTCCTTGGTGTGGATGGCTACAGAAACCTTAAGAAATTATTGTGCAGGGAACTCCTGTGCAGCTGCAGATGCTCAAAAATCAGCAGCTGAATATTCCGACATTTCCTTTTAGAGTGATCATTTTTCTATTCCCACTGGTTTCCAGGCTAGGAGCTCCCCCATACTTTACATTGTTCCCCACCTTCATATGCTTTTCCCTTTTTTGACTTCTGGACGTATCTTAAAATTCTCAGCAATTCCTTGCCCTGCTTTAATTTCAGACCCACTGTTCTGTCTTTTATCCACTTCTGTGGCCTAGCTCTTACCCTCCACTTTCAGGCTAAGCTACTGTACTCTTTGCGTACTTCAGGATGGTGTTTTTGATTGCAAATTGAATGACATTTTCCATTCATATACCATGAACATACACCATGTGTATGGTAATGTAAAGAAATAAATGTTCAGAACAGACAAGGTCAACACCTTACTAAACACTAGTATTTACTTCTTGATATTGAAACTGCATCTATCTGCAGTTCAGAACACTCAAAAGAGATTTTATAAGTTGCTGAATGGGAATTGTACAAACGATGTGTTTGCACTAGCAGAGAGGCTTCACCAAGTTTCCAAACTGCAGACCTAATCATAGAATCATAGAATGGCTTAAATGGGAAACTGCCTTCAGAGACTAAGGAGCAAATGAGAGCAGGGAATATATACAGACATTTTTCTTTGGATGCAGGCACTCAGTCCCATCATACAAGATTTTGAGCAGTGGGTGCTGATAAAATTACTGGTCCTTAGGAATATTTATCATCACAAGAGATACCAGTTAGAAATGATTATTAATGATTATTAATGATACTCCATCATTTAGCTGTAGTTGCTGACATGTATGTGTATATAAATGCTCTCTAAGAATGGTCTGTGTGTCTTTTTTCCTCCCCTTTTTGAATGTCTCAGTTCGTGGAGACTAGGTATCAAACACAAGTAGCTACTTTTTAAGTGGCAAATGTTTTCCATTCCCTCTTACAGCAATTACAATGGCTATGAGCAGAGTTTCAGAGCGAAGACCACCTGGAGAACTTGGTACTGAACATGCCAGATGAAGATCTGTCACTGGGTCACATATCCCTGCACAAACTAGGAACCCTCCCTTAATGCTTTACTTTGGTGGATCCAGAGATAAAGAGATGATATTTTGGAGGAGACAGAAATAAGAGAAAGTGTTGTCGGGAACAGTGAGATTGCCTCCTAAGGATCTGATGGATCAAGATTAACAAAATAAATAACTGAGAAGGTCTTTGTTTAGAACATTGACAGCAGCATTTTTGTGCAAACTGACAAGCCCATTTACATGCCAGAACAAGAAGGTAATTCTGAGTACACATACAAGCTGTGGCAGCATTTGTGGAGATGTTCCTTGCAGTGTGCAGGTCATTGTATGTGCCCACTAAGATAATATAGTCTTTCATGTGGATTTCCCAGCAGGTATAGTAATTACATTGGTCCAGGATTTTAGCAAAGAAATCACACTTGATTAATAGTTCATATTTCTACCATTACTTCAGGCTTATTCCTGGAAAAAAAAAAAAAATATATATATATATATATATATATATATATATATATATATATATATAGTACCAACCAACTCTACAGCTACCTTGATGCAGACTTGTCAGGTCTATAATCATTGGTTTTAAGTCATCGCCAGGAAACTCTATCCTGGACATTCTCCAAGACCTTTCAAAGATGATAGAGAGCAGTTTGGCAATCATTTCTGCCAGCTTCCTCAGCACTCATGGGTGCCTCCTGTCAGGACCCAAGGATTTGTGTCCATTTTGCTTAGATGATCTCTGATCAGATCCTTCTTAACCAAGGGTAAGCCATATTTTCTCCAGACTCTCTTACCTCCAGGGTATGGGGTTTCCTGTGATTTCTCAGCCTTATAAGTAAAGACTTAAGCAGAGAAGGTATTCATCATCTCCATCTTCTCAGCATCCCCTGTTACCAGGACACTCACCTCATTAAGCAGCAGAACAATATTTTTCCTTGTCCTCCTTTTTCTGTTGACATACTTAAAAAAAGCTTTACTTGTTGTTCTTGACCAGGTTAAATTAAACCAGGTATAATTTATACACCAGGTTTAATTCCAAAGGTGCCTTAGCTTTCCTCGTTGTGTCCCTGCAGGCTCTGATAGTATTGCTATATTCCTCCCAAGTGACCAGGCCTTTTTTCCACATTTTGTAAACTTTCTTCTCTTTGAGTTTATCCATGAGCTCCTTGTTCATGCATGCAGATCTCCTGCCATTTTTGCTTGATTTTTTACTCTTAGGATGCACCAATCTTGAGCTTGGAAAAAGTTGACCAAAACTTCTCTTAACATTTGTAATTCTCCTGATGTCTACATCTGACAAATAAGTTGGACTGCCATGACCCCTTCTTTTCCATCTGTGCATTTGTTTTAGGTGTCTTTGTGAATCTGACCATGAGATCATCCCTCTATTCAATTTCAGGATCAGCCACATGTTTTCCTTTCCCCAGGAAATCCACTCATAAAGCAAGTCACATCCCCCTCAGCCTGCTCCATAAGCCCTGAACGTAAGACTTATTCCAGAGTGAGTAAGTCCAATTTAATTCGCTCTGTGTGATTTGGGGACTCTTTCTTGGGACCCAGTACTCCAGTCTGTGAGAGATAAATATTTCTGGAGAAAATGGCTGTTTGTCCTTGAGCATTGGAGTTGTCTGCTTGGACCCAGTTCTGAGTCACTGTGCAGCTCTGAGGAAGGCCTTTTATTTTTATTGTTTGTGCCTATATTGTCCTTATGTGGAATGGTTTTGGTAGAGGGGGGAGCTGCAGGGGTGGCCCCTGTGAGCAAAGCCCATCAGCTTCCCCACATCAGATTAGAGCCAGCTCTTGCTGGCCAGAGCTGACTGCACCTTCATTTCCCATTCCTCTGTGCTGCTCAGGAGGAAGATGTAGAAGGGGATGGGTGGGAGGGGGAAGATAATATTATTAGCTTGCTTTTAGTTCTCACTGCTCTAGTCTATTTTTAGCAGCAGGCATTACATTATTCTCACTTATGCTTGAGTCTATTTTGTCTATGATAGTAACAGGTGAATGATCTTCCTCTTCTTACCTCAACACATGACCTTTTTTTCCATTGTATTTTTCCCCATCTTTCTGAGGAGAGGGAGTGAGAATGATAGTGAGAATGTGCTGTGGTGGAGCTTAGCTACCTGCCAGTGTGAAACCACCATAATGCCTCTGTTTCTTCAAAGTCTATGTAGTTCATCTGTCTTCTCTTTGGCATTGTAAATCTTAAAAAAACACAGATGTAAGTTCTACAGTTATTCAGTCAATCTAAATACTGGTATTTCTCCTCTGGTGTTTTTTTTTTTTTTCTTTCCCTGTTCATTATTATTATTATTATTGTTATTATTATTATTATTATTATTATTTTAATGGCCATCCCTCTTCTTCTATGCTAGGATCTGCTTTCCTTTCAGGGGCTCAGGAGAGAAGCAAGTTCAAGTCAGTGTCTCTGATACTGTTTGAGAATTAAAAGTCAACATTGTAAATTTCAGACAGTGATGATTTTGGGATGTCTCCCACAGTAATGCCCATGTAAAAGGTTGCTCTCCATTTTGTTTTGAGCTCTTTTTAAGTAATGAAAAAAGGCTTCTGCATTTGTCTTCAAATTGCAGTTCTTTGGATGGTCTCAATGTAGAAACCAAGCAGTGAGAAAAACATGGAACAATTTACTGTATGTTACCTTCAGGCTTTCTGACCCTGCCAGTTTCTGCTCCTTTTGATGTGTTTGTCCAGGTGCGCTGTCAGTTCCATGCCTGGCTGTAGTGTAGTGGACAAATTCTACTGTCAAAGCAGCAGAAAGTGCTTCACCTTGGTATTAGACACAAATTCTTCTGAGGACTCCCTAGTGAGGTTGCATAAACATGGCCTCTGGCCTCACAGGTTTTACAAACCCTGCAAGGATTGTGAAAAATTCTTAATGCAAAAGTATATTTTACTGTCGGAATACAATGCTATCAAATTCTTTTGCCTTCAAAGAAAATGCTACACTGTAGGTATAGATGATGTGTGTGTGTAAGAAGTGAGCTTGGAATGTCAGTGATCTGGATATTGTATTTGTGGTTGCAAATGAAAGGATGCAACAATGCAAGAGGCCCCAAGCCTGTTTGAAGATGATGATGAGTACAGAGGAAACTGAAGAGTGATTCAGTTTCTTTGATAGCTGATTCTGTAGTACTGACTCTGTAACAGATGTAGTTCTTTAAAGAAAATGATAGAATCGAATTCATAGAATGATTTGAGTTGGAAGGGACCTTAAAGGCTATCTAGTTCCAAATCCCCTTGCCATGGGCAGGGCCTGGCTCCAAGTCCCATAATACCTAGCCTTGAATCCTCCCAGGAATGGGTCAATGATAAGTTTCTATTCTCTGCTCAGTCTCCTGCCAAAGTAGTATGCAAGACATCTGTGCTTTCCCAGTGCTCTTCTCATAGAGACCATTAATATTATTGCCTCTGTAATTTCTTAAATTAATCATATTAATTATTATTAATATTACTATAACGTTAAATTAATTAGATTAATACACTGGAGTGATTTCCAAGGTACCATCGCACCTGGTTCTTATTGTGAACCATGAGTTTTCTTCCTTGATCATATGCATGGCCTTTACTAACTTTTTGCTTTTCTCTATTTTTTATTCTGGTAATCTATGGAGGGCAGGTGTCAGGGTTAGCATTGCTACTATGTATGTCCCTTGCTCTAGATGAATATAGTGTATTTTCGTGAAGGATAGATCCTTTCCAGAACTAGAAACTGTGTACAATCTTGCTACTCTCTGCCTTTCGGAGACTTTGGTCATGTCTGTGCAGTGGTCAGTCACTTCCTTCAATACATGTCCTTCAAATGTATGTTGCTGTGACCAAGAGCCAGATTTGCCTAAGTCAAGAAAGGAACAGAGAGTGCACCTGAGCAAACACTGTAGGAGGAACACGATGGGACAGGGTCAGAAAGCTCTCCCCAGTGCTGGCTTTTGGACAGCTCCTGTCAGAAGTCTGCCAACATGTGACCCTCTCTGGCTATGATTTGCTGTTTTGTGGCAGACATGACTGGTGTTTATTAAAATGCCAGATTTTTGCCAAAGGGTGATTTTAAAAGTTTATCTGCTGTTCTCAGTGGAATAACCTTTCTTCACAAGGATGGAGATAATGAGTTCGTTGAAACAGAAAAGATGATAGTCTTTCTTGCCTAGGAACCTAGCACTCATTTAGGCTGTCTGAAAGCTGATTTCTGAGATCTGTTGAGAGAACTGATTAAGCTAACTGTCAAGAGTCCAGGTGAGCCATGAAATGCACCTGAGACTAAGATAGTGCTAGCACCAACTGCTTCTGTGCATAACAGATAGCCCACTTGATGCAATAGTTGCTCTCAGGTGGAGACAGAATAAAATGGAGATCAGTCAAAAGGAGATCAGTTCTCCAAACCTCAGCTGGAAAAAGAGTATAAAAGAGACTTGGGAACAAGTATCCCAGATAAGCTGGAAATCTGGAAAGCCCGATTTTGCCAGACAAAACGATCCTAACTGCCTGCTTATGTAATGTCATGTTAGAACCTACATATGTAAAGATTATGCTGCATTATTTGACACTGCTGGGAAGTATTTCCAGGCACAGAACCACAGCTGTCTGACTATAAGGACTGTTCCTGTTCCTATACTACTTAATACTACTACTTAATGTTGTCTCAAACAAGCCAGAAATGTAGTTCATGAGTTAATGCAATCAGTGTACGACCCACAACAGACACTTTACATTGTGGCAGTGCTCTCCTGGAAGCCAGGATGGTTACGCAGCACAATTGTCTACACTTCTGTAGAGGTTGTCATCAGTGCGAGAAAACAGCCCCCTTGTTTAATCCATGAGTTCTAAAGTGATTCACGTATTCAGAAACAGAGCAAAACTAGATGGCATAGAGACACTTTAGCCCTCCAATGCTAATTATGAACACTGAAGAACTTGCACTATTTCCTGAGACACCTTCCTTGTGGTTGGTACTACTGCAAATGAATGTTGCAGAAAAGCTAGTGGAGATCTCTTTTTTAGTGAATGTTTTCATTTTACTTATTTGCAGAGAGAGGAAAGGCAAAGTCACTAAGCTAATTAGTGGTTGAGGGCTGATGGTGATGTTGATACAGTTGTTCTTCATGTACATGCAAGGAGTTGCTCCATGTTCTCAAGCTAAACAGCCTGTGGAAATACACATGCTCATAAACAGAGCCCCTATCCTAAATAACAACATTGCCTAGGGTGTGCAGGGGTGAGCTCTTGCTGTTGGCTGCACAGCAGCAATCCATTTCCAGCTGAAACAAAGGGACGTAAGTCACAGGTGATCAGGACCTGTCCTGGGTCACTGATCAGTGAAGTTCTGTGGCTCATTTATTTATTTATTTATTTATTTATTTATTTATTTATATGAAATGCGCATTTGGTCAAATATCTCCAAGGTGGCCTTGCAGGGTTGGGGGGAATGTTCCAAACTGGTGGAAGATAGCCAAAGCATCTGTTATTGGCTAAGGGACACTCGGTAGAGTACGCCCATTCTACTGCTGAATGTATATAATCTCTGGAGAGAGAAAGAGGTGGGGAGAAGCTAGCTCCTCCCCAAATCCAAATCTCCATTCAGGCTGTCCTAGAAAGAAGTTAGCCCCTGAACAGAAACTTGGTGATTTCAGAGAAAGATTGTCTGGAGACTGGACAGGCAGAGCTCTCAAGATGCTGACATCCATCTTCCTGAGTCTTCTGTTCCACACTGCAACTTCTTTTCACCAACTGTGAGTGATGCTGAATTTTTGTTTCTGTTTCCTTCAGTCTCTAGCACTCTAGGTAGACTCGCTGAATTCCATACCATCAGCTATTCTTCCTGCTCTTTCAAATCACTCCAAAAGGCAGCAGAGTCATTCATGTTGTCTCTCATGGCTGTGAGTTAAAATATGAATAATCTTTTTGGGGGGGGTCTACTAGGAAGAAACCTTATGCCCAGGTATG
This sequence comes from Lagopus leucura, assembly GCF_019238085.1. Taxonomy (NCBI): domain Eukaryota; kingdom Metazoa; phylum Chordata; class Aves; order Galliformes; family Phasianidae; genus Lagopus; species Lagopus leucura. Next base: position 102,465,220 of record NW_024962262.1, on the reverse strand, counting down.
TTTTCTCTCTGAGCCTTCAATCTGATGTAATCTCTGATGTCTTTTTTCCTCTGTCCCAGACATTACCTGGTAGTTATCCCTGCAGATCTCCGTTACCCATCCGTTCAAGTTGCCTGCCTCCATATCACCTGTTATGAAGCAAAGATTCAAGTAAAGCTGATCCTGGAGCGCTTTGCAGGACGTGATCTTATAGTGCAAAAAACCATCCAAAAGGAGAAAACTTTCATGTGCACTAAGTTCTGGGTGAGCTACCCTAGGCAAATGCCATCTCTTCAGGAACTGTAAAACCAGGAATTGTAAAAGCCAGTGTTGTTAAGGAGAGGCTCTACTTTGCCTTGGAGCGAGTCTGCTAGGAGAATAGATTATTCTTACAGATGTGGAGTGGACAGCACTTGGTCAGCACTGAATTGCCCTTCTGAATCTAACTTTTCATTTGAAGTCACATTTGTTAAAAAACTACCACACTACTTGTTTCCTTCTCCTCTATTCCAGACCAGAGCAGCTTTAGCTCATCTTCCAGGCTTGATAAATCCCTTGATAATCTGATCTAGTGGGTGGCAACCCTTTCATGGGAGGGGAATTGGAACTAGATGATCATTAAGGTCTCTTCCAATCCATGATACTCTGAAATACTCATGCAGCTCCAGGGATAAAGCTTGAGGAAATGAAGGTTTGCACAACATAATCTACAGTTTCTGTAGGAACTGCAGTCAGGAAGCAGCTCAGCTGTTCAGCTACTGACCAGCAGTTGGATGGAAGTAGATATGCTTGTTATTTCTAAACAGCATCTTACAGCTCATTCATTGTTGGTGAGAATTTGGTTAAGATCTATGATAGGACAATCACACCTAAGTAATATTTCTTCTATTATATACTGTATTCTGTTCTGTGGCTGCTGTGGTATTTTGTTGCATGAGCCAGGAATACCCCGTGGTTAGCTCTGGCATTCTGATCTGGCTTTCTTACTTATACGTGTTACAGAGTCTTGAAAGTCTAGCATTTGAAGCTATGCCAAATAGCTCAGTGTCTGTCCTTTGATTCCATGTTGCTATCTCCCATATTTCTGGCATTTTCTTATTTTCCTGACACTCCCTTTCCTATCTCCAGAGATGAAGTTACTTAGGCAGTGGGAAAAATTATGGATTTCATGATATGCAAAGCCTCCTGGTTGAGTGTAGAATTCAGTGAGATTACAATACCATCTGAATTCAGGTATTGAAAGGGATGACCTGGCATGGGTGGAAAGTGACAGGTTAGCTTTTTTCATTTCCACTTTACTGTCAATTCCTGCTATGGGCCCCCAGAAGTAATATTACTTGGTGGCTGCATTCTTTTCTCTCTTTGTAAAGGTTGCACCTCCAGCTGATGGCCCAGAGGAGATTGCCACTGTCAGACTGATTATTACTGGTCAAGGGGTCAATATTGAGGAGAAGAAAAAGGTCCTGATCCGCAAGGCAAGCAGTGGCACCTTCATTCAAATGGACAAGCCCATCTATAAACCAGGGCAGACAGGTGAGAGCTACGTATGAGAGCAAGAATAGATCCTAGACTTTTTGCTAGTAAAATCATATGAAGAGACTGCAATTGCTTGAAAATCATGGAAGGCCCTAGCAGAAGTTTTCGAGAAGACATTTCTTATTGAAATGATATTTTCAGTGCCTGTGATGTCCATCCTGTGCTGACTGTGTAGCTGTAGGAGACAGTAGGTAATTACCCATGCTATCTTTCTTGGGAGAATGCCCATGTGAATTTTATCAGATGTGTACAGTGGAGACAGGGTCTGAGGAGACAGAAAGAATAGGGGTCTGCAGGGAAGGATTGAGAAGTGACAAATATATTCCCTGATTTCCTTGCTTTCAGTGAAATTTCGTATTGTGACTCTGGATGAGGACTTCATTGTGCTTAATGATTCGGTAAGTTAGCCCTGCAATCTGTGGAAGAGACTTCGTGTTCTATGCATTAATCCTACTTCCTTTCTCCTCTGCATATCTGCTAAAGTTCTAACTGTTCCTTGTCCCCTGCATTCATTCTGATGAATATCTGTAGGAGAATAGTAACTCAGGGAGCTGGAGACGTAATCCAGGAAGATGGGAAAGATGTTCTTGCTCCTGTTAGTAAAATAGTCCTTCAAGCACAAGCATGGCGCATACTGATTTACATGGTGATGTTGTCATATGAGGAGTGAGTAGTTTGGAAGTTGGAATGTCTGATTAGACATTAAGAAAAAACTCTTTCATTTTGAAGATATCGAAACAGATACTCAGAGAAGGCATTTTTTTTCCTTGGAGATGTTCAACACTTAACAAGAGAAGGCTGAGAGCAACCTGTTCTAATAAGATAAACTTTACCCAAGGCATTGGACTAGATGACCTCCAGAGGTTCCTCCCAAGCTACAAGATCTTGTACCTCTGTGACTCCTTTGAGATACTGCAGATGAGCCAAATCTATATTGGTTTTAGCAATCTAGCAGTTCTCCTGATAGAGAACTCTGTCAGGATGTAATTAGCATGTGCTAGGTGACCTTTGGATTGATTTTCCCTTTCTCTCTTTCCAGACATTACTGTAATGAATCCACACTGCATTTCTCCTTTGTGGTGACATCTGTGTTCTTTATATTGTTTGTCAGTGCTCTAAATATCCAAGTTGCTATTTTCACACCCTTCTCAGAAGTCTCTGCATCTGAAGTACCTTGTATGTGTTGCTGGCACTTATTTCTCTCTTTTAATGTTTTCACTTTTCTTTCCCTCCCAGATTTCCCTGTTTCTCCAGGTGAGTGATACTGAAATCTGATGTTACATTACTGTTGATAGCAGCCATTTCACTGGGCTATTCATTTACAGTTCACGGTAGATTTTATGGATCTGTAAGTAGAACGGTAGAACATCAAGATTACTTAATCTAATATACTACACACAACCTCTGTGCCTGTTTTTGCACTTGATGTTATGCTCTTAGTTACTGGAATGGAAATCTGAGTTGCTCCTGAAGTGCAAAACTATAGACAGATCAATTTAGACCTTTATGTTAACAGGTTGGAACTGTAAAGGATATTTCCTTGAGATCAGCATTTAGAGAAGTGTAGAAGGGGATTCAGATGCTGACAGCAGAATGTAGCATATTATCTTCAAAATTTCTCGACCGTACTGTGCCAAACCTTGTCCCTTAGCTATTTTTCTAACTAGCACTGAAATCTTGAAGATGGTTTTCTAGAGACTGTGGATCACTGAGATGCTAGAACAATTGCTTCTTTCTCTCTTGTGGGTGTAGGACCCCAAGAACAACCGGATAGAGCAGTGGCTGAATGTGGTGCCGCAGGAAGGCATTGCGGATCTGTCTTTCCAACTAAGTGATGAGCCTCTGCTGGGGACATATGTTATCAATGTAACCAACAGGAAAACATATGGCAGCTTCACCGTTGAGGACTATGGTATGAGTGCATGAGGGATATATATGAAGTGAGAGACGACTTCAGTCTCTATTCCATGAATCTGGGTTTTTATTTCATTATAACCATCCTGCGAGCAAATGAAGAAAGTAAAAACATCATAGAAGAGAGTCTGAGCTGATGCTCAGGAGAGAGATTGCATTTGAGACCTTTGGTTATTGTATAGGAGCAATTCTGCAAGGCCCTAGACTTTTGACACAACTGATTCCTGAAGATGGCTGTATCAGACAAAATAAGGTCACTGGAATGGGCTTTTCAAAAGAATATGAAGTCCAGTGCCACTTATTTTATCATTCCATAATTAACTCTGCTGGGAAGTTACTGCAAATAGCTGTCTGAACTTGAGGGATATGGACATAGAATTATAGAATTACTATAGAATTATAGAATCATTAAGGTTGGAAAAGACCTTTAAGATCATCCAGTCCAGCTATTCACCAACCACCAAGATTTCCCACTAACCAATGCCCTTCAATGTCACACCCACGCTTTTCTTGAACACCTTTGGGAACGGTGACTCCACCACCTCCCTGAACAGTCTGTTCCAATGCTCAACCAATATTTTGGAGAAGTTTTTCATAACATCCAACTTGAAAATCCCCTAACATGTTTGAATTTTAATTTGGAAAGGAGCCATGGACTAGATTCGAATTTGTTAAAGAAATAATGGAAATATTCCCTTTCATGTTTTAACTTCCTTTCTTCTCAGTTTCCTGTCTTATTCCAGCACAGTCTGTCTTCATGTTGATTCCCTGGAAAGGCTGTCCTTGGCCAGTGTTTCCTACAGTTGTCTGTTTTTTTCTTTTTCCTTACAGTGCTGCCAAAATTTGAAGTGATCTTTGAGACACCAGTGGTGATTTATGCACTAGATAAAACTTTTCCACTTCAGGTATGTGGCAGGTAAGGGTTCTACTTGGAGAAGTGGGCCCTATGCTAAATTCTGACCAGAGGCAAGTACATTTCTGTGCAGGTATCATGAGACTCAGAGGAAATTTACTGCACTTCAGTTACAGCAGGTCAGAATATTCCACGGTATGTCTTTGAACTTTAATGCAAAACAAAACATTCCTAAAATTATCTTGTAATTTGATTTCTCAGAATAGTCTGATACTAATTTTATCACAAGGCTCTTGATCTTATATCACTGCAGTGTTCTAGCTTGATCTTATTAAATGCATCAGGTCTCTTGGGCCTGTACATCTGCCATATTTGTGATACATTGTGAATAGCCATGATTAAGTATACCTAGGCACACAAAGCAAGCACTAGTGTTTTCACACTTTGTTTGAATATCTCTTCTTTTCCTTGCTTTCTTAAACAGATACAGCTATGGGAAAGCTGTCCAGGGGATGGTTTATGTGAGCCTTTGTCAGAAAATATCCCAGTTCTTGCCCAGTGCTTCGAAACCTGATCTCTGTCAGGAAATCAAGAGCAGGGTGAGTTGCATAGCAGGAGCTGAAAACAGTGAAAGTTGTGGTGAGCCCCAGGCTAACACAAGGCTGCTGGAGCTAGCTGAAAAAGCAGTGGTGTCACAACTTGGTTTTGGCTACTTGATCACAAGTCTGCTGGTGCTGCCTCTTAGTAGCTGTATCTGCTATGACACTGTGCGTATCAAGTGCCTGCTCCACATTCTTGACTGCTATCTGTACCCAGCCTTTTTCTCCTATGAATGGGTCTTCTCAAGTTATATATAATAGCATCTAGAAGACTAAATCCATAGAATTGAGGGCACTTCTCTGAAGAAGTCTTCCTCTTACATGGGCAACATACTGGTAATGCTGATTCCTTTGTCAGACACAAGAGCTGGTGGGAAGCCCCTGTCTTGCAAATCCTCATAACACTGCAGGAGCTGAGACTTTGCCGTGCTGAATGTCACAGACTTTGTGCAGCCTGCTTGGACCTTCTCTCTTGCTAGGTGATCTGAAGAAAAACAAACAAACAAACAAAAAAAGGGGGTCAAGTTCTGCAGCCGTAGACAGATAAGCCCCAAAATAGCAAGATCTCAAGACCATTAGAGTGACACATTTGTATATTCCTTTAGCCTTAGGCATCATCCTTTCCCTTTCTCATTTTCTGTTTCCTGCCTCAGGACTTAATTTCTCTGTTACGTTTTATACCTTCCATGGACCTAGATGTCTTTGATCTGGTGCTTATTTTCTTATTTGAGCCTTGCATTGCTGTTCCTGCCCCATTTGGATAATATCTGACATAAATGCCTTGATCAGACCACTCTTCCTCTCTCTGGGATTTCAGACAGACAAGATGGGTTGCTTCTTCACAAACGTGACCCTATCCTTCAGCCAAGACTTGAGGTACTATCGGGACAGCATAGTTGCAGAGGCCTCACTGTTGGAGGATGGCACAGGTAATTATGGAAATATCTCTGGGAAGAGGCATGGGAAGATACACTAATCGTAGCAAGAATGCCACAGACTTTCAGGCTAGCAAGAGCTCTGAGGTTTTTGAGCCCATTGAGGCCTGCTGTCTAACCTCATGGATATTGTTAGAGCCAAAAATTCCTGAAGGCATGACACACTCAGAATGTCTGTGGTCTAATCTCATGTAGCAAAGCTTAGGGGCCTTTCTAAGGGATAGAAGATAATGTGAAGGAGACCAGATACCCAAAGCCTTGGACAAGTCATCTCCTTGGTATGAAATATATATGCGCATGTACATTGGTATTACTGATTATATTATTCTACAGGCAACTTGCTGACAGGCTCATGGTTTCCCTGATTTCCTCCCTTATGTTTCTGTCTTACTGATGTCATTCAGAGATACAGGTCAATGCTTCCCACAAATTACTCATCTCCAAGATTGGCGGGATGGCCTTGTTTGATGATGTGAATTCTTACTATCACACTGGAGAGATGTACAGAGGGAAGGTAATTCCCAGTTATGGTCTTTTGGAGAAGACAGCATGAGAAATGCCTTCACAGAGTCTGCTTTTCCAACCCCATATCTAGCAAGGGCTGGAATATTCAGAAGTGAGAAAAACATCCAAGACCTTAATTTGCCAGATAAACCTTGAGTAGTAGCAGCTCTGGGCATGCACTGGGGGATGTAAACCCAAGCACTGGGAGTTTCAGCAGCCAGGAGGCCTTTGCAATAAAGGGGTATTGGGATTTTGTCTGTGCCTAAATGTGCTAATGGGAGGTTACTGGTAGCAGAATTGTTAGGGATTGGAGGGGTGACCTTCCTGCTAAAATACTGCAGAAATTCTGCTACTGGCTTGGAGGAGATTATGTCCACTGAACAGTCTTCTATGTTTCTATCAATCACCATGGTATTCTCAGATCAAAGTCATTGACTACAAAGGCGAGATGCTGAAGTACAAAAATGTCCTCCTTGTAGTAAGTTTTGGTGAGCAGCAGTTTCAGCAAAAGTACATCACTGGAGACACTGGAAGAACTTCATTTAGCCTAAACACAACTACTTGGAACAGCACCCCAGCCTCCCTGGAAGTAAGTGAAGAAAATTCTGTATCATTGACTATGAAAGTAAGGGGTAAGCATGCTTCTCAGTGTGTACTGTCTCAAAGACAGTTCCGTTCTGAGGGACTAAAACTCCAACTCAAAACACCTCAGTATGTTGTGGGTCTTGATGCTTATTCTTTGAATCCCAACAGCTTTCCTCATGAACTCTTCACACAGAAATGTGTGTGACAGTGTTGTCAAGAAGTGGCCTGAGCTTTCTGACATGCAACAGCTGGATTGATTTGCAACTGACCTGCTTAACTAAAGAAATTATCTGCTGTTTGTGTTTTGTGGTTGTTTTTTTTTTTGTTTTTTTTTTTTCCTTTTTCTCTCTTACCAGGCAAGTGTCCTGCATCAGGATTTGGGTGGGGAGCCTGGGACAGTTGATTTGAATTACCAGAGAGCCTCTCATTTCATACATCCATTCTACAGCACCAGCAGGAGTTTTCTCAGTATTGTCCGTGTGCCAGAAATGATGCCTTGTGGTAAAAAGCAGGCTATCCAGGTGGACTTCAGAATTTACAAGGAAGACCTGGAACATGGGCCCAAGCGTGTAATTTTCTCCTACCTTGTAAGTTCTTGAAGAAGTGCTAGTACTGATGTCTCAAGACACCATATCAGAATCCTCCACAGGTTCAAGCCTGATACCGGATAGCTTTGGCTTGGCAGTTTGACAGGTAGCCCCATCATGGGGCTGGATCCTGGTTTTAATTCTGGGACTGCAGAGCAGAATGAAAGGCAGCACCTTTCTTTTGGGCTCTGCACAGATGCAGGACAGGTATTGACCTTTTCTATCCTCCAGCAAGTCCCCTGAACTTTTCATGTTACCTAAGTGTGAGAAAAGCTCTTATTCCCCTCACATACCCCATTTAACTTCCAGTCTCAGAAATACACAGGTCTGCATAGTGGTCTCAAAGACAACATGATTGGCATTCCCTTCCCTTTTTTTATTCTTTCATAGGTCACAGGGAAAAGTGGAATAGTTCAGGCAGGTCAGAAGACTGTTTGGGTTGGGCTGCCAAGAAGTAAGTGCACTCCCCTGTTATATGTCTAGAAAGCATTCAATGTTCTGTGGCATCCCTTTCTATCTGGATATGTGGTATAAGCCTCTGCAATTTAGAGCAATTTGCAACTTGATCATCCTTCTTCTATCATTTCCACGCAGCTTGTATTTCTAGCTTTCACATTTCCCTTTTGTTTGGTGCGAAGAAAACAGTCCTCAACATTACTTGACCTGCAGGCTCATATGCCGTTGCTTTCATTTTCAAATAAGTCTCCCTTAGCTGCCCTTCCAAAGGGCATGAAAAATAGCTTTTCCCTCTATCAAAACTCTATTGCTTTGATTTGCAATTGTGCCTACAAATAACCTTTGAGTAGATAGGATGCCACATCTTATCATTTTGATGGTTGCAGACTGTTGATTGACTGTTGTGTTTTATCTTTGACATAATTATAATCTCAATTATATGTGCTTTGAGGCAAATACGACCTCTTTGATGATAAGATGGAAGGCTTTGAAAGATACCTGAGACTCTCATTCTTTGTGTAGCTAATCCTGAACTCCAAATAATTCATTCATCTCCTCAAGGCAATAAACAGAACCAGTACAAGGCAATAAACAGAACCATCTTTTGCAGATCTTGAATACTAAGTCTAGAGATGTACTGATTGGTTTCAGTGGTCTTCAGAAATCGCTGTGGTCCTGAAGTAGCTGAGGAAAGGAATTAAACAGACATGTACAGAAGGACAAAAGCTGATCAGAGTCCCTTTCCATTATCGAATTTACTAATTTCTCTTGTTCCCTCTCTCCTCCATCTAGTGCTGAAAGGCTTCTTCTCCATCCCTGTTACCTTCAGCTCAGTCTATGCTCCAGCTCCAACACTTATTGTTTATGTTATCTTCCCTAATGGAAAAATCATCGCTGATTCTGCCGTCTTCAGTGTCTCCTTGTGTTTCAGAAATAAGGTAGGATTTTTGTTGGAAGCTATGACTAAATGTGAGAGGGTAAGTGTGGCTGCTGCAATCAAAAAAGAGACTGAAGAATACATAATTTGTGTAGCTCTATGTGGCTGACACCATGTCTTGTTAACTGCTGTACATGTACAGTGAAGGGAGTTGCAATGTCCTGAGCACTGTGGGAGCTGCTGTGGGATGCAAGACAAGTGCTGAGGGAGTTGACAGATGTGACTGTGAAACTACTCACTATAATCTTACTTGATTAGGACAACTGGAAAAATTGTCCAAAGACTAGAGGAAAGCAAATGTCAGTGTTATTTTCAGAAAAGAAAGGAGAATGCAGAAAACTATTCACTTTAATCCCTGGTAAGGTGGTGGAACAAGTATGCCAGAAAAAAATTTCTGGACACATGAAGGAGAAGAAAAATTGTCAGGAGTAGTCAGCATGGATTCAGCAAGGAAAAGTCATTCCTGACCATCATTAGCAGCTTCTACAGTGAAAGCACCAGCCTGATGTTTGGGAGTAGAGGAGTGAACATTGTCTTCTTCGACTTCAGTAAGGCCTTTGACTGCCTCCCATAAGATCCTCATAGAGAAACCGTTAAAGTATGAGCTGGATAAGTAGACAGTGAGGCAAAACTGCTGGATAGTGGTCAGTGGTGCAAAATCTAATCAGTACTTTTGTCTACATTAGACAAATTATTGCCAGCAGGTCAAGAGAGCTGATACTTCTTCTAAAGGGAGGATGCAAAGAGGACAGAAACGGGCTTTTTTCAGTGGTGCCCAGTGCCAGGACAATTGCCAAATGGCACTAACTATAATACAAGATGTTCTATCTAAATATCAGGAAGCATATATTTACTGTGCAGGTGATGCAGCACTGGCACATGTTGCCAGAGAGACTGTCGAGTTTTCTTGTTGGAGACTGTCAAAAGTCATCTGGATATGTTCCTAGGCAAACTATTCTAGGTGGCCCCAGTTGAGCAGGGTGATTGGACCAAATGACCTCTACAGGATCCTTCCGTCTTTAGCCCTCTGGTTGTTCTGTGATTCTCTGTTGCAATGTTGCAATGTATTGGCAGAGAATATCTGTATCTGTCTCTGTGGATTCTTATAGCAAGTGTAACCCAGTAGGGGAAAGTCCAGCACAGGTTATTATTGTGACTCCCATGAGAGCTCACAGTTGCTCTGCTACTGAAGCAGACAATTCAATTTCTTGGTACATGATACTGAAAAAGCAGCTGACAACGGCTGATGGAAGAAACAAGTTTTATTGGCCATTAAGAATACCTTAGTGGTCATTGTGATATGCATAGGAAAATGCTTCCTTGGCTGTGTTTTGCACTCCAAAGGCTAACTTCTGAGGACTAGCATTGCGTGTGCTCCACAACTTTGTATCTTCCAGGGACAGTCAGATTCAAGCTAGGATACAAACTGCTGCAGGAAACTGAGACCAACTCCACAAAAAGCCTGGAGATAAATACTAGGCTTATTTTTAATGTGGAGCTCCAAAAGGAGCAGAAAGCAAGCTGTGTGAGGTGTGTCAGTTTGCTGAACAAGGAGTGCTGTGTGATGTCTCCAGTGCTGTCACCTGTTCACCAGTACCTGTGATGGTAGAAAAGATGGTTCTCCCTGTCTTTCATGTGACCTGTCATCTTTCCTCTCAGAATCTCAACATGATGTTTTCTTAAATACCTTTTAGGAGTCCTTAGGAAATTCCTTGGTTTTTCATTCAAATCATGTCCTTGGGAATTCTTTTCATGTAAGGACCTTCTCTGCTCAAGAAGTGGTAGAGAGGCCAGCAGCAGAAATGTTGCATGTGTTTTACCTATGTTTGCATGTTCTTCACATCCAGGCAGAGCTGAGCTTCTCAGTGCCCAAGACTCTTCCTGGTTCAGAGGTTGATCTCCGCCTGCAGGCACCACCTGGATCTACATGTGCTGTCTGGGCTGTGGATCAGACTGCCTTTTTGCTGAAGCTAGAAAAAGAACTCAGCCACTCCATGGTGAGTCTGCTGTAACTTTTTCTCCTTCCTTTGCACTGACAAGAAGAGGGATGGGAGAAAGAGAGGTTTTCAGAGACTGTCTCTCAGAGAACTCAAAGCACCAACTAGAAGGATCAAGGTTTTCTTAGTGTGGCACAGGAAAGGATTAGGAGGCACCAGTTAAAGAGATTGAGTGCCAGTCAGTGCACCAGTAGTAAATCCAGACCCAGCTTTGTTTGCTCTGTCTCATATTTATTTTAGCAGACTGTGCTGGCTCTGTTGGAGAAGAGATAACTTTGAGCCTGTTCTTTCTGACATACATTTATGCATGATAGCCAGGAGCAAACTAGCCTTGGATATACTACACAAAGTGAATGCCAAGTATTATTTGTGCTAACTTTTTTCTTTTGCTTTTCTTGCTTTCCCAGATCTATGGGCTCTTTCCATCTATTTATAACTCCAGATATCCTCATCAAGTGTCTGAAGATGACAATTCATGCAGGTTCCAAAATTCTGATCAGCCTGATGTGTTTACAGCATTTAGGGTAAAAATAGTTAATTTGTAATTCATGAATTGAGGAAAGTATGGCCCTCTGACTTTATCAATAATGTATAAATGTCATTACAGATAGTAGAGGAAATAAGTTCCATTTATGCACTTATAATCCATTTGTTCTTTGAATAAACTACTTGAAATTGTTGACCAATGGGAAATTGTTGTGTGATTACTGCATTTTTATTGCATGATTTAGGATGCCAAGTATTATTGGTTACTTTAATTGGATTTCACATAGTATGTGTAATCTCCATATCATGAGCAACTTGGGTTGCCCAAGATTAATCTGTTGGAATTTCACTTTGCAAGCTGAGAAGGCACAGTGCATAAATAAACTTGCATTTGAAAAAGAAGAAACTTTTCTACCTTGGCCTGATGAATTAACTTGAATGACTTTGTTTGCTCTTTACTGATGATCTGAGTGACTCTGTCCTAAATCTAAGCCAGAGGATAGCTGAGTTCCTATGCATAAGGGGAGAATAAGGCACAGGATAAAAGGCAGAGAAGATAAGGGAAGAATCTAGTGCTTCAGTTTTTTCTTTTTTCTTTTTTTCCTACAGGAAATGGGATTGAAAATTATGTCCAACATCAATATCAGGAAACCAAGACTGTGTCTAACTAATCAGTCAACAACTACGATGAAGAAAAGAGGGATGTTCACTTCCAGTCCCATGTTGATGCTTGCTCAGCCCCATAAGGAATCTAACAGTAAGCACCTTACAACTATTTCTTCTCACATGGGATGTAAAAAAGGTGAAAGCAGTCCTGAGTTTGAGCTAAGAGGCAGTACTTCCTGTAATTGCACATGGAGGAGAGACACTTCTCTGACTTTAAACCTGTTATGCTTATTAGGCTGTCTGGCCTTACGGCTTCTGGTTCTGAAACGTTAATAAGCTGAATGATCTCAGGTCTAACTTCTGAGGTGAGGGAATATTTGCCCTTGCTGTGGTGCCTATGGACACAATTAAGGCATAAAGAGGCTCCATTGTATCAAATAAGACAAGAGGTTGTAAAATTTGGGCTTCAGCATCTTTAGTTCCAGCGCAGTGCTTCCCATGACCTGACTGGATGACTCGCAGCCTGAGCTAGTACGGAGGCCCTCTACTCTAAATCAGGGCCTGAGGACATTGTGGTAGCTGGGTGTTTGTTACTTCCAGCAGGACATCTGATGACATCTACCTATCAGCCCACTATGTTTTCACCTGTTTCTTCAGCTGAAGAGAAAGTGCACAAGTATTTCACAAAAACCTGGCTATGGGATTTGTATTCTGTTGGGTGAGTAGACTGAGTAGTGGGAGTCTAGTTTGGGTGACCTGGAATGACAGCAAGATACAACCAGATTTAAATCATAAGCTACCAAAGAAGACACCAAAATACATATATTATGGGTTTCATACCTACCAGATTTTTCCTTGTTGGAGCTGATGTTTGCATCAAATATATTTTCCTGTACTAGGTGACCATGCAGAAAAAGTATCCATCCAAAGGATGTGGCTGTCATGAAAATAGAACAAAGTAAGCACAGTGTGATAAAGCAGCTTGTTTTACTTCCTGCAGTCTGCCTGTTCTGGCTCTGTGAATCAGCAGTTCACAAAGTAGGCTCATGGGATGTATCCTGGGATAAAGGAGAAGCTGATCTCCACAGAAGCCCTGCACAGGACTTGGGATTGTGTCCTGTGAGAAAGGCTGAGGGTTCAGTGAGTATGCAGGTAGCCTTGCCAACACAAATAAGGCAGAGAAAATGTTTGGGTCTGGATTGAGTGGAAGATGAGGGACTGAACAGGCAAACACTATATGAATTCCAGGTGCTCTGGTGAAGAAGTTTATACTCAGAATCTATATTGTCCTTTCTCCATGATGCTTTCAGGACTCCCCATGGACCAGGAAACAAATTAGTGTTTTCCAGACAGGAAGAGGGAGCAGAATGGTGGTGTGGGAAGCCATTTTCTGCTGAGCTTCAGGAGAAAGACAGGATAAACTTTTGGAGACTTTTCTTCTCTGGACTTCACAATTTATTGTTTGATGTCTGGAGACTAGCATCTGCTTAGGCCAGATCCCTCCCCCCGCCTCTGTTCTCTCTCACCTTCCATCTCCTTCCAGCTATATTCATCTTTTCACTCGCTATCAGCAGATATTTCATATGTGATTTGCCCACTAGACTGATCTGAGCAAACAAAGTTCTCTCATATTTGTCTATGCCTGGCAAAAGTGGATTCTTTAGAGGAAAACAAATGTTTCCAATTCTTGGAGTCAAATAATATCATAAGCTTTAATGAGGAATGTTTTTTTAATGGGTGGGAGCAGCCACAGAATACTCTGATGCTCTTAGAAGTTGTGATGTGAGCACAGGCCAAGTGTCTGCCATGTCTTTCTATTAGACTTCAAGATGTCAGTTTTTCATGGAAAGGTAAATGGCAAAATCTGTTTCTTTTGATAAGTTCTGCTTGTCTCGGACCACTCCTATTGCTCTTCTGGTTCCTGGTTCTCCATCCCTAGGCCAAGAGAAACAAAACTGCTGACAGCTGTGAAGTATTTTCATATGTGCAGGGGCAAGTGTTAACTTAGAAAAGTGCTGAGTATGATAACGGTATCTTTCAGCCATATAACTTACTGTCAAACCTACTGCTGTTGATATAAGCATCTGAGGCAGCAGTCCCTGCCTTTTCTAGGTAAGGTCCTCATGAAATAGAGAAAAATCTAAAGAAAGGTATTATTTCCATCAGAAACAGTGAATGCCTATAGCAAGATATTCCAGGCTAGTCTGGGGACTTCATATTGGACTGCAGGGAGAGTCTGCTAATGGATGGAAGGTAGTAGCAAGGCAGTAATGCACTGGGTATTAATTCAGAGACTATTGGTGAAGGCATTGTGAAGTTAGATCAGTGAGGATGAAAGAGTGAAATGCCAAGGGGAGCTTACCTTTCACAAGGGACTGCATGGGGGACAAAGCTGCCAAAATCAAATACCTGAAATAGATATTTTTAATACCTCTTCCCTCAGCTGCTCATGATGTACATATTTTGCTCTGAAAGTAATGCCTCCTGTTTATTTCCATGAAAATTGCAACAGACACAAAGATCATCATAACAGCATTTGATAGATCAAATTTTCTGTTACAAAATGCTATTTTCCAACATAATCACCACCATTAGCTCTGTGTTTTTGCCAGCAATGAACAAGAGCCTGCATGCCACCCATAAAAATCTGCACCAGTAATACTGACCCATTGCTACTATTGCCACTGATGAAACAAACAACCTACCTCCTCACTGTGCTCAGATCCGCTCTTTGGTCTCCATAAATGCTTAGCAAGTATCACTGAATGTCAGTGGGTGCATTTTTTTTCTGCATAGAGGAGCTCTGTGATACACCTTTGCTACATATGCATGTCCATATCAGATACCATTTTGCCAGATTGCCCCTCTGCTTGCCATATATGGCAGCAAGATATAATGGAATATTGGTGCGAAAGTTCAGCCTCTACTGCTACACCACCAACATCTGCCTCTGACATTGTAGGCTGCCATCATAAAGTAGGAGGCATTACTGTCACAACAGCCCTCCTCGTGTTGGCACGCCTGTTTCATCTGAATGATGTGTCCCATGCCTCTTTGCCTGTATTCCAAGGGCTACAAATTCAGCAGAAGTTAGCTGTTAGACTGAGGTCAGGGAATGGAGCGTACTGCGGTCAAGGGCATAGACTAGGTCATTTATTGCTCCATACAACAAGATTCTATTAAATGCTTCTGTTGCTATCTACTTCTCTTCAGTCCTAGTGGAAACCAGACTGTCACTGTCACTGTGCCTAATACCATCACAAGATGGGAAGCTGGGATGTTCTGCACAGGACGTAATGGCTTCGGACTAGCTTCAGCCTCCAGTCTGCTTGTTTTCAAGCCCTTTTTTGTGGAGCTCACACTTCCATCTTCTGTGATCCAGGGTGAAACCTTCATCTTGAAGGCCACAGTCTTCAACTACCTACAGCAATGTATGAAGGTTGGTGAGCCCTGACAGTCTTTGCAAGAAAAATAGGGTATGTTTAGATAAGAGATGGCTGAAGCCCATGCCTTATTTTAGAAAATGTGTGACATTTGTCTCGTTACCTTCTGTCATCCCTGCTGCCCTGTTAGATCCAAATGACTATGGAGGAGTTCCCACATTTCCAGCTGAAGTCATGTGAGGGTTGTGTCTACAGCAGCTGCTTATGTGCTGGAGAAGTAAAGACGTTTCTTTGGAGTGTCACAGCTGAGCGACTGGGTGAGGAGAAGAAGGAGGTGGGGCTGAGGAGTTGGGATGGAATGGGGCCAAGGCAAGGATGCTTTGTAAGGGCTGAGTGAGGAGGTTGGGTTATGTGCCCTGTTATCCTAGGCTACTCATGTGCATTTCTCCTAAAGTCATGGATATTCAGTTTAGTGCTAGGAGGTACAGAACCTCCTGTAAGTAGGGCTCTAATCGAAATTTTTGCTGCGAACAAGTGACTTCTGTTATATTAATGGGAAGCAATGTTTTCTGCACTAAATGTGTCTTATTTTCAGGGCTCATGAACATCACTCTCAGCACAGAGGCCATTGCCACCAAAGAGCTCTGTGGCAAAGAGATACCATTTGTCCCAAACCAAGGACAGAAAGATACAATCACCAAACTCCTTTTAGTCCGGGTCAGACAACCTCTTCTGTTACTTAGACCTTAAAATGGACTTTGTGCAACTCCTAGTTTGGTGCAGGGTAATTGTAGGGGTTGTCCCTTGTTATTCAAGGTGTAAAATTAGAATCTAATGGCCTGAGCTGGGGCCTTGAAATTTAGGAATTATATGGGTCTCCTCCATTTC
This sequence comes from Lagopus leucura, assembly GCF_019238085.1. Lineage (NCBI taxonomy): Eukaryota > Metazoa > Chordata > Aves > Galliformes > Phasianidae > Lagopus > Lagopus leucura. Next base: position 102,448,975 of record NW_024962262.1, on the reverse strand, counting down.
ATGCCAACTTCTGTTCTTCTGTTTGTGGTCAGGCCTCTAAATACAAAATCTTAAGTATTTATGCCCCTTTATGTTCTTCCTACTTAACTCTCTGCTGAATCTTGCAACATTTGTTTCACAAGCATTCACAAGCTAAAATATTCTGAAAATTTCTTATCTGAAATTAAAATGATTGACTGTAATTTTTTTATTTTTTATTATTGATGATAAAAAGTAGAATCTCAGGCTTGGACCAAAATTTTGTCTGTATCTGTTTCTAATCCACTTTTTCTCTCCTATATGCTCATTACTGCTATTACTAAATGCTCAACAGCCAGAAGGAGTGCTAGTAGAAAAGGCTCACAGCTCCATCCTGTGTCCCAAAAAAGGTAAAGAGATTGTTTTCTTCTTTTACTCTGCTCATCTCACCATTCCTGGCAATCTCCTGGGTCTTTGCAGTTGCTGAAGAGTTTTTCTTTGTCAAACATGATCAAGGTACAGAAGTCTACTCTAATTATGTTGCCATCAGGAGCTTCCTGGATAAGAGTGAGAAGGGATGTCAAAGCTTTTAGTATCTACATTCCTGATACTAATATGACAGCCTAATATGACAGGACTTTTTTGCCTGCAGTAATAACCGTATTACAGAACAGGGTGAGGCTGGAAGGTGTGACTTTGGACTGCTGCTCCTGTTTTCGAATTTTATGGTGTATTGTGGGTCTATTTGCAGCTTTTTTTGTGACCACTAGGTGCAATAAGACATACCAGCAACTGATATTTAGAATCATAAAATCCTTAGAGTTGGAAGGGACCTCTGAAGGTCATCTAGTCCAATGCCCCTGCAATGAACAGGGATACCACTGCTAGATCAGGATACCCAGGGCATGATCCAGCCTTGCCTTGAAGGTCTCCAGGGACAGGGCATCAAGCACATCACTAGGTAATGTGTGTTACCTCACACGTGTGTTCAGTGCCTTACTACCCTCACTGCAAAATATTTTTCCCTTATATCTAACCTAAATCTACCTTCTCAGAGCTTGAAGACATTTCCCCTTGTTCTATCACCACAGACCCTGCTAAAGAGTCTGTCCCCTTCTTTCCTGTAGCTCCCCTCTAGATTCTGAAAGGCCTCTCACCTCGCAACTGTCTCTTCTCCAGGCTGAAGAGCCCCAGCTCTCTCAGCTTGTCCTCATATGAGAGGTGTTCTGTCTGTCGATCATTCTTATGGCCCTTCTCTGGACCTGCCCCTACAGGTCTGTGTCTCTCCTGTACTGAGGACACCACATCTGGACACAGCACTCCAGATGAGGCCTCACCAGTGCAGAGTAGAGGGGCAGGATCACCTCCCTAAACTTGCTGGCCATGCTTTTTTTGATGCAGCCCAAAATAAAGTTAACTTTCTGGGCTGCAAGGGTACACTGTTGGCACATGTCCAGCTTGACATCCACCAGTATCCCTTGTTTTTTTCGGCAGGGCTATGCTCAATCCTTTCATTTCCCAGTTTGTATTGGTAATGAGTATTGCCTCGACCAAAGTGCAAGGTCTTGCATTTAGCTTTGTTGAACTTCATGAGGTTCACCTGGGCCTGCTGCTCAAGCCTATCTAGGTGTCTCTGGATGGCATCCCATCCTTCCGGTGTGTTGGCCACACCCCACAGCTTGGTGTCATCAGTAAACTTGTTGAGGGTGCACTCAAGCCCACTGTCAATGTCACTGATGAAGATATTAAAGAGTATCAGACCCAGAACTGACCTCTGGGAGACACCACTCAGCACCAATCTCCATCCAGACATTGAGCGATTGACCACCACTCTCTGGACTCAATCCTGCAGCCAGTTCTTCGTCCATTGAACAGTCCACCCATTAAATCCATATCTTTGCAATTTGAGGAGCAGGATATTGTAGGGTACCATATCAAAAGCTTTACTGAAGTCAAGGTACATTACATCAGTGGCTCTTCCCTTGTCCATTGATGCAATGACACCACCATAGAAGGCTACTAGGTTGGCTAAGCAGGATTTGCCCTTGGTGAAACCATGCTTGTTCTCCCATATCACCTTCCTGCCTTCCGTGAGCGTTAGCATAGCTTCCAGGAGGATCTGCTCCATTCTCTTCCCTGGCACAGAGGTGAGACTGACAAGTTGGTAGTTCCCGGGGTCATCTTTTTTACCCATTTCTAAAAATTGGTATGATATTACCTTTCTTTTGTGTCACCAGGGACGTCAGCTGATTGCTATGACTTTTCAAATATCATAGAGAGTAGCTTGGCAACCACATGAGTCAATCCCCTTAGGACCCTGGGATGCAACTCATTGGGACCCATAGACTTGTGGATGTTCAGGTTCCTCACTTAGTCACAAACCCGATCTTCACTTACATTGGGAGGGATGTTGACTCCCCAACCCCCTCCTACCAAGCCAAATTTTTGAGGGCTGTGCAGCGAACAGTTATCAGGGAAGACCAAAGCAAAAAAATTGTTAAGTGTCTCAGCCTTCTTCTTGTCTGTTGTTACTAGCCTACCTGTGTCACTCCCTAGGGGTGGGCTACGCCCTTCAGGACTTTCCTTTTCTGGTTGAGGTAGCTGTAGAAGCCTTTCTTGTTCTTCTTGGCATCCCTAGCCAAGTTCAGTTCAAGCAGGGTCTTGGCTTTCCTGACCCCATCCCTACACAGTCTTGCAGTTTTGTTATATTCTTCCCATGATACCTGTCCCTGTTTCCACTACCTGTACATTTTCTTGCTCTACAGTTTGATCAGCAGGTCCTGGTTTAGCCACACCAGTCTCTTGCCTTCTTTTCCTGACTTGCTATACCTGGGGATGGAGTGCTCTTGAGCCCTGAAGAAAGCCTCCTTAAAGATGTGCCAGCTTTGCTCTGCACCCTTGCCCATAAGGGCAGTTTCCCAGTTCATTGGCTAACTCCCTGAAGAGCTGGAATTTAGCTTTCCTTAAGTTTAGCTTCCTAATTTTATTCTTCACCTGTCTCATGTCCCTCCAGAGTGTGAACTCAACCATCAAATGGTCACCACAGCCCAGGCAGCCTCCAATCCTGTTGTCATCAATCAGTTCATTTACCTGTGAGCATCAGGTCCAGTATTGCATCACCCCTTGTGGAGCTGTCAATTGCTTGACTCAGGAAATTATCCTCAATGCACTCCAGGAGCCTCCTGGATTCCCTACAGCTCACTGTGCTACTTTTCTAGCAGATGTCTGAGTGGTTGAAGTCCCCCAGCAGGATGAGTTCTTGCGATTGCAATGCCTCCTTTAGCTGAAAGTAGAAGATCTTATCCACAGGGTCCATTTGATTGGATGACCTGTAGTAAACATTGATCACAAGACTCCCTTTGCTGCCTCAATCTCTAACTGGTGCCCAGGCTGTAGACTTGCTCGTGACTGCTCTTCACATTCTATTCCTTTCCTTGTGTAGATAGTAACATCTCCACCCTTCCTTCCTTGCCTGTCCCTTCTGAACTGGCTTGTAGCCATCAATAGCCACACTCCAGTTGTGGGAATCATCTCACCAGGTTTTGGTGATGACAGCTATATCATGTTTTTCAAGAAGCACAGGAGCTTCCAGCTCCTCCTGTTTGTTTCCAAAGCTGTGTGTGTTGTTGTACAGGTACTTCATCTGAACAGCTGGTCTTGTCACTTTCTTAAAGGATAACTCCTTAGTTACTTTTAGTTATGTACCTTGAATTCCCCCATTGCCTTTTCCTGTTGCCCCAGCAGTCACTGTCTTACCATCATAGAGTTCTGTATGCATTGTATTGCTGCTAGCACCTCTCAGTGCAGCAGGTCCTTCAAGGCCCCTGCCAGCACCCTGTCTCTCTATTATAGTTATGCCTTTCCACTCTTTATCATGGAAAGTCTCACTATCCTCCCCAGTCCTCCTTCACACCTAGTTTAAATCCCTCCCAACCTCCCAAGCCTCGTTAGCTTTTCTCCTAGCTTTTCCCTTTAGCTTTTCCTTTGAATCAAGTTGGCATAATTTACAAAGAGGAAAGCAGGTAGGTGGTTTTGACCACAGAGAATTCCTTGAAGATGCCCTTACCCTTTTCATAAGGCTGTTAGGATAGCACAGTCACAATGGAGTTAGATGGACAGAGCTGGGGGATGGAATGGGATAGGGTTTGTGAAGTGATCTGCAACTTTTGTGACAAGAAAATGGGATGTTAGCAACATCTTGAACAACTTCTGCAGATTTTTAAAGCTATTTTTGTAAGAATCTCTCTCTTTTTTTTTTTTTTTTTTTGGTCATTTTTGTCATATCTTACACCCACTGGTATCAGGGAGTCCAGCAGAGGAGTCTGTGTCCTTAATGTTGCCTCTAAATGTGGTTGAAGGTTCAGTGAGAGCTACTGTCTCGATCACTGGTAAGGAATTTAGTTATGATAATACTTTTCCAACAACTATTTCTCTGAGTATAGCCCTAAGAAAGCCCAAGCCCAGAATACTCAATTCTCCTTCTGAGGTTTTCAAGGCTCCACTGCCTTGATCTTTCCATGTATGTAGCTGAGATTCCTGGTTCCACATATAACCAAAAACACTAAGAAAGGGAAAGCTTGTTCTATTTATGAGCTTCCTGTGGCAAGATGGGAGTGTGTACAGGCCATAAAGAGGGTGCAGTGAAACTGATAAGCTGACTGATCATAGCTGCCTGCACACTGTTGTGCTGGGGCTATCTTATTTAGTGCAGTACCAGGAACTGGTCACAGGTTGGAGAATATAAATATTGAGCCCCACCTGCCACCTATGAGTGGTCAGAGTGTCTATGTTCTATCCCAGGTGACCTCATGGGGACAGCACTGCAAAACTTGGACCACCTGGTGCAGATGCCCCATGGCTGTGGAGAGCAGAACATGGTACTGTTTGCCCCTATTGTCTATGTGCTGCAGTACCTGGAGAAGACAAGGCAGCTGACTCTTGAGATTAAGGACAGGGCAACAGGATTCTTGCGCAATGGCAAGTACAACAGATCCACCTTGCTCTTCTGCCTTCCTCTGTACTCAACTTAGGTCCCTAGTGCCTTACACCCCTTATTCCTTAAGTACTCCATGACTTTTAATGTTAACACCACTCCCTTTCCTTGACCAATGATCTCATTGAAAATATCAGTCTGAACACTGTCATCCTAACTTACTTCTCAGGGTACCAGATACAGCTGCAGTATCAACATCCTGATGGTTCTTTCAGTGAATTTGGTACCAGGGATGAGTACGGTAATACTTGGTAAGCCTTGGGTTCTCTCCTTTCTGTCCTTCTGCTGTCTGAGAGCTTTCTGCTTCCAGCATGGAATCCCTTTTTGTCCTATTGGACACAAAGTCTTCCAAATGTTTTTTTTTGTGCAACCTATCAATATCTTTCTTCTTTTGAGATGAAGGATGACACTGAACTGATAAACTAAGAATAGCCCAACAGTAGGTGAGGAGGGACCTGAAAGTTTCAAGCTCCCACTTTTGTTTTCCTCATTTACTGCTTATTTTCTTTTTTTTCTTTTCTTTTTTTTTTTTTTTTTCTTATTCTTCCTTCTTGCTCATTCGCTCAATCTCTTTCTGTTCCTCTTTTCCCTCTCTCATGCCTTTTTTCTGCTATCTCCCTAATCAGGCTGACTGCGTTTGTGGTCAAATGCTTTTCCCAAGCCAAGCCATACATTTTCCTGGACAACAGGAGCATCCAAGCTGCTTTCAAATGGCTGGAGTTCCACCAGCTTCCGAATGGCTGCTTCAGAGATGTGGGCCAAGTTTTCCACAGAGCCATGAAGGTAGGACACAGAGAATCTTGAAAAAAAATTCAAAGCAGTTCTTACTGGTAATTGTTTTATCTCACTTTTCTGTTGTGTTCTGCTTTCTTGCATGGGAGAAAACCAGAGGTAGGTGTGATGTTTCCTGAATAGTTTCAGGTATTTGTGTATCACTTTTCCCATCTTTTGGATATTTATGCTTTTTGTAGGGAGGTATGGATGGGGAAGTTCTCTTGGCTGCCTATATCTCTGCTGCATACATGGAGAGAGGAGATACACCAGAGGTAAATACAAGAATTCTTTGCTATGCTTTTGCTTGAATTCTGGAGAGATTAGTGGAGTCATTGAAGCAGGAAATAGATTACCTTAGAGAGGTTTGTGAACAAAGTAATCAACCAGGAGATGATGAACTTACCACTTCTCAGGAAGAAGCCTCAACTACCCCTCAAGGAGGATTCTGTTGGCAGGGGAGAATATGAGGTTAGACTGCTACAGGGGAAGAGCCACTGTTACCACCTGTCTGAACTTCAGTAAGCCTTTGACAGTCTCCCAGAGTATATCCTTCTCTCCATATTGGAAAGATATGGATTTGATGAGTGGATGTCTGACGGATGAGGAACTGGTTACAAGATCATACCCAGAGAGTGGTGGTCAATGGCTCCTGCCTCTCTATTCTGCACTGGTGAGAGCTCACCTTGAGTACTGTGTACAGATGTGGAATACAGAAGAGACATAGACCTGTTGGAGCACATTCAGAAGAGGGCAACAAAAACGATCCAAGGGATGAAACATCTCCTGCACAAGGACAGGCTGAGAGCTGGGGCTGTTCAACTTGAAGAAGAGAGGACTGCCTTTCAGCATCTAAAGGGGAGTTACACAAAATAAGGAGACAGACTCTTTAGCAGGGGATGATAGAACAAGTGAAAATGGTTTCAAACTAAAGAAGGGAAGAGTTAGACTGGAAATAAGGAAGAATTTTTTGCAGTAGGAATGGTGAGGCAGTGGAACAGTTTGCCCAGAGATGTAGTGGATATTCTGTCCTTGGAGACATTCAAGATGAGGGTGGGGCGGGCTCTGAGCTAATTGATCTAGCTGTGGATGTCTCTGTTCATTGCAGGAGAATTGGACTAGATTACCTTTTAGGGTCCCTTCAAACTCAAATGATTCTATGATTCTACCTGGAGCTACTGGTGCTCTTGTCTAGATACCATGCCTATTTCCCAGACTTGTGCTGCTCAGTCCTGCTCCCCTCAATAACTTCACAGTCTCTTGCTACCCACTGCTCTGTTTCTGCTTAAAGCTAGGAATAAGGAATTACGGAGGAGAGAGAGGTAGGTGTGACTGCCACAGCTAAGTGAATAAACATGACATTTGTAATGTGTTTCATCTTCCCAGAAACTGGAAATCTGGGAAAGGAGTGCTAGAGAGAACATGCTGTAAAGTAGGGCAGTTGGAATTGTACATCTAGTTAATAATAAGGGGAAAGTCTTGCGAGATCATAACTAATTACTAGGCAGTGGTACTGGCAGTTAAAATATATAATCAAATTGATTATAGCATTGCTATAGACGTGGAGAAGCAAAGTTCTCTGGAAATAAGTGAAAGACAGCTGGAAATTAATTGTCTTCCTGACAAGTGTCTCTCAGGCCACCTTTTTCATTTAAAGGCACTCAAGGATTGGTAGAGGTTGATTAGAGTACTTAGTCGTCTCCAACATTGGAGGTTTTGAAGACCTGACTGGATAAACCTCTGAACAACCTTGTCTCATCTCACAGCTAACCTTGCTTTGAATAGATGTTAGATTGCAGACCTTCCAATATTCCTCATAATTTGAATTACCTGTCATTTGGTAATTCCATGAAGTGTCTTTGGCTGACTTGCATAGAGGTGACTTTTCATGAAACTGGACCACAAGTATTTGAAATGTACTGTCAAATGTAGCAGAATGAAATACAAATATAAGGACCTTCATTCTGGTAGAAAACTGAAGAGGGGAAATCAGTAAGTGCTGTAGATATATAAATGCTAAACAGGCAACCACTCCAAGTGTTTGACTCGATGGAATGGTGCACTGAATGCTGGAATGAATTCTGTGTCCTGCCAACAGTACAGTATTTCAAGGGAAGCTTTAAGTCCCACTGATGTAGAGAAACTGAAGAGCTGTATTGAACCCAGTAATCTTGCAAGCATTTGCAACTGTGTGCTGTTGCACTGTTGTTCAAAGTAAGATGTGGTGGTGCTATTCTAGTAGTAAGGGAATTCATTTCACTGAGAGAAATCCATGATCATCTGTGGGGAAACCTCCGTCAGGCGCCTTGCACTGCGGGCTGGAGATGCTGCTTGGGGATGCTGAAGTGATACAAAGAGAAAGTGCGAACTCAAGTACAAGGATATAAGGGTGAGTATATGGGTTGCTTTCTATGCTAGTGCATACTAATGCATTCTTCTGCTTGTGTAACTCAGCATTTGCACGCCTCATGTGTTTGCATGTGACCAATATCAATGTAACTCTTCTCTGTAGAGTACAGTGGTACGCAAGGCTCTGGGGTGTATCATTCCTTCCCTTCCCAAAGCTGCCAGCACTTATACACAGGCTCTGCTGGCCTACACATTCGCCCTGGCTAAGGACTCTCAACGCACACAAGAGCTTCTTGACATACTTGATCAAAGCGCAATCAGAGAAGGTATGGGAGCCTTAGTGCCAGACAAACATCAGAAAAAGGATAGGTGACCTTTCTGAGCCCTTTGGTTACATGCAACATGAAAAGACCGGTTACTTTCTACTCTTTTGGTCTTAATTTCTGTCCTTCATCAAAGATAGTTTTTTAGACAGACAGTCTGCTAGCGTAAGGTATGTTTTGGCCATATTGTGCTGTGGGTGCTAATTTCTTTCAAAGCTTTTGACCTTTTCTGGCACCCAGAGTGGAGGTTGTGCTCTGAAAGAAGTTGACTTCCTTAAGCAGGACTGCAAAGTGCAAAGTGCTAAACAAAGCAGATTGGCAAACTGCCTCACTTCTTGTTATTCCCTGACTGTCAGGACCAGCTAGTGGGTAGCTAGCTAGTATCAGTCAGCTAGTGTACTTGGCAAACAGGAAAATGGAAAAATCAAATTCTGATTATTGGCAAGTTACTTTTTTGCTATCACTTTTATAAATGAGTCTTCAATGTGTAATACATAGTATTGGGTATGGTCCTTGCACACAATCTCTGTGCCTTTTAGGCCTCAAGATTTCTTCCCTGGTATCCCTCAATGTTATCTACCTCCTTCCTTTTCCCAGGTGGGCAGATCCATTGGAGTCAGACCCCATCCAAGACACACAGCACTAGCCTTTGGTCACAGCCACTATCTGTGGATGTGGAGTTAACAGCTTATGTCCTTCTGGCCCTGCTCTCCAAGCCAAATGTCACAGAGGCTGACTTCACCACAGCCTCTGGCATTGTGGTCTGGCTCACTAGACAACAAAATGCCTATGGAGGATTTGCCTCAACACAGGTAACTCAGGGGTGGGGAAAGTAACAGTGTCTGAGAAAGATCTCTGCAGAATCTAGTGTGAAAAAAAAACAGAGTGAACACTTTGAGGAGAAGAACCCTTGTATACAAAGGTTCTCAGGATGGTGAATTCAAATGTCTTTGGTCCTCAGAGCTGTGGAGCAAATGTGTACACCTATTTCTTCCTTTTCAGGATACAGTAGTTGCCCTGCAGGCCTTGGCTAAGTATGCAGCACTGACACACAACACAAAAGGAGTCGCAGAAGTGAGGGTGAGGTCCCAGAGAGGCTCTGGGAGGAAGTTCCAAGTTTCCTACCAGAATCGGCTTTTGGTGCAGGAGATGGCACTGACAGAAGTCCCAGGAAAGTTCTCAGTGCAAGCCCATGGCAGCTGTTGCGTCTTTACCCGGGTAGGTTACCCACTTCCCATGGACCTTTCTGTGTCAGCCCTCTGCTCATCATCAAAATTAATAGTCTCAGTTGCAGCTCTATACAAGGAGATGAGCTTTAACAGTTACTTACTTCCAGCTTGTTGCCAATGCAGCAAACCTGTGAGACTGAGACATAATGTGTCAAGAAGTGTTGCTTTTGTGACTCCTGGAGTATTGGAGGATGGAAATCTTGCATAGTGGTTCCCTGTTGTATGCTGAATGTTGTATGCTGAATGCTGTATGCTCACTTGGTCTCAAGGGGAAGAGAGAGGACAAGTAGTCTCAATTGGAAGGACCATGGAATTTTTCAATCCTGAATGACCTTTATTTCTGGTACTGGACTGAGTGTGCTCACTGCATCTATTTTATCCAGTTAGCATGGTCCATACCTTGAGGATTACTATAGTTACTGAAAAGGTATGACAGATGATATGAAACTTGTTATCCATGTCTTACTCTGTCTTTTTGTCTCTCTCTGCAGACGGTGCTGAGATACAACATTCCCTCCCTGCAGGTTTCCAAATCCTTTGCCTTACAAGTGAAAACCAAGCCAGACAATTGCACCAAGAATGATGCATACTCTGCTACTCTCTATGTCAATGTCAGGTGACTTTGAAGACACAGGCTCATAGCCACACTTGGGGCTAGGTATGGCTGGAGAGCGGAGAGGTACTTGGCTGCAATGGAGGAACCCAACAGTTGCAGCAGAAGGGCCATATGGCAGACGGAAGGTGTGGGAAAGAAAGATAAGGTGTCTCTGAGGAAGGGGAAATGGGGAAAAGTTCCAAAGTCTTGCCAGGGAGAGGAACAGAAGTAAACACCTCAAATTAGGGGTGCTCACAGCAGTGCAGCCACTGTCTACCCCATATGAGCTACTGCCTGGCCACAGATCTAGATGTGCTGCCTGGTTCAGGGTCCTGCATGCAGGGTAGTATGATGGAGGGAAGGGAGAACTGGAACTGGGTAAGACCCTTCATTTGATCTTCTCCCTCAGGTACACTGGAAAGAGAGCCATTTCCAATATGGTGATTGTGGAAGTGTCCCTACTCTCTGGATTTGTCCTTGCTGCAAGATCTGGAATATCTGTAAGAAGCCTGGAATCAGGATGATGATGTTGTGTCAGTTGGACCATCCACACACCCAATGGGAGGGGAGATTGCATAGGAATGTGTTGCTTGTCTCTATCTTGAGCAATTTCGCCATCTCTTCCCTTCTGTCACACAGAAACATGAATACTTACTATTGTCTCTTACCTTGATCCTTGAGGATGGTGATCCTTCTGGCTCAACTGTATCCTTGACAGCCACATAGCCTAGACTTATGTCCTTGGGTTTTGCAGGAAGTAAGGGGCCCAGCAGAGAGATCAACCTGAAGGGGTAAAAGCCCCAAATAAATTCACAAGTATGTGAATAAGAATCTGCTTACACAGGCTTAGATAAACCCTACTGGGATTTCTCACACTTCCTTTTCCAAAAGGACCAACTAAATTGCCACACCTGCTCTCCTATTCTAGCCACATCATTGGTATCCTGTGAGAAGAACAGAGAAAACCCAAGCAGGTGTTGCCATCTACTTGGACAAGGTATGTGTGTGCTACTAGAGAAGTTGCAGGAGTGGAGGACTCTGGAAGAGCTGTGTGGGGAATCCTGGCCTGGGCTAGCAGAGTAGAATTCATCTTGAAGTCTTGCATTTGATTCCACAGAGTTTTCTGCCTATCTTCAGAGTCAAATTTAGGTGAGGAATCAAAAGAGCAGCTCAAAAGTGAACTGTCATTTGCCTTTCTCCCTCAGCTGAGCCATATGTCTGAGACATATGTCCTGCATCTGGAAAGGGAAATTGGAGTGACCAACCTGAAGCCGGGACATATCAGGGTCTATGACTACTACCATCCAGGTGAGTGGTATTATGGGCTGCCAGGGCTCTCTGGGTATTTATGCTTGGCTTTGTACAAAGATAAATTCTGTCTTTCCTGTCCTGTTGCAGAGGAGCAGGCCCTTACTGATTATAATGTTTTCTGCATCTGAGGTAGGTGTGTACTCCACAAAGATTTTTTACTGTTCCCTTCCTCAACCACTATACAGATCTAGTAGCCTCATTATGTTTCTTCTCTTGCTGCCTGAGAAGAGCCTTGCAAACCACTGATTCAGCATGTTCCCTTTATTTAGAACTTCATCTGGAATTTCCTAAGCCTCTAAGGATTTTATCATCTGTCCTCCGTTTTCTGGATTTTGTCATTGCTGTATTGCTCTGTAGGTGGGACATGAAATGATTAACACGTGCTCTTGCTATGAAGGACTAGTCATGCATTTTAAGGATTCTCCAAAGGATATCTGGGCTGGTAATAGTGCATGGGCCAGCTAAGTGACAGTGCTTGCAGTTTGCACTGTGACAGAAGAAAGTCCAAGCAGAATTCAAGGTATTAGTTTTAGTTGACACTATTTGGGTATGGAATAGAATCATAGAATATTCCAAGTTGGAAGGGACCGTGACAGTCATCAAGTCCAACTCCTGACACTGCTGAACGTCCCACCTTTTTTTCTGTGAAAAGCTGAATTAAGACAAGGGCACTTAATTAAGCCAGAGAAACACTGTCCGTGAGAGTCCTTACTGAGGATCTACTCTCCATAGCTGCTAGCATCCCAGAAATAATAACTTTGGTTATGCTATTTTCTCTCTGATATGATTCCTCTTTTTACTATCATTTCTCCAGGGACATAGCCTGCTTTCTTACTGTCCACTGTTTCAGCCCACAGGAGTTCTACTAGTGGGACATGCCCTAGGATGGAAATTACAGTTACTGGTATGCTGGGGCCTGCGTCACCTGGAAAGTCACATCTCAGTGGACTTTGATACTGGTGCTGAGGATGATCTCAAATTGGATTTCAGGATGAAACCCAGCCCATGCCATGCTGCTCATCTTGACAGCCATTTTTGAGGGTGTTCTTTTGGGTGTCTGATTAATTCTGATTGCTTTAATCCAGGGATTTTCTTGCTTGTAAAAAGAAGGAAAATAAAATATAAATCATAAATCTGGGTACTGTGGTGTGTATTTGTATTTTATAACAGAGCATATATAAGCTTTACTTTGGAGGAGAGTGCATAAGCAAACTTATGCAGAGACAGTGTATGTGAAATGTGTACTTGGCATTTATTTCTTCCAGCACTTGTTTGGGTCCCAGCAACATCATGCAGATACCAATATGGGTTGAGGACTCTAGCCCTCCTTCAAGACCGATCCCACTAAATATCGTGTACTACACACAGATGTAGCTCAGTAGTAAGGTCTTGCTGATAAAAAAACCAAGAACTGCAGTTCGTGAAGTCTGTTCCTTATATTAGTATGTAAAGAGCACCACTGGCTACAGCTTTGGCTATTGTGGAGAGGAAAAGACTCAGCACTGCCAATGCCACAATGTTCTAATTATGTGTTCTATAGTATTTAGCAAAGCACAGGCAATGGATATGATAAAAGTCCTTGTAATATGGAATAGAGTCTTATTGGCAAAGCAACTACTGTAGTGGTCATACATATGTGTATATTGTACCTACTCCTTATTAAGCGTAGGAGGTAGTTCATGATTGAATAGGAGTTCACACCAAACAAACAAACACATCTAGAATGTAAAAATTGCAGGTAGTGACATTTTTTACTTGCTATCCTTTGTGATTTCTACGCCCACTTTATTAAGAACTCTTCCACTTCCTTCAGAATGTTCTTTTTCAGACTTAAACTGTAAACTTAATCCTGTAGCGTCTGGCTCCTATGGAGCATTTAGAGGGAGGTGGCTGTGTTTCAGCAAGAAAAAAGTAAATACAAAGAAAAAAAGGAAAAAACTATTGACAAAAATACAGTATTTTCTCTATGGCCTAGCCTTTACCTTCCTCGCTTAGAGCTGCAGATATCAAGCATTGCACTCATTTGTTTATCCTTCACAAAACTGAGAGGTTTAAGTGATTCATCTTGAAGACTTAGTGCATGCTTCCACCTCCCTTGTGATCAGCTCTACTGAATACCTCCAGAGACACAAATCCAAGCCTTGTCCAAAGGAGAATTACCAAGATGGTAGCGGGTCTGGAAGGCATATCCTGTGAGGAGAGGCTGAGGACACCTGAGATGCCCAGTCTGGAGAAAGCTGAGAGATGACCTCACTGCTCTCTGCAGCATCTTGAGGAGGGGAAGCAGAGTGAGGTGCTCCTGGGAATGGACTACAAGCCAGGAAAGACACAGAGCTGCACGAGGGGAGGTCAGACTAGATATAAGGAAACAATTCAGAAGCAATCACTTCCTGGGTGCCTCGTGGCCAGGAGTAGTGATGGTATTGGTAATGGGAGATGGAGTCGGGGCTGAGTTGGATGAACTGTGCAGAATAAGACTGCGACTTTGTTTTTGCTGCTCCAGCATTTGTTTCATGCTACTTTCATTGTCTGTGAGTTAGATTGGGTTGTTTGTTCAGTATATGAGTTTCCAATCAGTAATAAGTCCAAAACTTCAAAAATATTTGAACTCCACTCACATAAAAGAGTAGGAGCCAGGACTCCTGGCTTTGACATAGTGAAGCCGTATGCTGTCGAAAGGGATCTGGCTGTACCCTGAAACAATTGTGGGTCTACTGTGAACTAACAAATGTCATCTGAGATTGTTCAGCAGGCACTGTCTGTACTTTTTAAGAACCATGGAAACAAATTAAGGGCAGTCCAGTGTCAAGAGTGATTCGCTTTCTTGCTCTGGTTCCTGTTGATTTGTTTATCCAGGTGCACTTTCACCTTTTTTTTTCTCTACCATTGGCACCAGAATCGCTTAGCTGAAAAAATTCTCAAAAGAAAATAAATATATTAATAAACAACATAAGTTTTATTTCTGCCCACTTTGTGAAGAAAATAAACATCTTTTTTCTTCTTTCCAAAATAAAAACAATATTCCTAGGACCTAAGTATTTAAGAGCTTAGTGTGACAACTGAGAACAAATCAGTGATGCATTTTGATATGAACATGAAGAAATTCCTTAATTTAGGAAGTGTTTCAAGAAGCAGAATTTATTTTGAATTGTAGTTTCATATTCAGGTAGAAGTTCAGTACAAACAACAGATCAGCAGGTTTAAAATTGGCATGTGGAAGAAGTTCCCAAACTATACATAATATTGGAGCTGTTGGAGCAGGTCCAAAGGGGTGCCACAAAGTTGATCAGAGGACTGGAGCACCTCCACTACAAGGACAGGCTGAGAGAGTTGCAGTTTTTCAACCTTCAGAAGAGAAGGCTGCAGGGGGAACTTACAGTGGCTTCCCATTACCTGAGACCTGCCTGAGGATATGCAAACTTAAAAAGCTTGGGGACAGCATGACCAAAGGAGTACACCTTGAGCTCCAACTGAGGGCACATTGCCAAGGAGTCGTGCAACAATCTGTCTCATGGCAAAACAATGGAATAGAGGCTGCAGCAGGAACAAGGAGCAGGGTCAGAGCAGTGAACAGGAAACAGACTATTGCTTAGCAAAATTAAAAGCAAACTGCTCTGAGTGATGCTAGTGCATCCACGGGGGAGTAGGAAAGCAGAGAGTTTGGATGCCAGAAAGACTTGGATTGGCTGGGGAACATTCAGAATGGTACAACCCTGCACCTGGAACACTATAAACACAGGAATGAGGCACAAGGAATGAAACTTTGGGGCTTCTGTCTGATTCCCGGGAGAAACGGCAACAGCAGCAGGTGGAGTCCTTGGAAGGAGAGAAGCTGCACATCATCTTCTCTCCTGACCTGCCCTCCACACAGATCTACCTCCCTGGAAGTCTCCCAAGAAAATGTGGATTCCCTTCCTCCTCAGCTGCCTGGGCTACACCTTGGGGATAGTGGCACAACCGTAAGTGCCATTTCAAGATCTAGAGATTGATAGTTCAGATACTGAGGGAGGGACCAGGATAGCAGGGAAAGAGCATGGGACACTATGAGGCAACTCCTACGAGAGACAGATACAGGGTGGTATGCAGCGTGCCACAAGCCCTGTTATGAACAGAATGCTCCTGAAAGTGACAGCCTTTCTTTTGGATATTGCTGCAAGAACTGAAAGTGTAAGGAGTGTTAGTGGGAACAAGAAGAGCAATAACTTCTGTCTGAAGAAAACCGAAGGGAAAGGAAGGGAAAGCATAAAAAGTAGTACAAAGATCTAGAATTGCAGGGCTTGGGATAATTAAGCAGGAACCAGACTGCTGCCAAAGTAACTGGGGAACCTTCTTGAAGCAAGAAAGGTGGATCCTTTCCTATTAAGGGTCTGGAGTACAGCTGTAGAGGATCTTGCACTTCTGATGTAAGGTCAAAACAGACCCAGAGTCATACAGAGCTTTGAGATCAGAATTAGACAGCTGCAACCTTTTGAATAAACACAGCAGGTTTGGTTTTGGATCCCAATCTGAACTTTGCAGTTTGTTCCATCTCTCAGTCCCATAGCACTGTTCCCTTTTCCATGTGCACTGAGAACCCCTAAAAAGAGTTCCCTTTGCAGAGGTAGAGACAGACTCAACTGTATTTGTTTCCTTGTGTTACTGTAGCATACTCCAAAATTCCATACACACCTCTGTAACACGAAGTTATCTAAGAAATTCCTCATGTATTTACCTGAAATGTACTGTAGCTGTTCCATCACTTCTATGAGTGTTTTGTATTCTCACTTCTAACCACTTCTCCCTCTCCCTCCAGCAGAACAGCTGCTCCTAGAAAAGAGGTAAACCCTGCTGCTTCCTCAGGTCATGGATTATTAATATCAAGACAGAGTGAGACTAGCTAGATATCTTATTTTCCCATTGCAGGATGTACCTGATCATCCTTCCAGCTGAACTGTCCTTCCCCTCTTCCCAGAGAGTGTGCTTGGACCTCCGTGGCGTGGAGAAGAGTATTCATGTGGTCTTAACACTTGTACATGGATCTGGCAACCTCAGCCTCTACAGCAAGGTTGTCCGGAACAATTGGATCTTTGAGTGCTCCAGATTTCAGGTAAGGACTGTTCTTAGCAGGGGCTTGTGGCTGACACCTCCCAGAGTTCTGTTATGGCTCATGACTACTTTTGCCAGAGAAATGAAGAAAGAGGACGATGGGAAGAGAGAGGGCATGGGAAGGAGTTAAAGAAAAATTAGGTGGAGTGTAAGTGGAAGCTTAGTGTTTTTCTTTCTTGCCACTGCATGATATTTTTCTTGTTGGATAACTCACAATCCTCCTTGGTTCATCAGTTCATCAAGAGGAGGGCTGCCTGGATATTCACCAAAGGTCCAAATCAGACAGAGGAGCATAGAAACACTCAAGTGACAGCTGTGTGTCTCATTCTCCCCACTGAGAAAGAAGCATTGTCACAGGGTGACATCTGTGAGCTGTGATACAGTAAGAACCAGACATTTTGTCTCAGATAGTGTCCCACCACACCTCTTGAAGCACTGTAAAATATGCTAGAGGACTAGGAAGAGCGTAGAAGCATGTCTACACAGGCTCAGCACAAGGCTTTTTGCACTGCCAAACTCATAAGCCTTATTTTCTTTGTGTGAACTAACGGAACATGCTGTGCTTGCCTCCAGAGTAGGGTGGAGAGGAGGATGGCATCAAAGTTCAGGAGATGGAAGAAGAGCACCTACTATGATGCCATCTTGTCTTCCTTGACTGTTCCCTCCTAACCTGGTCACTTCCCTTTCCTAGGTCCCCAAGCCTGCAGGTAGTGAGGAGGTGGGTACTGTCCAGCTGCGCATCTCCAATGGCCAGTACTTCAGTGCAAGGGAAGAAAAGCAAGTCCTGATCCGCAAGGCTGGCACTGGCACCTTCATCCAGATGGAAAAACCTGTCTATAATCCAGGACAGACAGGTGAGCACTCTGCATGAAGCACCCTGACAGGTTCCCTTGATCTGTCTGGACTTTGTTCCTCTTTTTCCCTGAGGTGCATGTTCAATGCTTTGTGCCATGTAACCTTTGTGGGGACAAAAGAGAAAGATGCCTGCTGTTGAGGCTTCTACTGCCTGCTGGGGTGATGCACTAGTGCACTGTGTTTTAGGGAAGGGGCTTCCCTAAAAGAACAGAGCTGGTTTGGGTGAGTGAACAGTCATAAATATTGCTTTTCCCAAATCATGGGGTTCCAGTGAGGGCCTGGCAGGACTGATCTGCACACATCTGCACATCATGCACACAAAGAATTAGATGAGGAGCTCAGGGTACAGCTTTTGCAAAAGACTCTAACTTGTTAGAGTTGTTGTTAGAGACCAGCTGCTGGAAATGCACCTTGCACATACCCTTCTTTGTCCTGGCATTACCTTGTCCATGTTTCCAGGCTGGAGACAAAGCAAGACTTCTACATCTCCTCATCAGGCTGTGACTCCAAGCGCTTATTTGCACTGTGGTTGAGTGGAGCCAGAGGGTGAGAGAGAGTGCCAGAAAGCGCAGCAGGAGTAGGACAGTATATGGAGGGGAGAGACAGCCTGGATGAGCAAGTGCTAAGAGGAGATTGCTGGCAAGCCTGGGGGTGCCAGCAAGCTGTGATTTTGGAGAGATACGTGTGCAATGTAAGTGTCTGCCCATATGTCCCATGTGTCTGCAACATGCTCTTTTCCCTTTTTCCCCTCAGTGAAATTTCGGATAGTGACACTGACTGAAGACTTTGTTCCTGTTAACAACAAGGTAAAGCCTAAGTGCATGCCTGGAAGCCTATATACTTCTGCCAAGTCTGTTGCCTCTGCCAAACCCACAGTGTGATTGCTGGTTGGTCTGCGTGTCTGCAGTACCCAACAAAGCAGACAAGGACCTGTTAAAAAGCACTGCAAAGTACAATCTCATGGCTGAGTTGGTAGTCTCAGCTACTGTCTGGTGTGAGCTCTAGCATGGCTGCTGATATTTGAGAAGCATACCAGCATGCTCTGCTAGTTGAGTTAGTGAAGCGCAGCAGAGAAAATTCATGCATTTGTCCCATGACAAAAAAGCATCGGATTTTTGGGGGGGAAATGCAGGCTGCTGGTTGTAAGCATAATTACCAGACCTATGCCTAGGCTCAGCCAGAGCCAGACTTCCTCTCCTGCAGCTTTGTGGAGTGTGTTATACCTACAGGCAGCAGGAGGATTTATAGCAAGACAGGGTCCATTTGCAAAATTTTAAGAAATATTGATATGGGAAAGGATGTATATGAACTGATTATTAAAAAGAGAAAAGAGAGAAGAGTGTATAACCAAATTTTACTGACTTGCTTCTGGCAGCAGCACATTCTCCCTAAATCAAGGGAGTGAGAAGTTGCCAAAGACTTGAATAGGTGCTAGCCAGGAAACTGCAAGACTAGCAGCTTCCTACGGTAAGCAATTATAACTTCTGCCAGAAGCTATAAATATTTCATGTTAGTCTGTCCTGAAGCAATTTAAGGAGAGCCAACAAGAATTCATGCCATGACAGATAAATACTGAGGGACATAAATGAGCAGAGTTAAATCAAATCTCTGGTCTGAAATAAAAAGAGAGATTCTTATGTCTTCTTTGGTGCTGACTTCACTTTTCCTTTTTTTGTTTCTTTGTTCATTACTGATGAGAGCCTAGGATCATGCACTCACTTTCTGCCTCAGAAATAGAAGGCATCTACTTTAGATAACAAACAATACCTTTACTTCTATGTCTGCATTGGTTCATGAAGATACTTGGTCATAAATGCTTGTTGCCTAAGAATATGAGAAAATGACCACTGTAACTGTTAATAATGCTGTGATGAAAATGCGAGAAGAGGTCATGTTTAACCAAGATTATTATGAGGCTTGAGCGCACAGCAGCATTAAAGCCATAATATCTCATTTGTAAATTAGATGGATTGGTGATAACACAGGTGCTGTTGACTCACGTCTTATTTTAGCACTGACATTATATTCAACTACTATGTAAATAGTTAACCTGCATTTTTTTTTCTTCCTGAGAAAACAAAGCTGCCTATCACAACTTGCATGAAAGCTTAGAATGATGAATAACCTGAATCAAATATGGCCTTCTCTTCACAGACAGGTTTCTTTTTCCAGTCCTCTTATGTTCCATTCTCCCTTCTGTCTGCTTCCTGGCTGATAGCTGTGGTATAAGAACAGAGTTAATGTTAATAGACATAGAATGCCTTTCTTTGTGCCTGCCTATTACTGCCAGCTAGAGTTAGCAGCAGGACATATCTCCAAGCCTTAACTGCTAGGCCAGGGGCTTTAGAGGGAAATATGGAGTTTATTCATTTATAGGCAATGCAGTTTTCTATTTGTGAGAAACTGTATTACAAAATGGATGCCTTTTAATACTCATGAACTTAGAGTGATCGTATGGTAAGTCTCTTTACTTTTCTCCTTTCTTTATAGTAAATTACAGCTTCCAGGGTCACAGAATTAAACTTGAATACATCTATCAAAGTGCATCTTAAAAATTCAGGAATAAGAAAGGAAAACTCAATAGCACAGCTTTTCCTGTTACGTTTTATCCTTATTTCAAAACCTTGTAGGATCAAGCTGCTTGTATGCAGTGTTTGGGAATGGCAGTGTTGAAGTAGTGCATAGGCTAAGTGGATAGGTCTATACACAGGTTTTTACATCACACCGGCTTCTGATACTGATGTCTGTTTGCTTTGCAGTACTCCAAGGTGGAAGTCCAGGTGGGTATGTCAGACTCCCCAGATGTTACGAAGAAGGAGGGTACTTCAAGATGGGTATCTAGGCCATTATCTTAATATGTAAGACAGAGCACATATGCACCCTGTCCATATACCTTGTAGCAAGAATTGAAGAGCTAAATCATTCAGCCTACATTCCTTTCTGCATTTAGAACTCTGGATAGACTTTAGCTAACTCTTAATGCTTATCTTTACATAAGACCATAAAGTCTAGTTGTCAAGACCTTTTATACTTTCTTTTTCAAAGGCAGTACAGAGCAGGTAACCCTCGGTGCATTGGGCTCATGGCTGTTGGAGTTCTGGTGTTTGGGTTGCTTCTGTACCTTTTGTAGAAAACTAGCATGGCCTGTGAAAGACTCTGAAATCTTTCAAACTTTGAATCCAGCGGGCTTTGGGTACAGAAAGACATTAGTGACTACCTCATTTCATTTCCTCCAATTGCAGGACCCACATCAAAATCGCATTGGCCAATGGCTGGATGTGAGACCAAAACACGGCATGGCAGATCTTTCTTTCCCGTTAGCTTCTGAAGTCTTTGTGGGGACTTACACAATCAATGTAGCGAACCCAAAAGTGTCCGGTACTTTTCAGGTGGAAGAACACGGTAAGATGCAGTACAGAGAACAAGGAACTGTATGGAAAAAATGCTTATTTCTGTCTGTATAACAATATTACAGACAAACACTGTAAACTAAGATTTACTATCTAAGATTCAACAGAAATCTATAGAATAATTCACCAGTGGACAATATCAGAAATGCCAACAAAGGATGTTGTACTGCAGATTCCTGAAGAGGATATATAGTAACAAGTAGGATAGCACATAGTGAAAATACACCTAAAACCTCTGTGACTCTTAATATATTATGAGGAAAAAAAAAAAAAAAAAAAAAGGGATTCTTCCTTTAGATTCCCTGTTTTTAGTTAATCCTTGTTTTCCTCTCCTAAACATGTTCCTCCATGGGACTGCAGTCTTATGATAATACACTCTTCCCATTAATGATCCCACATCTAGGTAGACTGCTGCCTTTGATGAAGTAACTCTGTTTTTTTGTTCCAGTGTTGAAAAAGTTTGATGTTTTCTTCAAAGGACCAGCTCGGATTTATGCTTCAGATAAAACTTTCCTTCTGAGCGTGTGTGGCAGGTGAGGAGGCAATTCTGGAGAAAGGAAATCATGACTGTTCCCTCTCTTGAATCCAAGAAAGAGAAGTGGCTCAGGAAGAGCCAAACACAATTTTTTTTTTTTTTTTAAAAAAAGAAATCATAATTAGTGCAAGAGTCAAAATGTAGAGTTCTTATTTGGGAAATATGTTCATAACCCACACCTGGGAGAGACCATCCAGCTATAGTCAGACTTGTTACAGTCAAGAGATAGCCTGTACTGGAAGCTGCATGTGTCTGACTGTGAAAGATATGTTGTGGGGAAACATGCACATTTGATATGGAACCGATCTGTTGAGCTACAGGATCAGGAGCTGATGTTTCTTTAGAACATAGTATTAAGTTTAGCAGCATGAAATATTTCCTCCTTCGGAGCAATGGGTAGATTTTTCTCATTCTGCAATCATTAGCAAAAACTGAACATATGGGAATGTAAAGCAGAGGGCTTCCGCCTCAGAAGATATGAGCATGAAGGAAGAAAGAATGTTCTAGAAAACACTTCTTAGACAGACAAAAGAGGTGATCTGAACCATATTAGGGGCTGGGTTGTCTTGAAATTATTGCTGCCTTTTTGTTAATGGACTGGCATAATTTCCTATTGATTGGGACATTTATCATAAGAGCATATGAAGCACTAGTGGAAAACAGTACAGTGCTCTGCATCCTCAGGGTGGTTTTTGAACGTTCTCCTGTCACTGGTACAGTCAGGAAACACTACTGTAAAAAGATGAGAATACGGACAAGGAAAGGAAGGGAAACAGGACAAGCAGCAGAAAAGTCCACACTGATGAGGTCTAGGTTCTGCTGTGACTGAGCAACAAAAATGACAGCAGGTCTGATAATGAAAACAAGAGTTGAGATTATGAAATAAGCCCATAGTGAGGAGAAAAGTCTGAGGTCAATCTTGCAAGTCAGGTCAATGAGTCAGGCTGAGGAACAGTGAGGTGTATGGCCTGGTATAGGCATGCCTACAGTGTAGCTCACAGTCTGGAGCTTAAATACAGGTCCCAGATAGACGGGTGCCAGTGAAGCTTCTAACAGCTTTTACTATAAGATCACAAAGCTTCAGCATATCAGAGCTGGCTTTCAACTAAAGCCCTGGAAACGAAGGAAAGAGATTGCAAGGAAAGCTTACTAGTACATGGAAGGCTCTGGCAGATACTGCTGCAGAAAGTCTTCCACACCTGCAACTAAACAGACCTGTTAAGAGACACATAGAAAGTCAGTTTGCTGAACAAACAATAGATTTTCAAGCCACTGAGCATGAGTTTTACATTTGTTCTACCAACCATTCCACCACCTCTTGATTTACAGCGATGTAGTACTCAGTGTGAGTGAAAAATGCTTCTGGTGGATGTGCTGGATAGGATGCGTGCACTAGGGTGGGGAGAGGGAGGGGTAGAGACACTCAAACTGTCTTTGTAAGGCCAACACCAGGAAGGAACATTCTGTGAAATTCTACTACTATCTGCAGCAATAGACGGATCAATACAATGGGAAAGGTATTACAACAAAGGTGTGATGACAGAAGAAGCAGCACAACAGAAAAGTGCTACAAAGGAAAAGAAGATAACTCATCCATACCAGAAGAGTCTACATTTGCAGGAGAAAGCTTCACCAAAGAGAAATTTCCACAAAGAGATCTTTCCCCAGAGGGGGCCACTGCTTAAACAAGGTCTAAAAGAGGTGCAGCCAGGCTCCACCCCTTCCACTCACACAGCTGAATTGCCCTCACCTGTGCTCTCAGAGCTGACTCAGTCCTTTTCCCAGGTGCTCAATCAGTGGTTCAGGCCGTGACTCAACAGTTCCCATACACTCTCACACCATCTTGTTGATGTTTATGGGGATACAAGTTTCTGCTTCTTGTATATCTGATCTGTATCTACTGGGTGCTGTGTGGACACATCAGCTTAGATCAGCTCTTTGATTCTGCCTGCAATTCCAGGACACTAAGCACCCAGAAGTGGGAGAGCATTGGAAAGTGTGGTCACTCTCCTGCCTAGGCTCCGTTTCTGACCATGCTATACGTATATTTCTTCCCAGCTATACGTACTGCTGTATTTTCACTTGTTCTTATTTGCTTACAAGCTACATTAAGACCTATGTCAGGATGTCCACCTGTGTGGAATAATATGCTCAGTAAACCATACAGCAGTTCTCTGCATGGCAGCTCATGCGGTGTTCTCCCTGCAGGTACAGTTATGGGAAAGCGGTGAAAGGAACTGTGTGGATGTCTTTGTGCCAGAAAGCAAAGGGCTGTCCTCAAGATGTCAGCAAAGATATCTGTAGAGAATATAGCGGTCTGGTGAGTACGATCCTGGAAGATATATGGGTACTGGAGGACTATCACATAGGACCATATGTCAAGGGCTGCGAGAACAGAATGAACTGCTACTTAAGGGAGGTTTGCCAACCTCTATAATGTATCTGTAGGCTAATAAGTAATCATTTTTATTCAATTAATGCGATTATTGTTACCCAGGCCAACAGACAGGCTTTTATTGCTAGAAATTCTTTGTTATTTTTGTTATAGGCATAGGGAACAGAAAAGAGGAATTTCACAAGACAAAACTTGAAGAAAAGAAAAAGAAAATTTGTTCTTTTTTGTAAGGAAGTATAACTAGCCAGGAATAGACACAGTGTAAGAAACATCAATTAATAGAACTTTTTCAGATACAAAAATACAACATGATGGTGCACCCTCCCTGGAGCTGCACAAAAATGCCTATGCACAGGTGTAGACAAGGTTATTTCAACAGCCAATTCACACAGACACTTCTTTTTACCTTTTTTTAATTTATTTTTTTAATATTCTTTCCTTTTTCCATCCTTAAAAAAAATATGTTATAGTTGGATCCTTCCCTTCTGTATAAATGATTAGTACTTTTCATGCTTTATGATTTGTCATTATGATATATTATGGTAGTTGTAACCTTCCAGGTTTGAGAACAATTACTTTTATTCTGCAGATTCATTTTATTTCTTCAGTTCTCTCAGTCAGGTCTCTTAAAATGCTTGTATACTTACTTTGTGATCCAGTTAGTGCAGCCTTGAGTTTCCTACTAAAGCTGGAAAGTTACCAACGTTGTAACTTTAATGTAGCTGTGATAAGTGATCTGTTTATATTTCTATGATATGAATTACACATATTCATGCATATAACATTAAGATACTAAATTAAAAATGGGATCAGTGTATATGAGTCCACATTCTTACTTACTGCGATCAACAATTATGGCAGAATGTCTAATGTTGTGTACTTTTGATTCCCTTCTCCCCAGCCTCCAATTATATCTACCTTTTCCCATTGCAGACAGCAAGAAAGGGTTGCTTCACATCTTCAGTAAGCACAACAGTATTTAATCTGTCTCCCAGTGAGGAAGACAGCAAAATCTATGCAGAAGCTTCTCTCCTGGAGGAAGGCACAGGTACCCAGAAGCTTACAATCGTCTGAAGCAGACATTGTACAAGGATGAGAGGGTCCTTTCCTGGAGATTAAGCATCAGAGGAGGCATACATCCTCCTGTACTGCGATGTGCTGGGGCCACTAGAAGACTCAAAGGGTGCACATGCTTGAGGAACTTGGTCTGTCCAGCAGCGGGCAGGTGAGGTGTGGCTGGGCATGTGATCCTTCACAGCTTTGGAACACCCACACAAAACTGCCGCAGGAACAGCCTGTACATCTTGAAATGTGCTAATTTAGGAAGGAAGCCTGAGGCATTCCAATTGGCAGTCCTGGGAATAACAAAGTAAGATTAAACTAGGTGGTCATTTCCGATACTGATCTTGCTTCTCTACCTTCCAACAGGAGTCCAAATCAACACGTCCAGTCAAATTGTCATTTCCAGGACAGCTGCAAGTGTTGTGTTTGAGACACCAAATCCTTACTATATCCCTGGAGTACCCTTCAAGGGGAAGGTGACTTTTCCCTTGCTTCTTCCCTTCCCGTTATTTACAATTGAATTTAGTGTCAGCAAATTTTCCTGACCCAGACCATTTTCTGTTCCTTAGAGTAGCTTATCTTATAGTGTGTCATGTTACTTGATGGTGCAGTATAGCTCCAGTTTCTGCATTTCAGATTCTCTCATGTGATTACATCTGTGGCTTCTGCTAGGATTAGTGAATGATTTTTGCAAGTATTTCTCAGCTGTTGGCTAGGGCCTGAATTCCTCATGCTCTAGTCACATGCTCTTTTTGGAGAAGATAATTTTAAATCACCCTCAACTTATCTTCAAAGATAAGGGGGTTTTACAGATTTCCTGTCTTGGAGTCAGATTGAAGCCAATGCCACCAAAACAGGAAGGCATGTGTGGGAAGGAAAGTTTGGGGTATATGACACTGAAACACACGTCTGAACTTGGCTTTTCTGTCTTCCCTATTCTCACCAGATTAAGCTTCAGGACCACTATGGAAATAGTATGAAAAACAGAAAAGTTAATCTCATTGTAAAGTTCATGAGGCGTCAGCTTATTAAAACTTACATCACAGACAGCAGTGGAAGAGCATCATTCAACCTGGACACAACTGCCTGGAACACCTCCTCAGTCTCCTTGGAGGTAAATTCCACCTCTGCACACAGGAAAATGATAAACCTTGTGCTTAGTGCTTCCACTCCTGCCCTGCAGTCCCCTGCCAGTTCAATCCTGTGCTCCCCACACAGCTCTGCCAGTACAGAGCTATAAGAAAACAATGATAAGACTTTTCCAAACTGAATGAAGGGCATTTTAACAGAGCTTTGAAGTATGTGTCCTGTGTACTGATTTCTGTACATCTCTGTTTCCATCCCAGGGAAGATTCACACTGGAGAACGTCACGCAAAAACCTTGGAAAACTAGTATCAATTATATAAATGCCTACCATCACCTGCAGCCCTTCCATGTCACAACCAAGAGCTTCCTGAAAATACGCCCACTCACAGGGAAACTGCCCTGTGGGCTGAAGCAGAGTGTCCAGGTGACCTTCACACTCAGCAGGGCTGATGTGGGAGAAGACACCAACCGCATTGATTTTGCATATTACGTGAGTAAGGTAGACAAGAAACTAGATGGGGAAAGATAGCGCCTATGAGACCAGACCATAGTGAAGTATTATGTGTGTAATTTAGATCATCCCTAAAGTGATGACAATATGGGCTTGTTCATGGGGAAACTCTACACACGTGCAGAGCTCAGACATCCCTCCTGCATGGATGGGAGGAGACCTTTGCAACTCACTGTACCCTTATCTTCAGCCCGTTTTGCAATGGGAGATGGAAATGTTTTAAGCAGAATCTGTTCTCATACTCTTCTCTCTTTGGAAACTGGATGGAAGGATCACTTTTCAAGTTGGTTATCAAGCAGCTGCTCAGTGGAAATGGCTTCTAGTTTGGAAACATGCCTGCTAGAGGGGAAATACCTTAGCTCTCACTCTCTTTTATTCAGTGAATCCACTACATGGACAGATCACATCAGAATCTCATCTATAAAAGCTTCTTTTTCTCTACCACTGTGGTACCTGTAAATCTGCCAAGCCTGAAATATGAAGATGAATTGGACCAACAGTTCATTCCTGTGGTTGCTTAACAGTGCAAAATGCACACAGATTGAGCGTAAGTTTGCCCTGGTTTCAAACAGCAATCTCCTCATTCAGTGTTCTCACCCTTCAGGTCACTGGAAAGGCTGGCATTGTCAACAGAGGTTGGAGAAGTGTTCAGGTTGGAAAGTTGAACAGTAAGTCTGCAGTGGCCTGGCTGACCTACAGGAAACAGTTTGGCCTGTTGGGTTTCTAGGTCAGATGGTGAAAGGTGCTGGAGTTTCTCTTGAACTGCCTGAAACTACAGCTCCTGGGCTGTCAGAGAATAGGACAGAGGGAGATGGAGGAAGTAATTGTACCATCTGGGAGAGGAGAAACAGCAGAAAAAGAATTACTGAAGGGAGGAGAGACTGGGAAAAACTGTGAAGAGATGGAGTTCACGGGGTTAGAAAGTGGAGGGAGAGGGCAAACAGAGCAACACTTTGGTTTTATTTCCTCAGTGCTGAAAGGCTCTTTCTCTATCCTGCTGACCTTCACTGCTGACTTCACCCCTTCACCTTGCTTAGTGGTGTATACTATCTTCCCTAATGGAGGAGTGACAGCTGATAGCATCCGTTTTGATGTTGCCTTGTGCTTTCAAAACCAGGTGAGACTCACACCTAAAGCTGAGGGAGAGCTGTGCCACATATCCATCAGCCTCCTCATCCTTCTTTCTCTCTTTTTCATGCTTCTTTTTGTGGTGTGTTGCTCAAGGTCAAGGTAGATTTCCCAGCTAAAGAAAGCCACACAGGGTCAATAGTGCAGCTTCAACTTGAGGCAGCCCCTGGCTCCATGTGTGCAGTACAGGCAGTGGATGAAAATGCGCTCCTCATGAGACCGGAGAATGAGCTGACAAGCCAAAAGGTGAGTGCAACTAGCCAAAAAGTAAAAGCAGGAGTGATGTATGAGCTAAGAGAGATAGGCAGGGACTGTGGCAAAGGGAACTGGAGGCTAAGGGGGTCTTTGTGTAGTGAAGTTAGAGTAGGAAGCAGGATCTGCCTTGACAGATGGCAGGATGTGTGCTGGGGAGGAGGATGGAGTGAAGCATCTGGAGCTATCTGCTCATTGCCTGATTCTTCCCTGCCTGCGAGTTTCTCTAGGTATATGGCTTGTTCCCTGCTATCTACAGACATGGATACCCTGCCCAAGTTGAAGAGCATTCAGATCACTGTTTTCAGCCCCAGTTCATGTCATCTTGGCACCAAGGAAAACCACAGCATCCCTTTCAGCCTGATATTTTCAACCTCTTCTGGGTAATCAACTGTATATTTTCCCAGGGCTACCAAAACTATGTACATCTGATATATTATTCTTCCCAAGAAATCTGACAAAACCTTGCCTTCTCCAAGCAACTGTTGCATTCTGTCCTGACATAGCTGTGCTTTCTCAAGAGATGTGAGATACCATTATTAGTTTGAGCACCTTTATTCCCCCGCACTGATGCAAAAAAGAAAGTTGATAAGGTCCTGATCTGGCAGAAACCAGATTTATGAATTTAGGAATGAGGTCATGGGCATGTGTAATGTTTGTTTGCATTAATAGAGAAGAGACAGACAAGGAATGGTCCCAACCAACAGATCGTTTACATGACCAAGTCATTAGCCTTCTCTCTAATAGTGTTTTGGACTCTTCCAAGGTAAATCTTCTGCTTTCTTCAAGGTAGGTGTCCTCTAGAGATTACAAATAGAAATTAGAGATTACAAATAGAAATGACTAGACTTAAGCTGTGTGAATACAAGACTAGCAGTGCCATTTGGCCTTGGACATGGGGATCAGATCCTGTTCTCTTTTATTTAGCCACATCCTAGCAGGCTCTTTTTCAGCACAGGAGTTATTCCTGTGTTTGTGGATATGCACATTGTCACAGCTTTAGAGGAAGAATGAGGGAGGAAGCTTTTCATCAGTCTGTGTTTCAGGTGGCAGATTTAATTCCAGGTATTCCCTCTGGTGCACATGAGGGGAAGGGAAGTGGCACTGGCAATGGAAATGTGTTAAGAGGAGCAAGGTAACTGTCTGTCCCACAGAACAGAGGTACTTGTTTAGTAAAAGAAGGGACTGGGGCAGCTGAACCTTACTTCCTCAGCATGGTGTCTGTTTGGACAAGTGCTACTTCTAGCTGCCTGGGCAACTGGCTTTCCTAGCTGTGATGATTTTCAGAGTTATTTTGAGGAGCAGTGCTGCTCTTCCCCACTCACACCTGCTTTTCTATTTCCCTTGCCCTCCTTCTTTTTCCAACAGGACATGGGTCTGAAAGTCTTCTCAAACCTTGCAATCAAGAAGCCAACTCAGTGCACTCAGCAGGCAGAGAGGAAGCCAACCATGGGTGAGCTGTACTTTCTGCCTACCCTTATGCTGGGGTCTGAGGTCACATAGGTACACAAGCCATCTGATCACTGGACTTTGCCAGTGGTGAGGAGTATGAATGATGCTGTCACAGCCTCACTGCCAGGCCTATCAACCTTCAATAGGAATGCCTGAGTCACTATAAAAACAAGCAAACAAGCAAAAAAACCCTTTGAAATATGTCACTATCTGTGTGTTCTCTGATGTTAAAGGATGGTGCTCCATTTCCTGATACAGACAAGCCTGAGCACAGACCAAGATCTGGAAGTGTTTCCTAGTGATTATACTAGGCTGTGCTGTGGCCTGGCTTGACCCCAGCCATGGCTATGAGGGCTGTTGTTTCCTTCTTCTGTCTCTCAATTTGCACAAAATAATATTCCCAAACTAACTCATCTGCCTGCTGATATTTAAACTACAGTTGTTTGCAAAGGGCTGTGAGTTTTCTGCAAACAAACAAACAGGAATAGTGTTGTGCACAGAATTAAACACTTACACTCACCTTTCTAAGAGCACAAGAGCTCTCTGTCCCCCAGAGTAAGAAATAAAGCAGATGAGACAGGAAACCAGCATTACTGAGCAAGGACCTGCTGGTCTTGTTCAGGGCAAAAAAAGGAAAAGTATAAGCAGTGGAAGCAAGGAGGGGTGGCCTGGGAAGAATATAGGGATGTTGTCCAGATATGCAGGGATGTGATCAGGAAAGCCAATGCACAAACAGAATTTAACATGGTAAGGGATGTGAAAAATGACAAGAGGAGATTCTACACTGGGAAGAAGAGACAGACAAAGGAGAGTGTACCCTCTCTGATAAACAAAAAGGGAAAGCTGGCCTCCTCAAATATGCAGAGGACTGAAGTTCTTAATGAGTTCTTTGCCTCAGTCTTCATTGCATGGCAGGCTTCCTATTCCTCTTGTGTGAACTTCCTCTGCCTGAACTTCCAGGCAGGAGTAAAGAGAGCAAAATTCCTCCCACTATAAGACTGGAGCAAACCTGAGACTACCTCATGAGGCTGAATGTGTATAAATCTATGGGGCCAGATGACATGCATCCCAGAGTTCTAAAGGAACCGACTGATGTGGTTGTCAAGCCACTGTCCATCATATTTTAAAATTCGTGACTGTCAAGTGAAGTCCACAGTGGCTGGAAAAAGGGAACATTGCTCCCATATTGAAGAAAGGGAAAAAAAGAAGACCCAGGGAACTGCAGGCCAGTGATCCTCACCTCTGTGCCTGAGAATATCGTGGAGCAGATCCTCCTGGAAGACACGTTAAGGCATGTGTGAGTTGAGAAAGTGATCCAAGACTGATAGGATGGCATCACCAAGGGCAGATCAGACCAGGCAAGAACAATCCAGTGGCCTTCTATGGTGGAGTGATGGCAGCAGTGGACAAAGAAAGGTTGCAACTGATGTCATCTACCTGGACTTGTTTGCAGACTTTGGTTAGGTCCCATACCACATCCTTATCTCTCAATTGGAGATATAAGTATTTGAAAGCTAGACTATTAGGTGTAAAAATAATTGGTTGGATGGTCACAGTCAGAGGGTTACAGTCAGTGGCTCTATGTCCAGGTTGCAGCCAGTGATAAGTGATGCTCCATAGGAGTTTGACTCATGTCCAGTGCTCTTCAGTATCTTTATGATGGACAGTGGGATTGAGTGCACCCTCATCAAGTTTGCAGATGACACTAGGATGAGTGATGTAGTTGACACAAAAGAAGGGAGGGATGTTACCCAGGGGACTTGGACAAGCTCAAGAAGAGGGCACATCAGAATTTAATGAGGTTTAACAAAACCGAGTGCAAGGTGTTGCACTTGACTTAAATCCCAGATAAAAGTACAGATTGGGAGAACTTGTTGAGAGTAGTTCTGTGGAGAAGGACTTCAGTACCCTGGTCAACAAAAAGCTGGACATGAGCCAGCAGCCTGCACCTGCAGCCCTGAAGGCCAAGTATATCCTGGGGTGCATCAAAAGAGGAATAACCAGTAAGGAGAGGGAGGTGATTGTTCCCCTCTACTTTGCCCTCATGGGGCTTTACTGGAGTACTACATCCAAGCCTGAGGACTCCAGTTTTCAAAGGATGCAGAGCTGTTGGAAATTCAGAAGAGAGCCATGAAGATGATCAGAGAAATGGAATACATCACTTATGAAGGAAGGTTGAGAGAGTTCGGCTTGTTTGTCCTGGAGAAGAGAAGGCTCCAGGAAGACATAATTGTGGACTTCCAGTACTTGAAAGTAGCTTATAAGCAGGAGAGGAACCTATTTTTACATGGTCTGATAGTGGTAGGACAAGGGAGAATGGCTTTAAACTAAAAGAGGGAAGATTTAGGTTAGATATTAGGAAGCATTTTTATACTCAGAGGGTGATGAGGCACTGGAACAGGTTTCCCAGAGAGGTTGTGGATGCCCCATCTCTGGAGGCATTCAAGGCCAGGTTGTGTGGGATCCTGGGTAGCCTGATCTAGTGGCTGGCAACTTGTCCATGGCAGGGAGATTGGAACTAGATGATCTTTAAGTTCCCCTCCAACCTTAGCTATTCTATGATTTTTTGATTCTATGGTAATGTTGGTTGAAAGGGCCCTCTAGAGATTCATTAATTTTTTAGTAGAAACTTTTGATCATGTCAGCAAGGGTTTTGTCTAGCCAAATCTCTGTAAACTTCTAGACCAGCCAGCGGTTTCAATGAGCAATACTCATGCCTCATTGGATATGATACTGCCACTGATACTTCCGTTACCATTTTCCCCCTCTTCCTATTTTCCCTTTCCTACCAAGTCATCTCACTCTCTTGTGTCAGTTTCTGTCTGACTCTTTTCACTTACTTTGCCTCTTGCCCCACTGCTTGACTGTCTGTCATTAATAGGTCTCATCTCTGGATTCCTGCTGTAGTGGAAAACTTCAGTCTTTCTTTCAGGGGTACCTTCTATGGAAGATCAAAGAATTACTAAGGAACAACCCCAGTTTACAACCCAAGGAAGATTTCAGAGCTCTTTGCCTGAAACTTGGATCTGGGATCTCTTCTTCGTTGGGTAAGTGATGCCAGACTTCACAATCAGATGGAAAAATGAACCCTTGTTATTAACTTGTATCCATTCAAAACAGCACTCACAGGTGTGAAGAGAGGTCTGTGTATGAATTTTATGGCTCTTCCCTAAACTTACAGTGCATCCAAATGAAGGACTAGTGGTCTTTGAGGAGCAGAGCTCCATACATTCTTAGAAAAGACCAGAGCTTCTCATGATCAAAATACTGAGTATCCTCTCACACACTAGTGAACATTCCACTTAGACTTCACAATTTGGTGGGTGCATCAGTTAAATATGTAGTCTTTGTTGCCACAATGCTTGCATTAGGACTAATCAGCAGTCAGGGGAATGTGGTGCTGCTGCTTTCCAAAACACCATTCTGTTGACTTGAGTGTACAGAGCTGGAATGCTGGGTCAGTGTGTTGCTTGAGAAAAGAGTATAACATCATTGCTAACAGAATTTAAGAAGGAAATATAACTTTAGGGAATAGATTCAGAGCACTACATTGCTCTGAGCCATTGGAGGGGAAGTAACTTATGACAGAGCAGAGGTTGATCTGAGACTGAGTATCTGTACTGCATCCCTCATCTGAGACCTTTGAGCTCTTCCCATTGCAGTGAGAATAATTTACGGAATCAAACTCTATAACCCAGAGTTAGGTTATAAAGCAGGTATGTTTTATTCAGCATTTGGCGCCAAACTGGGTGCAAGGGGGATAGCTCCTCCGAACTTGCACACTATAGGATAAAAACTTGGTACAGATATAGGCTGAACTAATACATAATCAGCGTTTTTCCTGGAATTCATATACGTATTCATTACATTTCGGAGAACCCACCAGCATACGGTCCCTCCCTCTTGCACGTGCGCCGTGGGCAGTGGGGGTCTTCTTCTGGTGGTCATGGGATGAAGGCTCATTGTCTTCAACCGAAATAATCCAATCAGACCCGTTCCTTGTGTGATGTTCTCTTTAAGTTTACAATAGAGTTTCAAGATGTTCTTTTCTTATCTGGCCTCACATCCTGCTTACCTGCATTTCTATGCAATAGTTAACCCTTATCTTGTCCTCTCTTTACTCACATTCCTATGCAATTGTTAACCTTTATTTACTGCACATTCTACTTGCTACATTCTTTTGTCTTGTCTTCCTTTACAGCTGGCCCATGTTTACCCTTCATCCCCTAACTCAAGATGGGACAAATTTATTTATGCAAGTGCTCTCCTCTTCTCAGTTCCAATGGCAGCAGGAGCATTCCAGTCATGACACCTGATGCTGTCACGAAGTGGAAAGTCAAGATGTTCTGCTTGTCTGGGAGGACGTTTGGCCTTGCTCCAACCACGAGTCTCAGAACAGTCCAGCCTGTCTTTGTGGATGTGACACTGCCATATTCTGTGATCCGAGGAGAGACTTTCATGCTGAAGGCTACTGTCTTCAACTACCTACAGCAATGCCTACAGGTAATGTGCCTGTGCCACAGGAAATACTGTATGGGACAGGTCTATCAAGCCCTCCGTTTTTACGGAACATGTACCACCTCATCTTTCCAGAGCTGCTCAGTCATTCTCCTGTATCATCACTCTTTCAGATACATGTGGCCCTAGATAAATTGCTGGACTTCCAGGTGGAGGACTGCCAGACCTGCAGGAACAGAGAGTGCCTGTGTGTGGAAGAGTCCAAGACCTTCACGTGGAATGTGACAGCAATCCAGCTGGGTGTGGAAAGAAAAATGGGAGTAGTGGTGGGGAACCTTAAAACTGAAGTGAAAGGGAGTGGGAGATCCAGAAAAGCTGGCAGAACCTTCAGTTTATCTTTAGTAGTACAAGAATGCAAGCCACTGTACTTGCTTTCTTTTTCCTGTCTTAGACAGGCTCTTGGAAGAGGGCAGGAACTGAATGGGTGACACAGAGGATTACTGGGGAGAGAGATGTAGGAGCAGCTGGGGAGAAAGAGGCTTCACAGACTGGAGTGGGGGAACCCAGTGTGGTGCTATACTTCATATGAAATGGGAAGGCATCACTGGAGACCAAAGAGTTGAACTTTCTTACACTACAGTCACATGTAGTGGATTATAGTCACTGTTGGTGAGGCATTACCTTCATACTTAAGCTGTCTGAACAAGCTGTCAGCACTGACTGGCTCTTCTCTGCCTGTTAAGCCACTAAGTCTATGTGGACAGGCTTCCTTCCAGACCTGAGACCACTTTTAGTTAAAGTTTGCCTACAGACAAGAAACAAGCTCTGCCTCAATTTATTTGCTAGGGACTCTGAATATCACAATCAGAACTGAAGTACTGGACACAACACCACGCTGTGGGGGAAGGAAGCCCTTGCCAGCTACCATGAGACGGAGGCATGCTCTGATCAAACAGTTGCTGGTTCGGGTCAGTATGAGAGTGGGTTCGTTTCTCTTCCAGACTATCTTTGCATGAGTGAAGGGAGGTTGAGCTGTGCTAAGCAGTTTTCTCTCCTTTTTTTTTCTTCTTTTTTTTTTTTTCCCCAGCCTGGTCTTAGTTTGCTTTGTTTTCCCCAGGACCCAGTCAAGCCTATTCCCTCCTTGCATTACTCTTTCTTGAGCTGCATTTGTATGCCAAACTGTGTTTCTTCTCTTCCCTTTCTGCTCAATCATCTGCTGTTCATTAATTTTTGCATACGCGCACTGAAAAGAGAGTCCTGTCTTGTGGGCTTACTTTTGATTTCTTAATCAGATACTTTCAGTGCAGCCCTGCCAAAGGTGAGGAGGATGGAGTCCTTAACAGCTTGTGGACAGACCCCTCAATTCAGACCTAAAACTGCTCTCCAATTTTTCTGCTGCTTGGGAATTTTGTGCATTATCTTATTCCTTACATCTCATGCCTTTATTTTTGCCCTGGCAGCCAGAAGGTGTGCTAGTGGAGAAGTCTTACAGCTCCCTTTTGTGCCCAAGAGGAGGTATGTAGATAGGTTGAATGGGTCCTGCAGACTGAAAAGAAATTGACTTGAGAATAGGACTGATCTGTGGGAGAGCTGATGAAAGAATATTTTCACATGATTTTTCATATAGGAAATTTCATTTCTTATTAGGACAGAAAAGGACAGGAAATATTACTTCTACACTTGCTTCCCTGTTGAATTTGCCCCCGAGTTTAGGTGGCAAATTTGTGCTGTGTTGCCTCCTTTCCCATTGCAACTCCTGGATGTTCCTGGAGCATGATAATCAGTAAATGAGGAGCTCCTGCCATATCACCCTGCAGCACTGCAAGTCCCTCTAGGATGTCCCCAGCTAGTAATGATCAGCTGTGACCTGTGTGGAACTTGTGAAGGATGGCAAATTGAGTTGTGCAGCTCGGTGATCTCTTATCCTGTCCAGCACCTCTCAAGTTATTTCTAATCAGAAGTTTCCAAGCAATGGAGTGATGACTGGGACAGCCTATAGAGAGCACTCTGCATAAACAGGATATAGGCAGTGTTCCATTTATCTGTTCCAGAGTTGCTTGTCAGATTAGGTACTTTAGATTTGATTTTTCATACTGAACCTTTTCCCTGTTGTTATCAGGAAACGTCGCTGAAGAACCTATGCTGATTCACCTCCCTGATAATGTAGTGAAGGGATCTGCCAGTGCGTCAGTTTCCATCTCAAGTAAGTCAAGTAGCTCACTGACTGCTATTACAGAAGAGCAAGGTCTAACTTGGTAACAATGTCAGGGTATCCATTTGAAATGATGCTGCTCAAAAGAGAAGACACTAAGTTTCACTGCTTTGTAAGATTAGACAACACCAGGTTTTCTGTATGTTTATTAGCTCTTCGATTTTCATGGGAAAACTAATTTGCAGAGAAGAATAATCCTCATTTTTTCTAGCAAGGACTTTGGAGCAGAGCCTGGAAAACTAATTTTCTGTGACTTTGAGAGTCTGGCTAGTTTTTGTAGATACTATCTTTAAAATTCAAAACTATCTTATTCTCCATTAAGTTTCACCGCAATAGTAAAAGCTACTAGAGAGGAGAAATCTTTCTCAGCATTGCTAAGCTGCAAAAGAGTTACTGGGAGAGACTACTGGGACCAGACATACCTACCATTCATTATGCTTCTTTGACTTGACTCCTTCACCAATGACAGAACTGGTATTAAGCTAGGCCTGGCATAATTCCTCAAATAAGGGAATAAAACACAAGAATTTTCTCACTGTTTGAGGGACACACACTTTCATGCCATCTGACTAGCACCACTACTGGCTTAGTGATATTTTGATGTTCAAAATATGGCCAGGTAGAATAGGCTACCTAAAAACCTAAGTCATCTAAAACTTTGTCTAAGAGCTTCTATACCTGTATGTCTGTATGGCATTGCCTGAGTAATTTTAGCCCTGCTCATAGCATTTTACAAAAGCACCTGCTATGGTTGGAGCACTTCACACTGAAAAAGTTCAGTGAGAACTCCATAGAGGAGTTGTCCTGTGTCACATCCCCCCAAGAAAGAGCAGATGCAGAATAGTCATCTTGCTTCATTCTGCACTCAATTTTTTCTTTCCCTTTTCTAGTATTTTCCTTCTTTGCTGAGATAACACACTATTATCGAATTCCTAGTTGAGGTTTATCTCAAATTTTACTTAAATTTGCCTTCTTTCTTATACTGTTGCACAGGTGACCTCATGGGACTGCCACTACAGAACCTGGACCGCCTGGTGCAGATGCCCCATGGATGTGGGGAGCAGAATATGGTTCTGTTTACTCCCATTGTCTATGTGCTGCAGTACCTGGAGAAGACAAGGCAGCTGACCCCTGTGATCAAAGAGAGAGCAACCGGCTTCTTGCACAAAGGCAAGTACAGTAGATTCACCAATGTCCCCCATGTCCAATGTACTAACAGCTTTCTCCCTGCTAGTCATTCTGTCAGTGCTGGCCTTTCTGAATTACTATGCTTTATTAATCCTTGTTCCCATCTCCCCAGGCTACCAAACACAGCTTCTTTATAGGCATAGAGATGGGTCCTACAGTGTCTTTGGGCAGCAGGATGGGGAAGGGAACACTTGGTAAGCACTGGGAATAATTCTTGTTCTTAATTTGTACTGTCTGGGCCATGGCAGTTAATGTGCCTGTGAATGGCTGGTAGGATGTGTGTTCTCTGTTTTGGAGACAGATTGAGGGATTTGAGACACTTTAAAAAGGAGTCAGGCAGGGCAGCAGAGCTGCTGGGAAAGTGGAAAAAAGGTATCATCTCAGGGGGCAGGAGATCCCTTTTTTTCTCTGTGGACCCAAACACAGCATCAGGTTCTTCCTGTGATGCCCAAGCAGCCAAGAGGGGTACATTCTGACTGGAGAAACATCAGGGAAAGGCAATGAGAAATTGTTTTCCCGGTGAGGGAGTTGCTTATGAGAGTTTCAAAGAATTCCACTGTCATTGTGATGGCTGGGCTGGGAGAAGTGAAAGGAATGGAGATTCAGTATTGTCTCTACGTACTCAAGGGAGATGAGGTGCAAGAGGTAAAAGTAGAAGGCCAGAGATTTTTCATTTGTGAAATAAATGAGTAATGCAGTAGTACATGCCTGACTGCGTGAACCAAGGGTGAGGGAGAGGAGTTACTTTTCACTTTTAGCTTGCTTTTCCTGTGAAAGAGACATTTTTTAAGCACCCACAGTGTATCAGAAGGCCTCAGGAAAAGTCAAATGCCTCGGGAAGCATTAGTCTTTCTTTTCGTGTTTTTGTGTTTCTATTTCTCTCATAACTCATCCTCTTCCTAGGCTGACAGCTTTTGTAGCCAAGAGTTTTGGCCAAGCCAAGAAATATATCTATATAGATGACAAGAATATCCAGGATGCCCTGCGCTGGCTGGAGCAAAACCAGCTCCCCAGTGGCTGCTTTGCCACCAAAGGAAATCTCTTTCATTCCTCTCTGAAGGTAAATGAGAGCCAAGTCAGGAAGCACAGCTGGGGAATGGTGGAACAAATATTGTGGTGGCAAAGGGTTGTGGGATCCTGGAAAGTCACTTCCACAAGTCATGCAACCAGTCTGAAAGAGAACAGGGTTTGAGGCAGGGAAAGCATAAGAAATGCTTCTTCTTGGAAGTCACTTTCTGAGCCCTTCAAACACTACTTAGAGAGTGAAAGGTGCTTCAGGTCTTGGCACAGTCTGGGAGGACACACGTGAGAGCTGTGGAATCCATGCTTAATGAGAAGCTCCAGGTGTAGTGGTGTGTCTCCGCCTCGATGAAATCTCTCACCTGCAGAGTATCTCTGGCAATTGATGACTCCTCACGGTTTGTCCCCTATGTGTGATATCTGGTGATGGATTCCCTCCACAGGGCAGCTTGGATGATGAAATCTCTTTGGGAGCATATGTTGCTGCAGCACTGCTGGAGCTGGGTCAGCCACTGAAGGTGAGCAGACCCCTGCTACTTGCTGTTATCCTTTTCTCTCCCATGCCTGCTCCCTGCAGTGGAGAAAAAACTCAAAACCCTGGGCTCCTGCAGACCATAAACAGATCAGGTGCTGCTAAGAGGGTCCCAGTGTTTGGTGAAATTGTTAACTCCTTCTAAGAGACAGCACTGTAACATTAGCATAAAGCAATAATGTTTGGTGGCTATGGTTTCCAGTGCACAATGGGATTGAACTACTTTTTTTTTCCTCGAGAGAGAGTGGTAGTTTAGTGGGTTTTGCTGGAGCCACACTTTAAAGATAAAGTCTGGCTCCCTGAAACAACCACCAGAAAGAGTCTGATACTTTCTTTGTACCTCAGAGTTTGGCATATGTCTCTTCTATGAATGCAGGGCAAGTTGATGCAGACTATCTTCCACTGCCTACAGCATGCAGTTCACAACATCACCAACACATACACAGAAGCTGTGCTGGCCTATGCTTTTGCCCTGGCTGGAGACTATGAGATAACCCAGGAGCTGCTGTACAAGTTGGAGGAACAGGCCATCAAGTCAGGTGCTGACTGTTGGGGCAATATCTCTTGTTCAATTGCTAGGATCTGGAGCAGTGTGTCTGTGCATTTTGCCTGCCTGGAGTTTATAACCAAATATGCTAACCTATGGAAGAGGCTTAATGAGGGAAAAAAAATACACTTGCATTTGTGTTGTAACTGAATCACATTAAATGCAACATATTATTTAGGAAGCTATAAAGGGTAACTTATCAGAATTTTTTTCCTCCGCCTGGAGAACTTAAAAATCCTCTTGTGGGAGGAGAAGGGGTTAGAGTTTTATTTCCCGTTTCTAGAACCCTCTGTTTCTTTCATTTCAGACAGCCTCTCCTTTTCCTTCTGTAGGAGGACAAATACACTGGAGTCCCAAAACAAGCTCCCCAGCTTCCACCGACTTCTGGCATAGTACCCAGTCAGTGGACATAGAATTGACAGCTTATGTACTCCTGGCATACCTCTCCAGGCCACAACTGAATGCAAGGGATATGAAAACTGCAGCTGGTATTGTGGTGTGGCTGACCCAGCAGCAGAATGCCTATGGAGGCTTTGCCTCCACTCAGGTAACAAGTAGCTCCATGTGGATTCATCTACTTTTCCACTTGAAGTTGACAGGGCAAGCCTTCTTAAGGTCTTCCTGTTCTGATTTGGCCTCACTAGAGATAATGCTTCCAGGGAGGTGACTCTTTCTTCCTCCCTAGGACACAGTTGTTGCTCTGCAAGCCTTAGCAAAATATGCAGCAAGGATGTTCAGCACATCAGGCCAAGCACTTGTGAAGGTGAAGTCACAGAGGGATTTTGGAAAGACATTCCAAGTCACTCGCCAGAAACGTCTCCTCGTGCAGCATGCAGAACTGACAGAGATCCCAGGGCAGTTCTTGGTGCAGGTCCAAGGCAGAAGCTGTGTGTTTGCTCAGGTAAGGAGGTGAGGTGAATGTGGGAGAGAGGTGGGGAACTCTGTCTCTTCTCATTTCATGAGATCATTCCTGGTCTGTCTTTTACCCCACCTCGCAGACAGTGCTGAGGTACTATGAGCCAACTCCACAAACCTCCATAACCTTCAGTCTGCATGTCAACACAGAGCTGGCCAACTGTAGCCAGGACAATATGCATGTTCTCACCGTCCACATTCTTGCCAGGTAACCCTAATAACTATTTCTTCCCCCAGTAAGACACATGCTTGCAGTCTGCAGCTGGAAAAGCCTCAGAGCTGCAATGGAGGGACTGGACATAGGCAGGGGAGAGGGTGAAGCTGGCAGGTGGACGGGATGGGAGGAGAAATAGATGCCTTTGTCTCAGTCCCAGATAGGCTTCCTGGCTCAGGATCCTACATGCAAGATATGGTGGTAGAGAGGGAGTTGGGAGGACTCTGCTCTCCCTAAATCAGACCCTCTGACTGTTTGATGTTCTTCAGCTACACTGGCAGCAGAGGCACATCCAACATGGTGATCATGGAAGTCTCCTTGTTGTCTGGATTTGTCCTAGCTCCAGGATCCAGGATGTTGGTAAGGGGTATGGAATAAAAAGAAGAGTGCCTCTGGTAAACATGCCCCACATGTTTGCTGCTATTAGGAACTATTTATTTCAGGCTATGAGGTAACTACATTAGTAGGGTGCCCTTTGCTACTGACACTGAACCAAAGACATTCATTTCAATACATGTCCTGCAAGGGTCTATTACAAGAGGTTCACTTTCTTCTACAAGAGGTGGTTCACCTTCTTCCACTGACACTATTCTGGACCAAAAGAATATGCTGTTGGATTACTAAATGCCAGCATTCATTTGTGAGAAGTTTTGAAGAAAGATTTCTTAGAGAGGCTTTAGTTCTAGCCAGTAAGGTATGTTTTTTTCCCAATTCATCTATGAAATTGAATGCTGAATTATTCACACAAACCCCAGACAGGTATTTAAGAGCATTCTAGTTATTAGTGAGATAAGATAACAACAGCCTTTACTGGTGCATGTTTAATGATCAGTCCTATATACAGTGCACTGCCTTTTGTCCCCAGAATGAGAAGTTCCTCTGAGTGGGAACAGCGTAGTTCACCCCTGAGATGAAGCTTGCAGGAGATTCCCCAGGAGGGACCACTGAAGATAGAGCCAAAAAACCCTTGTGTGTGCAAAAGACATAGTCCCACTCAGAGTCCAGTTCCATGTTATGCCCACGCATACATAACGTGGACAACGGTTCCTCAGATCAGCACTCCATAAGGGAAATGCTCACAAATTTCTTTGTTGTTTCCTGTCCCAGATGGAGCGCAAAACCATCATTAAGAAAGTAGAAGTGAAAGCTGATGTCATCTACATTTATCTGGACAAGGTAAATGAAAATGACAGCATTAGTTTTGGCATACTGAGAGCAGGAGGCAAGAGGACAAGGAACTATATGAGAAGCCCAAGGCCGTGGTAGAGAACACTGATAAAACTGTGGTGAGAGGAAGCTTGCCTATTTTGTTTGGTTTTCCTCACACACTCCATTTCCAAAATCCTGAATCTTGAATGGATGAGTGAGATTTTGTACAGGAAAGAATTCAAGCTTAGGAAGATGAAGATTCACTGACTTCTTCCTTCCTCCTTCCACTAGCTTAATGATGAGTCTCAGACTTTAATTCTGCAACTGGAACAAATAATTAAGATGAAGAATCTGAAACCAACCATCATCAAAATCTATGATTACTACCAGCCAGGTGGGTTGCCACTTTCCTTCCTACTCTGTGTTTGGAAGCTGAATTCCTAGTTCTCTAGCTGTGTCCAAGCAAAGTCATTGAGCACTATTCCTTGTGCGCATGTACGTTTGCGTAATTGTCTTCCTCATTTCCTTTTGCAGAGGAGCAAGCCTTGGCTATGTACAGTGCTGTCTGTAGCTGAGGTAGGCAGCAAGTCCCTGTGTGATTCAAAAAGTGTCATCATGAAATGGTAGGTTTTGAGTGAGAGAGAAGAGAATGTCTGGGAAGAATGTAAGCAATCTGAACCAGGAAGTGGTTAAGAAGTGGAGAGTATATATCCAGAAAAAATGAGGAATAAGCAGTTGTCTGTAACAGAGCATCTAGAACTAGGCTAAGGACAATTCTGTAGCCAGAGAGACAGCTGAAAGACTCTGGTGGCCTCTGGTGGGAGTGGGGAAGGAAAGACTAAGCATAGTGACTGCATCACATGGAGTGAGAAGGCAGAGCTAACAAAGAGATTCCATTCCCTTCTGAGTACCTGCTACACTCATTGCAGGGTAGGAAACAGGGATTTGGGAAACGAAAGGAGCAAGCTGAAGCTGGGACAATGTAATATTTTTCATTGTGGGATGACATAACTGGCAGTTGGAAAGGGAATGGATTGTCAGTAGCAGCCTGAGGTGAGGACAGGTCTGGAACTATCCCTCCTGGAAGGACAAAGCAGAATTTTGGCATAGAACATGCTGCATCCTGACATCATCCCATAGAGCACTGTGGGAGTTTCCAGTTTTCCACTGGGGAAGGCCCAGGCAGTTTTGGGTTGTAAGTTGCAACTGTACATTTTTTAATTGCTTGTGTCCTTTATGCAAGCTCCTGTGCCATCAGCCCTGCTTTGAAGCAGTCTCCACACAGTAATGCAGTGTAATTAAGACTGTAGCCCATCACCCCTACTCAGCAGCACATCTTTGCCCACTGTTTTTAGCAAAGCTCTTTGAAAGCAACTATTATGTTGTACAGCAGACAAAGTGTTGAACTTATCCCAGTCCCTCCTTGCCTTTGACTGAAGCTTGTGTGATGATCACAGCTGCAAAGTACAAACTCTGCCTTGAGGGGTTTTTCCTGTGCATATCTGCTACTGGCAGGCTAGAGTTTTGCACTCTACGCAAACACAGAACAGATTTGAAGGAATTATTTTGCCCAGGTACTTCTAAACATGATTTTCCTGGTTTGGGAGAAAAATGCTGAAAAACATTGAACAGTCACTCAACCGGATCATTCTAGTCTCCTGACTTTTAATAAGAGAGCAGGCATAGTTCTAGCATTTAAGAAGCTAACAGCTCAGGAGGTTATTTTCAAATATTTTCTCTTTGCTTCTCATCTCCATGTAGTAGCTGTTAACAGGAGTGACGAGAGGAGTGATGGTCACAGCGACTGCAGAGATTGTCTGTTCCCGTGGAGACAACAAAGGACAAGAAGTCTATTTTCCTGAAATATTAAAACTGACCAATAGGAAATCTGTGGGTTTTTTTGTGTGCCTTGTGACCAAATAGGACTGCCAAGTCATCAAAGACAGGGATCTCTCTGACTGTCCTCTGAGCATGTTTCAGCTACCTGCACAAA
Source organism: Lagopus leucura (assembly GCF_019238085.1). Classification (NCBI taxonomy): domain Eukaryota; kingdom Metazoa; phylum Chordata; class Aves; order Galliformes; family Phasianidae; genus Lagopus; species Lagopus leucura. The sequence continues at coordinate 102,405,446 of NW_024962262.1, read as the reverse complement.
GTCTAGAGCAGAATCTTCACCAAGATGTGTGGGGCTTGTGACAGGCATCCCAAAGCAGGGCTGTGTGTCTCCCACAAGGTGACTTATGATGCAGGTGTTTTTCTCCATTTTCTGGGCTGGACTGCAGACAAAGACATGGGGAGATGTGGCAAGACTTAGAAAAGAATTAAACACTCAGTTTAAGCACTGGCTTTACCCAGACTGGAAACAGGACAGATATACAGGAACTGCTGAGTCATGGCCTGAATCACTGATTGAGCACCTGGAGAGAAGACCTGATCAGCCCTGGAAGCACAGGTGAAGGCCTGTGCTTTGGTCACCTGTGTGACCAAATAGGCTGGAGCCTGGCTCTACCCCTCTTAGATCTCATTTTAAGGGCTGACTGCCACTAGGGAAGGCTCCCTCCTTTGTGGAGTTTTCCTGTAAGCCTGTATCTTCAAATATGGGTGAGGAACAATTTTTTTTTTTTTTTTTTTTTTTTTGTAACACCTTCTTGTTGTGCGTATCTGAGGGTGGTCCTGCTGCCTTTACAACAGGTGATTGATTCCTGTCATGGCTTGGAAGCCAGTTCAAGGCTGCAAAAAGTGTGCCACTGAAAAGTCCAGCCCTGCAGTAAAGCTGGAGACAGCATGTACAGAGCAACAGGAAGTTTACATAATTGGAAGAAAAGTGACAGGAATAAGAACTGTGTAGACTTGAGGGAAAATAGATTCAATACAAAATGCCAGGACTAGTGGTAGGACTCAGGACAGTCAGCCCATTTTCTGCTATGCATTTCAACTCTGTCATGAACTGGATACCTCAAACTTTCTATTTCACCTTCAGTTCTTTTCCTCATTTAACCACTAGGATACAGAAATTCACACTGCAGGTTGAGGGTAGGAAAAAATTAGCAAGGCTAAGGGTGGAAAGTTTCTTTAAAATGGTCCTTGCCTGCATTTCACTCCCTCTCCATGCTATTCAGAACTCCGCCTATGAAGAGAAAATAGGTTTTGGGCCCTCACCTACATGCAGAGGTTGTTCATGTTCGTTGTATCTGATCATATTTGTTTCTTCAAGATTCAAGAGAATATGTACCAGTGAGATAAAGGTTCCAAAAAATGGCAGATGCAACCCACTGTTGTGCCTCTTTTTCTAGGAGAAATGACATCTTAGCTTACAGGCCATGACTCCCCTCTGTTGTGACACAGGAAAGCACTTCTATATAAAAAAAGATTCTGTGCTGCAGCTAGCTGGATTCACCCATGTTATGGGACTTGTGATGTGGAGAAGCCATAAGTTCCAAATAGCTCTGGTATGGTTATGAATTTCTCAATTTGTGAAGTAATAATGATTCCAGACATATTTCCAGATTTTCTCCTCACAAAAGACCCCAGAGAATGGAGGACAAATAATTACTGTCGTTACTTTAAGACAACCCCTTGCTATAATCCCTATTTCTTAGTTGCTTCTCAAAAAATGAGTGAACAAAAGCAGTACTCTGAAATTCTTGCTTGCCTCCTGTTAGAAGAGTTAGACTCTAAGTGAAGCCAGGTAACTCCAATCTTACAACAAAGAAAAATCCATAATTTTGAAGCCTGAAAGGGTAAGTCCATCACCTGATAGTTTCTAAGCAGCAATTTTAGGATTACCTAAGACTTATCTTAGACTTGAAAGCGTACATTCAGAAATATAACTTCATAAAATTCCTTCTGGTGTATTTTTATGTGTTTTCTGTAGTACAGCATCTGATTTCACCTGACATGTAGTAATAGAAAATGGTTATATCCAAGCACAAAAAGAGACACTTCTGCAGGATTATCTGCTTTGCCACAGCATTGTTTGAGCACACATACTCCTCCTGAGAACCTAGATCTGTGACACATCTAAAATGCCCAGGTATGTCCCAGATTGAAGAGGGAAGGACTTTTCTCCCTGTCTCATTGACAAAATCAACGTATTCTGCTATTGCTCTCCGTTGGCACTATCAGTACTACTGCTAGCTCCCTGTGGTGACCTGATTTGGCACAGCCCTCAGGTCACTGTGGAGCAGGGCAACACTGACAGCACATGCTGCCTGAGTCATGATCTACTTGAGAGTGATTACTGTGGATTATGATTTCTTGAATCCCTAAAAAAGTCTTGGGAAATTAGTTCAGAACTTTGTGCAAGAGACCATGATGCATCTTATAGAAATGAGGATGTTAAGAACTTCAGTGGTGAGCAAAGGCTGTGGAGTTGTAAGGGCTTTTTGAGGCTTTATTGATAGCTATAGTCAGTTCATGACAGACAGTTCTCCCAGTCAGACCTCTCTGTATGGGTTGTTACAAACATACTTCTTTCTGGTATCGTTCCTCAGCTCAGGTGGTTGCAGACCATATTTTATCTTTCATATTAAAACTAACAGATTTGAAGGTCAATCAATACCCTGAGAGCTGTTTTAGGAAAAGCAGCTCTCTCAAGTAGCTGTGTAACTACAGCACTAACTGATCAAACTTTTATTTTCTGTATGTTACATATTAGAAATCTCCTTGGAGAAATTAGGATTTTCATAACTTTAATTCACAGGCTAGAGGGACTGAAAGTACTCTGACCACTCTAGAAAAGTGGGCTGGGCAGCTGACTTGTTCTCACTGGCACTGATCATTTACTGCAGAGGCCACTCTGAGATTGTTTCACAACACTGCACTGCTAAATTTGTACGGACACTAAAGCAACAAGAAGGAACCAAGGGTAATTCTCATTCATTCTGAGCTAATTGGCTTTCTGCATCCATATCTTCCCCTCAATCTTCTTCAAACCTTTTTCTTCCTCAAGGGACAGCCAGGACTTTCAGTGAAGTAGATGCTTTTTACCCTTAGCTCCACTAGGTGGTGTTGTGGGAAGGAAATAACAGTCACTGGTCGAATGCTCTCTGTTCAGCCACAGATCCTCTTCACCCTCAGCACATCTGTATCCCAGCTATTGATGACTCTTCCTTAAGCAGTTCCCCAGGACTTCCCATGATGCAACATCATGAGCAGTGTCTACATTGCTCAATACTGTTTGTAAGTACAAAAACCAAGACTGAGACTTGCTGTCAACAGATGATTAGCTGGGCCAAACTCTAAACCAAAAATCACAGTAGCAGCCCCAGAGTCTTGTTGGCCATGAGCCTTGAATGCTTTCACACTTGAGTGCTGTCAAGCTACCCTGAGTAGTCCATCTGCTGCTAATATCAGGGGAGCTGATAGCAGGTGCCAACAACACAGGACAAGGATGTGCAATAAAGGCATGCTGCTTGAACTTCCCAAACCTGCCTTGCTCCTAATGTTACTTGAGCACACTCTACTCTGGGACATTTTCTTACGTCCCTTCGCTAATGTATCTCCTGTTCTTGCCTTCTGAGCTAGAAAAGTATGAGACAGACTCTCTGAGGCTGTTGTTCAAGGATTTCTAGAGCTAGGCTGGATTACCTTCTAATGAAGCTACAAAAAGCACTGACATAAAGGTGGGACAGCAGACAGCCTATTGAAGCCAGCAGTTATACCACCAAACAAAGCTTCATGCAAAAGGCAGCAATAGGAAATAAACACCAAAAGACTTATTTGAATGAAAGCTCTGTCAGCCAAAGAGAAAAGGCTTTACTCCCACTAGAAAAGGCTTTTAAAACTAAGCTTTTGCATTCCATACTACATATGGTTTGAGGAAAATCTTATAAGAGCCACTGATATGTTTCCCACTGTAACTTCTACTGTAGGGAGCACTTAGCCAACTAAGCCAGAATTAACACGTTGCTTTACAAAAAGCACCTACAGTAGATACAATAGATTCATTTTTGCCTTGTTTGTAAAGGCATCTAATTTACCTACTAAATATTTCAGTGTCAGCTTCTTACTGGAGAAAAAAGCAAAGCCCCAAAGAAGTATATTCTGGAGCACAGTAGAACATACAAGATGTTGGCAGGTCAGAAATAAACACATGCAGAAAGCTGGCAGGGTTATCTGACCCGAGTACTTGCAGAAATATACGGCCTATACTAATAGGCATTAAAGAGAGCCAGGTAATAGGGAGAGCATGGTTAAGGAGGACACATGAAAATCAAGTGAAATCTCAGGCATATGAAAAATGAAGTTCCTCTGGGAAAATACTCCTTCTGTCCTGTTTCTGTTGCCCTGCCACTCCCAAGGATGTCCCCAAGACCAGTGGGCATATACAAAGCAGGTAAGGTTCTCACAGCATGTTCCAGCCATGTGAGGCAGAAGAATGCTGTCCCACAGAAGAGTGATTCTCCACATAGCTGATTGCTAGTCGAATCTCTCCATGGAAATCTGAGCCTTTTCTCTGTTCCTCCTTCATGTCTGCTTTTGCTAATATCTTTCCTCCCTCTCCCCCTTGTCCAGAGCTGAACTCTTGCAACTCTTGCCCTGAAAGAATGAATGTATGTCTCTTTTGGTTTGAAACCAAGGTGGAAATCACATTGCGTGGCTGGGGCTGGGATGTGGGTGGATAGGAGGGGTGGAGACAGTGTTTATTGCCTAGGCACTAAGGCTTATTGATATTTCTTCTGGGAGATATCTTCCACAGCCCTATCTTATGCAGCACAGCTTATGGCAGCAAGAGTGCTCAGTTACTTGTTTTGATACAGGGGCTCTATTTTTATAAGGTATCTTTACTGGGTTTTTACTGAAAGCATCTTAATGGGCAAATTCATTCTTTGTGATTTTGCTTTAGGATTGAATTTCTGTAGAAATTCCTCTTTTACTGCAACTTTACTCCTGCCCTTAAGCCTCTGGCCAGATCAACTAATGGCTCTATGCATAGTCCTGCCAGTGCCTCTCACTTCGCTATGAATTAAGGGAAGAATTTTAGCACTTTATTATCTTATAGTTTTCTTTCTGTTCCCATGTAATTTCATCAGCAGCCATCGTGGAGATGCAGAGAAATGGGGAATGCATCTGAATTCAGACCTGTTTTCTGTCCTGATAGTTTTGGCTTGAACTCAAAACCCTGTTGATTTCAGAGAATCAAATATGTTCCCAGATCAAGGACAGAGAGTGCTTTAAACCTGCAGATTATCTGAATGTCAGTGCTAGGTTAAAAGCATATATTCTTGCTACATTACTTTGTTATCTAAGAGAGTGGATACCAAACACACATGTAGAAACCATGCCAAAGTAAATTCAGGAAACTGGGATCAAAGAGTGGGCAGGCAAAAAAATTCATTCTATACTGTACACCTTTGGTTATGTTCTGCAAAAATACAGCTTGGGCCAGGACAGGATGAAGACGACAACCTTCAAATGAGGTTGTATCTAGAAGGCAAATAGGTTCAAGCCCTGCTCAGTTCAGCTGCCATCGCTCCCATTCAAGAAAAGTGAAAAAAATGTTGCAGTGCCTGGTAGGACTTTGAAGGAGATAGGTGGTGGTGTCAGCATAGAAGTACTTTATGGCTGGATGAAGCTGGCAGAAGACTGGACAACTAGTTTGGGGAAACTTGGTAAAATATGTGGAGCCTTAAAATATATTGCTTTCTTTGGAAAGTCCTTACAATGAAACTATAACAGGAGCTTCCAGTGGGTAGACAGGAGAAGCCCTGGAGAAGGTTTCTGTCTTCTGCCCAGGAAGATCAGGCTTGAGTTGGATGGATGAGTGAACAGAGGTGGCAACAAAGGAAAAGCAGGTGAATTGAAAGATTTTGAATCGAAGCACAGATGAAAAACTGGATAAGGGAAAGATCACTGACAAAGCACAGTAAGAGTACCGAGAATCATTTTGCTGGGTAAAGAACTGTCTGGATGGCCGGGCCCAGAGTGGTAATAAATGGCGTCACATCCAGATGGCCACCCACCACGAGTGGTGTTCGCAGGGGTCGGTACTGGGACTTGTCTTGTTTGATATCTTTACTGATGACCTGGATGAGGGCACTGAGTGCACCACCAGTAAGTTTGCAGATGACACCAAGTTGGCCAGAGGTGTTGATCAGCCTGGGGGTGGTAAGGCCCTGGGGAGCAATCTGCTCAGGCTGGCTTGTATCAGAAACAGTGTTGCTAGCAGAAGCAGGGAAGCAATTGTAGCTCTGTGCTCAAGACTGGTGAGGCCTGCACCTAGAGTACTGTGCTCTGTTCTGGGCCTCTAACCATGAGAAAGACATTGAGGCCCTGGAACATGTTCAGAAAAGGGCAATGGAACTGATGAGGGGTCATGACAAGCTGATGTGTGACAAACCTCATGAGGAGTGGCAGAGGGAGCTGGGATTGTTCAGCCTAGAGAAGAGGAGGTTCGGGGTGAGCTTATCGCTCTCTGTAACTACCTGAAGGGAGACTGTGGTGGGGTGGAAGTTGGTCTCCTCTCACAATTGGACTAGAGGGAATGTCCTGAAGTCATGGCAGGGCAGGTTCAGGTTAGACAGTAGGAAATGGTTCTTTTCTGAGAAAGTGATCAGGTGCTGGAACAGGCTGTCCAGGGAGGTGATGGAGTCGCTGTCCCTGGAGGTGTTCAGGAAGCTTTTAGATGTTGTACTGAGGGACATGGGAAATATTGGTAGTTGGACAGTTGGACTGGATGATCTTCAAGGTTTTTTCCAACCTTAGTGATTGTATGATTCTATGATTTTTCACACGTTATGCATAATAGCTGCTTTGGCTCTCATCTGGCAGTACAGACAGAATCCAGGCCAGCCACAACTGAGATAAGCTTTTCTCCTAAGTCCTCATCAGCCTGGGTTAGATTTCACCCATGCCACATCTCCCCCGTAGTACTCCAACACCCCATCACCTGGAATGCCATTTGAATTTAAATGTGGGTGGAAAACTGTACTGTGTGGCCTTTACTCTGCCCTTAGTGGAAATCAGTAAATATTAGCTAGTGTCGTTAGCCTGGTAGATATAACAACTTCCCTCCCCTCTTTGGACTTAGGAGCATCTGAGGGGTACACTTAGGATTGCTCCTACCCATCAGTACAGTCAGTTCTCTGTCCCAGGAAGATCTTGGCAGCTGTCTGTCCCAGCTCAAGCAATAGGAGCACCAGCACTCCTCTTAGCCTTGACTCTATTCCTAGTTGCAGATGAAGCAAGTCTGGAACTGTGAGACCATCTCGCTTTGATTTTGGAGGGGGGCTTTGTGTATGGGTCTACACTAAAAGATATAGTGCTGAGATGCTGCACTGTTTAGTATCACAGAGCTGCATAGGGGAAATCTTGTTATTAGGTAGACTGAGCAGAAGCAACTCCTACTGGAGTCTCAAACACTGCTGCAGGTAAAAACCCTGGCATTTGCTACTGAAGAAGCTGCTCTAGAAATGTAGTACTGCACACACCAAAAACCCATAGAAGCCACAAATCTTCCCTTCGTTCATCCTGCGCTGGCAGAGGTGAAATTTGAAGTGAAACTGAAGCTTTGGTCACTGAATTTTCAGTATAATTCCTCACACCACCATTTTGTTTCTGTGTACTTGCTATTGAGCAGTTCTGTCCTGGCTAATGGAAAGATGACAAACATGTAAGAGGCATGTTGCCATTTCTGGATATGGAAAGATATGGAAAGAGAGCTGCATGACAATTCTGCAGCCCTTAGACATTTCTGACCTCTCGTTTCTACCTGTTCACGAAAGCAGCAGAAATGGATTCTGGTCTGTCTGTCTCAACTTCTGGATGTTTCTAAAAAAAAAATTTTTTTTTTTCCCCCCACTCCTCTCTTCTAGTCAGTACATGGTGGTGTTCCCTGCTGTCATTCACCGTTTCCAAGAGGAGCAGCTCTGTATTCACCTCAGCTCCGTCACTGAGGATGTCCACCTGGCTGTCACCTTGGAGTTGGAAACCCAGAGTCAAACAGTGGTGGAAAAGGATGTGGAGAAGTCAGGCACTTTTGAGTGCATCGGTTTCAAGGTGAGTGTAGCTGTGATTGCTGTCTTATCAGTGGACGCTCTTACACTCACTTCAGACAATAGTGCTCTCTTGGCATGCGGTCCTTCTCTGCCTTGCCATGGGCTGCAAACAGGTGAAAAGTATTTCCCTACTAATTCATACAAAATGCAACAACTCGCAAAACAGGGAATCTTTCACTGTATAAATAAAAAACTGTTCTTTTGATCTGTATTAGCTCATTTCACCCTACTTAAAGGTTGTTGGAAAACATTACAATGGTCTAAACAGTGAGTAAAAGTTAATGTTCGAAAAATCACAGTGCAATTTAATACATAGGAAATACATTCTTTTCATTCTCACTTCCTCAGAAATCTGTCCTTCCAGCTCCAAGAGGATGATTTTACTCCAAGGCTGTATCTGTACGATAAGTTGTAGTTGCAGTCTACATAGACATTGAGCTTGCTTTATGTTACCTGTAATTGGTGGTAATGGTGCTGAATCCACAATGAACTAGATTTCACCTTGGTAGATATTTTGTTGGTGACTTGACTTCCTGTCGCTGAAACCTTGCTGCTGCAGTTAGCTAAACTAGCGAAGCTGAGGCTGTGACATAACTGCAGAACTTCAGTTACATCTTAGGAGAGCCATGGAGATCTGTCTGGTGCTGAGACTATAAGCTTTCTCTATCTTCCTCAGCACCATACTAAATCAGTATATCTATGTCCTGATTATCCTGTGAAGTCAGCAGAAGCCTAGAAGGGGCTGTAGTCACTTTCAGTTCTTACATCAAGAAAGCAAGCATTTGGTGCCAGGCCATAGAAGAACAAGTCCTGGTAATGGAAAGCCAGGAACACTTGTAGTTAGAAACAAAACAAAACCTTCATCCAGGTAAGTTCAGTCTTTCTGATAGTGAGATACCTAAAGTTTTTGTCTGACCACTAGCTTGTTTCTCATAACTTCCTTGATCAGTTCCAGATCTGGCCTCCCTATGGTTTTTTCCTCATTTGTCAAAGATCTTGCATTTCTGTGAATGGTGAGAATGACACATTCAATTATTCACTCTAACATTCATAAATAAGATGGTACATAGTCAATGAGTATAAAGATGCTATAATTACAAAATAAACAGGAGAGTGTGGCAAAACAGATTATAATAACAGAAAGAGAATAGATAGAAAGCTTACCCATATCCTGAGCCCACTGCAAAACTACAGAGGAGGGATCTCCAGAAGAGATCCTTTCCCATTTGCAGTCGGCTCTTAAATGGGTCTAGGAGAGATGGAGCCAGGCTCCACCCCTTCCAGCAGCACAGTTGAATTGTCTTCACCTGTGCTCCTGTGGCTGACTCATTGCTCACCTCAGGTGATCAATCAGAGGCTCAGGCAGTGATTCAGCAGTTTCCATACAGATGGTGATTGCTTCTTCTCCCATAATATCAAGTTCACTAAAGACAGTTTCACATAGTGGAATTTGGACTCAGGAATTTGAAAGTTGTTTGAGTGAGTTAATGTCTCACTTCTGGGTTAAGATGAAAAGTCTCTGATGACTCTTCTTCTGTTTTCTTATATCAATCAACCTAGGTGCCAAAGTTAAATTCGTCGGAAACAGTTGCTTCAGCTACACAAGTAAGACACTTCTCTTGGCTGCCTCTCCTCTTACAAACAGGAATTCCATCTGTCTTGCGTTTGAACTATACTCAAGGGGGGAGATGCAGGGTGGGAAAGATCATAAGGAGAGGAAAGACATAGACACAAGCATGATAAGGGGAAAGGCAGAGAAAAAATGAGGAAACTGAGGAATATGGAGTAGACTATGACTAAGGAAAGGAGAGTGGAGGGAAAGAAGGAAGTTGAAGATTTTAGTAGGAAGGGGACCTCAGTTTCTTCTTCAAGCTACTTGAAGTCTTATACAGTTGTTTTTTTCAATTTGACAGTCAGAAGAGGTGATTTTTCTTCATGTCCTGATACACAGCAGTGACAATGTGCTCTTTGAGGGTTACAAGAAGGTTCTGGTCAAGCCCCAGAAAAGCATAATTCTGATAGAGACAGACAAGGCCTTCTACAAACCTAGAGAAACAGGTGAGGAATGAAGGTGAAGAGGAAATGGGGGGCAATGTTCAAAGTAGCAGCCGTATTTGGTGGGATATCTTCATCAAGTGCATCAAGCTAAGCTTGTTGGAACTAGAAGAAAGCAGATCTCTATTTTCAGGATTTCCAGGAACAATGTGTAGCAGCATGCACTCTTATGATCCATGCTGCATCAGATGGTCAGCCTGCTGCTCCTGTGTGTCATTCAGGGGAAATGTGTCTTGTGATGCCTAAAAGGAAAGCCAGAAGTCTCCAAAATATTGGAAAATCTACTGTCATTTTTTGCATACTTGTTTACCTCTAAGTAGACTTTAGATTCACTGCGTAGATGCTGTGTGCTTAGTGCACCTCCAAGTTCTATAAATATGGCAACTTGCTCCAGAGTTTTCACAGTATGAACAGACTGCAGAAAGACAAATGACACTGTTTTATACTTTTTTACAATCTTTCCAGGTAAAATATTTTCTACAGCATGCATGTATGTATATCTGTATGTTTATCTCCTAGACAAAGTTCTAGGTGGGATGAGATGGGGAGATGTTATAGGATAGGTGATAGAAGAGCTGTTTGGGGGAAGACCAGAATACTGCTGAAGTAAACTAAGAGACACACAAATAATGGAGCAGAGGAAAGGATAAGAGTATTCGTGCAAGCATATATTGCACTCAGAATGCTTTACTCTTTTTCTTTATATTTCCAGTGAAATTTCGAATCATCAACCTTGATGACCTTATGATCATTAAAAATGAGGTAAGTATAACCCTGTGCATTTCTAGATGGAGGAGCCTAAGCATGATACACGTTGAGATGCTCATGTAAGGCTTCCTGCATGCTTGTTAAATCATAAGGATAAATGATCTTTGGAAGGAAACCACTCATCTATTGGCCTTTTGGAGAAAGACTGCAGTGCAGACTAGAACAGGAGGTTCTAGTAATATCCTCCTCAGACACATAACATAGGATCTGGATGGAGCAGAACTTTTCTGGTGTACTGTTTAGGTCTATACAAAACTGAGCTTGTTTCTGTTTTCTTTTTACAGTATCTTCAGATATGGTTGCAGGTAAGTGATGAATATCTGACCACAGGGAGATGTCCGTCTCTTCCACTGTGCCCTTTCACTCCTAGACTGGGCTGCACGAAAAATATAATCCAATAAATAAGTCAGTTGGAGACCTTTCTACTTGGTCAGCCTGGGTTCTTCATTCAAACCAGCTCTCTATGATGCACATAGCTGAGCTAGAAACAGTAGCGAATCTCGAAAACCTCAAGCCCTAAAACTGGTCTGTACAGAGCATAAAGCACAAAGCAAAATGATGAATAGATGCAGCATAGCTGCTTGTCTTTCCTAAGGTATTATGGTGTTACCACTTCCCAGTACCTTTACTGACAGCCTTTGCAATTCAAGAGTTTAGTAAAAGGATACTGGAGGGAGAAGGAATCTCACCTGTGGCAAGGGGTACTATTTCCTAAGGCAAGGGTAAGTCTTGGTAGTGCATTCTTGTGCCTGAGTATAGTTGGACTACCCATCCTGTCAATTTGATTTGGTGGCTCTGAACGCTCTTTCCCAAATAGGATCCTGAAAATAATCGCATTGCTGAATGGCTGAATGTGAAGTCAAGACATGGCATTGTGGATCTATCCTTTCCCCTGGCCTCTGAAGCAGCCCTTGGGAAATATACCATTTCAGTGCAACAAGACATGGCTCAGAAAACATTCAGTGTTAATGAATATGGTAAGACTTAGACAGCAGAAGTGAGGAAAAAACACTGTGGATATCTAGAGAAAGACGAGGGTGATGTGGCCGTGTTCATCAGACCTTTTGCTCTGGGAGAAGAGCAGACAGGGGACGTGGTCAGAACCTTCGAAAATCTAGAGGTTCTGCAGTCAGGTAGGGTAAAAGGTTGTAGTCTATCATGTTGTTCTAGCTGTAGCCGGGCCCTGTAATGAGCTCTTGCTGCTGCTCATTGTTTTCTTCTTCTAAGCTAAATATACTGTTCAGCTGCCATAACAGGAGCGGCATCACATCTTAACCCCATTCAGTTGCAGTGATATGTGTAAGAATAAAACCCTGTGCTGTTTATAGTGTTTATGGTTCACTAGGTTGGAGTAGAAAGCAGTTCTTCATGGAACTGCGGCAGCAGAGGGAGGCACAGGCAAAAGGAGTAAGTTCTGTCACAGCACTGGAATGAGTAAGTGGGAATATTATATTCTTTCCCCTCTGGACTGTAGCTATAGCAGAATTTCTAATTGGTATCACTTTTTTTTTTTTCCCTTGGTCTGTATCTTTCCAACTTCTGTTTGCAGAGCTGACAAAGGTTGAATTAAAGTTTGAGCACCCTCCCTTCATCACAGAGGATGAGGAATTTCAGCTGAAACTATATGTCAAGTAAGTACTGTTGTGATCTGTCCTTTGGCTCCATAATCACCTCCAGATTGTTAGAAGGAGAGAAGTGGCCTATCAGTACAGTGGTTTTACATTAACTTTTTGTTGAGGGAGACAAATCACTCTGTCAAGCTAGTTCTTTTTTATATAAGTCATTTACTATGACACTGAAGGATACTAAGGTTGCTGGTTAGAGGGCACACTTGAGACAGTGGCTTGAAACACATTCCCAATGTACGGTAGTGGGATGCAAATTGATTTTAAGGGATGATGTTTCTGAGCAACCAAGATACAACACTCTCCTGGGCTCCACTTAACCCTAGATAGGGCAGGGGACCTGGTTCAATATTTCTGCTGAAGCAGTTCATCTTCAGACGTGTTTTTCTCTCCTTTGACACAGATATACCTATGGAAAGCCTGCTCAAGGGAAAATAGATATTACTTTTATCACATTGTTGCAGTATGAAATGCAGGATTTCTCAGATTCTTCTGAGATGAGGAAGCAACAGAGCTGGGTGGGTAAACAAATAAGATAGAGGAAATTATCACCTGATGAAAACGTCTATTTGTCTGTCTGTCCCTTTAACCTGCCTGATTGCATCCCTAATGCACAGAAATCTGTTTAATGTAGTTTCTTCCTACTTGTTAGATGTATAGATCAGACAATTTATCTTCCTGTGACTTTACTGCTCAAATACTGTTTTGGCTGCCCATATCTGACTCACTGTTTCAGGAGGAGGTGTAAGCTCTTTAAAAGTAATAGTGTCTTTGGTCTTTCAAGGAGTTTGTATGATATTATGTAGAATTAAATCACTAGTCTATTCAGCCCTGTGTCTGCTCCCACCAACACGTGGTATCAGAGCATTAAGTCACAGACTCGATGCACTATTTGTTGCACTGTTCATACAGTTTATAGATCATCTTAAACTTACCAGTGTCCTGTCAAAGATTATGTCCAGTGTTAGTTACACTTTTTTGCACATCTATGCTCATTATATGCTTGTGGTTAAGCTGCAAGCCTAGTTTTTCTTACAGCTTTCAGATGCACCTTTTTGAGGCTGAAAGTCACAATAAAACACTTTTAAATATCATGTCAGCTAGCAACAAGTCTGAATAGAAAAATCCAGATGGATTGCTGCATTTTTAAAAATTCATCCAGTAGCAAATTATCTCCATCTGAAATGCTGTAGTCTTAGCTGTGCAAAACGCCAAATGAGTGCCAGCTTCCTCTCACACATCATGCAATAATCCCTGCAAGGTTCTCAAGAGAACTCAACAGGCACAATTAAAAACACTTTGTTCACCCCACCTCTCATGGCAGACTGTCTGTACCAAGTCGCTGTTTAATGCTTGGCACAGCTCTTGAAATCTCTAACTGGCTGGATGCCAATTTTTAAAATAGTCACATCAGAGAGACAGTTGTGATTGGAATGCCATAATGTCAGCCTTTATTCACAATGGCCAAAAGATTTTAGGGAGGAGGCTACCTCTAATTCAGATGGAAACATAGTCACTCAGATGCAGGATCTGGGCTTAGCGCAGTCTCCTTCTGAGTTTGTTTTAGACTTAATTAACCACTGTATAATTTAACTGAAGAACTTTTTAAATGCCACATTTTTTTTAAATCCAAGTGTGTGAGTTTCTTCTCTTGCTGTTATCCATGACGGATTTGTGCAGTTATAGGTTTTGAGCTTCCTTCTGTTCCATAAGTATTTAGAAATATTTCTTTAGGATTACCCACCATATATGAAACGGCTCCTCTACCTCCAGATCATCTTTCTGTTTGTGTTTCCATTTCTCCAGACAGACAAAAATGGTTGTGCTGAATTTACAGTAAAGACAAAGGCTCTGGAATTAAATGAATCTGACAACTACATAATTGTGATAGGAGAAATGGAGGAAATTGGAACAGGTACTGGAGAATATGTGAAAAGTTTCATAATTCGCAGCAGGCTTCTTTCTTTGTTTCAAATTTTTTGGCTTTGACCTTCCTGCAGTAGTTCTGTCTTCCATCATGATGATGGTCTCTATTCTAGTACTTCTTCTATCTATTATTACCAGATTTCCCAATCCTCTCTACCCTTCATCTCCACATCTACCTGCTAGTGGATGTCATTTTAGTGATTGCCTGAACACCAAGGTGTTTCTTAGCTAATTGCAAAGCCCTGGAAATGTCATGGAAAAAACCCTCACAGTTCTTTTTAATTGTAGTGCACCATCCTGACAAGTAGTTTGTACCCAAAATCTCATCCTCTCTTTTCCTAAACCTCAGGCAAGTCTGCTTATGTACACTTCTGCTGTCAGGAATCTCATTCTGCTCCTTTTTGGTCTGCCACAATATTGACTATAAGGTGGTAGGTTCTCAGCATGAATGTTAATGTCCCATTGATGTGACAACTGGAGGTGTCCATTTTTTGGAGTGCCACACTGTGAGTGGGATTCTTCAGGCCACTTTTAGGCACCTATGGTAGTAGTTGTCTATAAGTAAAAATGATCTGATTTCCCTTAATCAGCAATAAAGAGAAATAGGTGCTTATATGCACCCCCTCATAATGCAGATGTCCCCCAAAAGACTGAAGGAATTACACACTAGCACAGTGTATTTTCTTTTCTAAATTTGAATGCTATATGGCTTGGAAGTATCATCTTGTCTTCTGCTTCTCTAAGAGCACTGCTAGAGTTTAATAGATTTCTTCTCTCTCTAAATAGGAGCACAGACTAAAGATTTTTCTGGAATTTCTATTGTGACAAGAATGAAATCTATAGAGTTTATCAATCTCCAACCATTCTACAAACGTGGACTACCATACACAGGGCAGGTAATCCCCATGTGTCCCTTCTCTGAGGATACATCATAGGTCTTGTTTTGTGTTGGCAGAAGGAAGCAATCTTTAGTCTATGACTGAAGCCCTCTATAAAAGCAATTTCTGTTCATCACCCTAACCTAGCAATTTCCCTGGACAGGAATTTTAGGACCAGCTGCAGTCTCTGCAAGGCTCTTCAGGAGCAGCTCTTGAAATAGACATAGCTCTAGTCTATGTGGTATAAGGATATGGATGTGGTGGAAGCAGGGAGATACTACTCCCTGTACAGCCTGTGGACAGCCATGCAAGTGGTAATTGCAACTTGGCAAATCACTAAAGCTTTGTGTATCTAATCATATCTATTCACTAACAGTCATTTCTGATTCAAGTTCCCAGGATGATGCTAGGACAGCTGTCCCACTGGGGCTAAAAACAGTTCTATCTGGGCCAGTACTAACTATAGCATGAACAAAAGAAAGAAACAGCAACAGTTAAGTGGCTGGAGACAAGACAAGACTTAGTGTTCTAAGATTTTGGAGCATTGTCCAGGAGAAGGCTTAGGATCTGAGGAAATTTCCTTTTCCACCTCCAATGTATGTGTGTTTTTTGGCTACACTAGCCTTTATTTCTGGTTTTGAACTGCTATGCATAAATCCATATTTTATTTGGATCCTTCCATTCTGTATGAAACATAGAAGGATTTGGGAGGACTAATGATAGAGAAAAAATATATTTATATATTAAGCACAGATAGAACCTTGGAGTGGAGTACAATGGGAGTACTAACTTCCTACTTTTGTCTGCAGATGTTCTGCCACAGTAATAACTCTGCCCTCCGAAATGAAATGGTCTACCTAACAATTGATGTAAATGATGAGAAGACACACCTGTCATTCCTCACAGATGAGGAAGGGAAAGTCCACTTCTCATTGAATACCACCAGCTGGAACAGCTCACTTGTTTCATTGAAGGTGAGCATCAGCCACAGAAAAAAAAGATCAGTGAAATAAGAAGGGATGGAAAGGAAAGTGGAAGACATCTGAGGTGTGATGCACAGGCTTCTGGCTCCTGATCTCATCTGACTATATCTGTAGAAGCATCTTTAATTTCTCTCTGATTCCATCTTCCCCGAGAGACAAGAAGCTTTGTTGAAACAGATCAGCTAAACACTCATCAAAGGTGCTCTGCTGTCCTGAGCTGGAGCATGATCCTAATCCATCTTTTGTATCCCTCTCACTTTTCTAAAAGTGAGTGACTTCACGAAAATCATTCTTTAATCTGACCACTTCCTCAGATGAAATCTCTCCTTTTTTCTCTGGGACGTGCTGGAGATGGCTCAGCAGAACTGCAGTTGACATCTGTCTTTGCTGAAGTCCAATTCAAGCGGCTGCTGTCTCCCTGCAGCAGCACGTATCTTATTCAGGCTCAGCCTGGTAGGTAGCTATTCTTGACCTCCTTTTCAAAACCACACTTTGAAGCACTTGTATACTCTTCACAACTTCTGAATTCATTGTATCCAGCCTGGCAGTACGTGTATATTCCCACTATCTGTATTCTTGCAAATGGTATGGGATTCATGAGCCAGTAATGTGCCCTCACAGCCCAGAAAGCTACCCATATCTTGGGCTGTATCAAAAGAAGCATGGCCAGCAGGTCGAGGGAGGTGATCCTGCCCCTCTACTCTGCACTGGTGAGAACTCTCCTGGAGTATTGCATCCAAATGTGGAGTCCTCAGTACAAGAGGACATGGATCTGTTGGAGCACATCCAGAGGAGGGCCACAGACATGATCCAAGGAATGGAACACCTCTCCTTTGAGACAGGCTGAGAGAGCTGGGGCTGTTCATCCTGGAGAGGAGAAGGCTCTGAGGTGACCTGGTAGTGGACAGGGGAAGCTACAGGAAAGTAGAGGGGAGCTACAGGAAAGAAGGGGACAGACTCTTTAGCAGGGTCTGTGGTGATAGAACAAGAGGAAATATCTTCAAGTTCTGAGAGGGTATATTTAGGTTGGATATATGGAAAAAGTCTTTCACAATGAGGGTGGTGAGGCACTGCAACAGGCTGCCCAGATATGTGGTTGATGCCCTATCCGTGGATACTTTCAAGGGAAGGCTGGATCATGCCTTGGGCAACCTAATTTTGCAGTGCATGTCCCTGTTCATTGCAGGGGCATTGGACTAGATGATCTTCAGATGTCTCTTCAAACTCTAAGGATTCTATGATTCTATGACTCTATGATTTTATGTTTTCTCCTGAGGCAACAGTCTATCCATGGTGAAGTTTCCTAATTTTGTTTGGGCTCTGTAATCTTTTCAAGCAGGCTCTAGATTTTGTTCATAGGCTCACAGCTATTATTCACAAAGTCCTAGATTCTCTGCAAGGAATAGAGTTTCATCATGCAAAGGTTCTTTTGCTGCCTGTTATACTTCAGGGCATATAATGAGAAATACTAAGAGAAAATTTGGGTGTTATATTCATGGTAGATGGTTAAAAGTTGATGTTGTGTGTCCTTACAAAGATATAGAAGGAAAATGAAGATTGGGACAAAATATTAAATACTTTTATTAAAAAAATATTAAATTAAAAAATTTTTGCTAAAACTTCATAAGAGACAGTGTTATTGACTTCAGTATTGACCTTACACAAAAGAACTTTTAAAACATACCAGATATGTAATCTGCCAAGTAGCTCAGGTACAATCTTAGTGTTTTCAGTTGTCTCAAGCTCTTGTCATGTCATACCGATTGCTTATTCATGTTTTTGTACTCCGAAGGGCACCTACTACCTTGAAAAATACACCATGGACAATTTTGAGCAGAACTCAGGGATTGGGGAGAGCTTCCACTGGCTGAAACCTTTCTACTCTGAGAGCAACAGCTTCCTTGAGATCAAGGCCAGGAATGATGTGATGCCCTGTGATCAAGAGCAGAATGTGCAAGTGGACTATATCCTTAACCAGAATAAACTCAGCTCTGGAACAGACCACATTGATTTCTACTATCTAGCAAGCAAAGAAGACATCTGAATCTCAGGGCAAGACCATACTGCTATTTTGTCCTTTTCACAATAACATGTAGATACTATTAGGAAATGTTAAACTTATCTGAGGCCAGTAAAACTGCTTTGTTTTGCCCAGTGCTCTTCAACATCTTTATCAATGACTTAGACAATGAAATTGAGTGCACCCTCAGCAAGTATGCAGATGACACCAAGCTAAGCAATGCAGTCAGTATGTTGGAGGGAAGGGAAGCCATCCAGAGGGACCTGGACAGGCTGGAGAAGTGGGCCCTCTTTAACCTAATGAAGTTCAACAAGGCCAAGTGAAAGGTGCTGAACTTGGGCCAGGACAGTCCCAGGTATTTATACAGACTGGGTGAAGAACCCCTTGAGAGCAGCAATGGCAGATGACTGCCATTTAGTCTAGTATTTATTATCTTCACATGGGTAGCACTGAAAGACTGGACTGGTTTCTATCCAATAGAGTGCTCCAGACTTCCAACTGTGTGAGGTAGCTGACCTCTCCTTGTCTGTATCTGTACAGGAAAAAAAAAATCGAAATTGCACAGTATACTAATGTACTGCAGAGGTACATGAACATGTGCTGATGAAGTCCGCTTACAGGAAAGTGAATCCAAAGCAAGAGTCTGGCTACAACTTAGCTGTGATGTCATGATTATCTGTTACTGAACTGATGAGTATCAGTTACTGAACTGGGCACATTTTTAAGGTAAAAAAAAAATTGTATCTTAGCAACATGAAGATCAGATTCCACTGGTGCTTAATAGCAGCTGCTGGTGCTAGACTCTGGCTACATAAGTAGCCACTTCTCATGGCCTAACAAACACCTCTGAATTCCCTTGCCAGAGATGCTATCAACATCTTTGCTGACGAGATTTTTAGGGCACGTCCTACCAGAAGAGCTTCTGTGACAGTAACCGTCAAACATTTCCTTCTCTCCCCTTTCATTCTGTTTACATTCTCATGCTTGCAGAATTCAGGCCCTTCAATGGCTCTTCTTTTTGCTCTTCAGGTGATAGCCAAAGGCAGGATCCCTTTCAGTGGAAAGAAGCAGGTGCCAATCCCACAGCATGAGAGTGAGTACCTCATGAAAGTTACGTGCACATCTCAGGAAAGTGTGACTGCCAAACAATGCCAAATACTATACATGTTACTATTAACCACAGGTAGGGGCTTTAACCACAGGCAGGGGCTATTGAAAGAGTTGTTAGACTGTGGCACACCTTATTAGATCAACACAGTTACCATTATGATTGGTGCAGTGGCCTTCCAGGTGAGTGTCCTTCTCCAGTCTTGTCTAATTGATCTAATTAGGTCTAATTGATCTAATTCCTGACCTTGTGACTTTGCTGCTAGCTTATATCTTTGAGAAGATACAAAATTTTGTAGTTCATCTGCTTACATAATGTGCAGGAGGAGGGAAGAGAGATATTTTTGCCAACCTTGAGGATTGGCTACTATTCTAAAATTATTGTTAATCTGCAATCTGTGGCACTGTATGAAGTGTTCCTGTTTACAGGTAGAAAATAATGAATTCCCTCTTCTGATTCCTGTCTCCAGTCAGCTGATTCTAAATGGCATGGATTCAAGTGAGTCCTTTTCCTCTCTTCTTTTCTCTTCTTTCCTGCATTGTACAGATCTGCATGGTTCCTTCTCATTAACTCTAACTATTGGCAATGACTTCCTGCCTGACATCAAGCTTCTAGTGTACACACTCTTCTTGGATGGACAAGTAGTGGCTGATGTGGAAGAGTTTCAAGTAGCCAAGTGCTTTAGACACAAGGTGAGTAGAAATGCAAAATGGAAGAAGAGAACAATCACATCACTGATATTCTCTGGTCTGTTGTCGTTTCTGGTTCTGTTTTATCTTTAGTCAAAAGGTGTAAATTGGATACCTGCTAAAACAAATGTCCAGTATTTTTTGTCTGAGAAACAAAATAAGTAACCTCCTTTTTCTCTAAATTCCTAGTTTTGCCCTCCTCTGCACTGAGTGGCAAGCCCCTCCCAACGAGTAAATCATGCCCCTTTGAACACTGTTTTCTCCCTACATTCCCCAGTGATCTGAAAGCACAGTGTCCTCTACGCTCTCCCTAATGTAAAGAGAATTCTGCTAACCTAGCTACAGAAGAATTCTCACTGCCTAGGCTGTCTTGAATCAGCAGGAGGTGGCTGCAAAGAAGTAGGGGAATTATGACTGGGCTGTGTACATTGCAGCCCCAGCAACCTTTCCAGTGGTTTTCCAGGATGGACTCTCTCCGCATCTCATCCCTTCCCTATTCTCTTTCACTCCACTGCCCATACACCTAAGACTCTCTAATGATAAGTGCCTGATCCTATCTTCTTTTGCAGGTGGAATTGGACTTCTCAAGCAAGCAGGAAGTCCCAGGGTCAAAAGTCAGTCTGAATCTCAAAGCTGCTCCAGGATACCTCTGCTCTGTCCAATCTGTTGACAAAAGCGTCCTCCTGATGGAGAACAATACTCTAACAGCAGACACAGTGAGTACAGCCTGCCATGACTAGCACCCTAATGTCTGCCTGCCTTCTGTCTCCGTTCTTTGACAGGAGGCTCCTGGAAAGAGAAGACCCATAGGCCATTCCTAGGCCCAGATGCATTGTTATGTGGCTGCTCTGGCATTCTCCCTCCTAGGTCTTTTCTGAGTAGTTATGTGTTTTTCATGTTCCTACTGTATTTGCCTTGTGCTTTGAATCTCAACCTGGAGAGTGATGGAAGCTGCGCACCACTGCCAGGATAGGTCAGGAGAGCAGCTTCAAAGAGATGCTGGTGCTTACTGCTTAGAGGAAAAGTTCTTTCCTCACATAAACCTTCCTTTCTCTTCTTCTGTCTGCTACCAGGCAGAGAGGCTAAGCTAATCTTAAGTATGTTCTGAATTTTGAATAGTCCTTTGTGAAGTCAGGAGCTGGACTTGATGATCCTTGTGGGCCCTTTCCAACTCAGGGTAGTCTACAATTAAAAAATCAATTTTATGCTGGTAGGGCCCTCGTGTCCTTTTATCTCAGATATTGCTGAATTATAACTGCATGACTCAGGCTGAGCACTCAAGCAGTTCTTTAGAAAACGGAAACCAGGGGACAAAACCCATCCTGGCCATGAGGTGACTGGTGAAAAGTGGCCAGGATTTTGTTGGCACCCAGGTGCATTTTGAGAATAATTCTGAGAAGATTTGAAGAAACTTATCCTTAAAGCAGTGCTGTGGTTCAATGGAATGAATTTAAGACTTATTAGAACAAAAACATTGCAAGAACTGAAAATTTAGAAGTGTACCAGAGATGATACTCATGGGTATGCCTCATACAAAGTTGTAAGATAAGTTAGAGTAGGCCAGCCTGTTACGAAGAACCCTCATCCAAATCTAGAAGGACTTACTGCAGCTGTAGGTAGGCACCTCAGTGTGATCTGGTGTTCTCTTTTACAGGAATGCTGTTCTAGGGCACTTACTTCTAACTTACTTCTTACTTCTAACTTCTTACTTCTAACTTACTTCTAACAGATATATTAAATAATACTCATCAAATTTATAAGTCAGATATGCCAATGCCTCGCACTCAAATTGAGATGTGTCTTATCCGGATTTTGCACCTTAGAGTTAAAAGGCTTGAACTGCCAGAGGTGAAGATCTTGAGCGTAAGGGTTTCTTGCCTACATCCACTCCTTGGGCCTCATGTCCTTAAGCATAAGATGGGTCAGTGCCAACTTTGTCAACTATGAAGATTTATGAAATAAAATGTAGGGCTATAGTCCAAATATTTGGCTCATTCACACAATCTTGTTGGCCAGTTCCTCATAAAGACCTCTGTTTTTCCTTTGCAGGTATATAAGAAGGTCTTTGATAACAGTTTTACAATTAGAGGACGAGGGTTCCCTTATCACCTGGAAGACTTTGATGCATACCCTTGTCTGCCCCAGCAATCCAGTCTCATTAAAAAGACTCAGATGGGAGCACCATGGTACCAAAGTGATGCTGATGTTTTTAATTTGTTTAAGGTGAGACTCTGCACTTGTGTCAAACTTTTCCTGAACCAGTGATTGCCACTGTACCATCCTGAATGCCTACAAATATTTAGCCTTAGTAATCTTCAGCTTCCCTGTCATTCATTGCTACAAGTTATCTGTGTCATGTTTTAATCCAGTGTACCCACACTCACTTGGGGATTATGGGGAAAGTTAAAATTTAGGAGTAAGGACAATGCATTCCTCATGCACTGCCCAGAGTTGTAGAATAATAGAATGGCATGGAAGGAACTTTAAAGATCACCTAATTCCTACCTCTCTGCCATGGTTACCAATAACTAGATCAGGCTGCCCAGGGCTCCATCCAACTTGGCTTTGAGCACCTTCAGAGATGGGACATCCACAACTCTAGGCAATCTGTTTTAAAGCCTCATCGCACTCTGAAGAAAGAATTTCTTCCTAACATCTAGCCTACATGTCACCTCTTCTAGATTAAAGCCATTCCCCTTTGTCTCATTACTATCAGACCACATAAAAAAATCGGTCAGCTTCCTGTTCATAAGCTCCCCTCACTTACTGGAAAGCCAGAACATGGTCTCCCCAGAGCCTTCTCTTCTCCAGGCTGAATAATCCCAACTCCCTCTGCCTTTCTTCAGGGGAGAAGTGTTTCTTCCTTTGATCATCTTTATGATCTTCCTCTTGACCTGCTCCAACACCTCCCTGTCTTTCTTGTGATGAGGGCTCCAGACCTGAATGCAGTACTCCAGACAGGGCCTCACAAAGGCAGAGTAGATGGGGACAATTAGCTTCCTTGCCCTGCTATCCATGCCTCTTTTGATGCAGCCCAGGATACAGCTGGCCTTCGAGGCTGCAAGTACACACTGCTGGCTCATGTCCACTTTCTTGTCAATCAGAACCCTCAAGTCCTTGTCCACAGGGCTGCTCTCAGTGTCTATGTATAGAGAGAATCTTAAATATAAGCAGAATCTTAAAGTTTTTTAGCTACCAACTACCTTATGAAACTTGCTATAATATGAAAATATCTCAAGATATTTTCAACATTCCTTATTGCCTGTTATTTACCACTGATTTACTCTCTTTACTGTTTTCCCTGTTACTGCGCATGAAAATATTTACCAATACTAAAATCAAGAAACCAGTTTCCTATGTGCAACAAAACTTTGAGAGAAAGATGTTGTCTAATACAGACAGTGTTGTGGGTAAGCGTATGGGATCTGGTGAATCACGGCCTGAACCTCTGATTGATCACCTGAGGTGAGCAATGAGTCAGCCATGGGAGCACAGGTGAAAGCAATTCACCTGTGCTGCTGGAAGGGGTGGAGCCTGGCTGCACCTCTCCTAGACCCATTTAAGAGCTGGCTACCAGTAGGGAAGGATCTCTTCTGGAGATCTGCTCTGCTGGAGTTTCATAAGCAAGCCCAAGATAACCCAGTTAATCAATAATAGTTAAAAGCTCAAATCCATGTCCCTTATTAGCTGTCCTTGGGTTCTGTAGTCTTCACAGAAAACGTGGCTTGCTCTCCACAAGTATTTTCACAGACTTTTTAAAATGGTGTGACTCTAATTAAGTACTCTATCTCCCTCGTATTCCATACCATAACTTGCTGAATTTGTCAGTCTGAGCCTCAGACCAAAATCCATTCACCTCTTTCTCCCTAAAATCGTGTTCCCTAAAGATACAGACTCTGGGACATACTCTCACTGAAAAGCTAGCCCTGTATACATAGATAATTTATGGTTTATGCTAGATTGCCTATGAATGAAGAAGTAATTTCACCTGTTGTGACTTATGCTTTTTTCTGACGTATTACTTGCTTTTCTGCAGACAGTCATGCTGTTCATGCCAGTCTTATACCTCAGTCAGATGACGCAAAGCCCAAACCACGGACATATTTTCCAGAAACTTGGATTTGGGATTTAGTTTCTGTCAGGTTGGTAATAGCTTCTGCCTACCTTTTTCAGAGATCTTTGGAAACTTCTGACTACTTCTAAACAAGTTTTCTCTCTCCTCCTGCTGTAGTGGTGAAGGTCAAGCATCTCTCCAAGTTACTGTACCTGACACTATTATGAAATGGAATGCTAATGTCTTCTGTGTTGCTGATAGTGGCTTTGGGATTTCTCATTCAGCTACACTTAGGGTCTTCCAGCCTTTCTTTGTAGACCTGTCTCTGCCATACTCTGTGATACAAGGAGAGATTTTCAGCCTGAAAGCCACTGTCTTCAACTACCTTGAGGACTGTATCCAAGTATTTCCCAGTCCCATATTTTATGTTAGAGCAAGAATAAAAGCCTAAAGGCAAGCTATTAGCTATATACTGGTATCTAGGACACAAAACACAGTCTCATTTTTGTGACTCATGATGTTTGTTCCTTTGATCATTGCCTGGTGCTAATTCTACGCCAATGTATGTTTGTACACCTCAACACACTCAGGTGCACACCACCCTCATAGAGACTCCAGAACTAAAGGTGGATGCCTGTCCAGGCTGCCAGTTCACCAGCTGCCTCTGTGCCAATGAAGCAAAAATCTTTGTGTGGAATGTGACAGCCACTAGACTGGGTGAGGTTAAGCAGAGGGATGTGTGGTAGTTAGTGGGAGGAGGTGTGAAATTTGCCTGCCCCTTTGTTTGGTTCCATCACCTGTATGTACAGAACTCTGCTGCAAGTGCTCAGTGATGCACTCTCGTGCTTCTTGCAGGCAAAGTGAATATCACTGTGAGCTGTGTGGCAGAAGATTCGCATAATCTGTGTGATAACAGGGTTGCTGTGACACCATTGCAAGGAAAGACAGACACAGTGATAAAACCTTTGATTGTGAAGGTTAGTCAGATCAGTGATGGAGAATACCTGGGGACAGTGTGTTATCCCATGAAGCATTAGCAAGAGGAAGTTTAGATCTTTCTTGGAAACAGACAGGCCTGCAGAGGCATGGAGACTTCCTTTCCTACCTTCTGAACCACTCTTTCTCCACTTGCAGCCAGGAGGCATTCTGCAAGAGAAGACCCAAAATGCCTTTCTCCGTGCTACAGGTATAGAACATAATTCACTGACTGCTATCAGGATGGAAGGGATGGGACTCCTGCAGGTACCCAGAGGTGGTGGGAATTTGTCCAAGAATGAGCACCTGTGCCATGCCTGAGAGAACAACTGTAGTTTCTTCATATCTATCTTCCGCCTGGTGTTTCCTGTATGAGGCACATGTTTTCAGAGCTTTCTCAGCTTTCATACTCAGTCTCGTGGGGTCCCCTTTGGGTTGTCTCAATTGAGTGTGATAACTTTTCCATTGAGTGAATTTCTGGCTTTTCCCTTCCTTAGATAACACAGTCTCGGAAGAATTCTCCCTGACCCTGCCTGCAGAAACACTGGAGGGATCTGGCCGAGCCACTTTCTCTGTGATTGGTGATAAAGGCTTTCTTTGCTCTTGGGCCCTAGTGGGAAAAGATTGCACAGTGCTTTGGCCTGTTCCCAGTTCCCCACAAGATAATCTGAAGAGTGTGATGATGGCCTTAGAAATGTGTATCAAGTAATCTTTTTTAGCAGTTATTCCTTTCATATGGAAGGATCTTAGGATCCCAACTGTCTGGAGAAGAAGGAGCAAAACACGATATCTCCTCTTGATGTCTCTCAATCATCCACCTAAAGCAACCAATAACATCTCTCTGGCTTATCATCTGGCTTGCCTCTATAATTCTTTTCCCTCCTTGATACCTCAGGAATAACAGTTCTCTTAGGATTTCCTCAGATCCCCTGAAGTTTAGCATTCCCTGCCTCTTCCCAGAATGATACGACTTCCTTTGCTATTCTGGACTTATTCAGGAGGGGCAGGAAGAAATCTAATTGTGATATTACACACATCAGTTTCATGAGGACCTCTTTTTCAGGATTCCAGTAGAGCTTAGAGAAGGCAGGAGTCCTTTCATTTTATATCGCTGAATACTTTTCTTTCTCCTTACCCTCCACCTCATATTTTAGGGGATATCATGGGCCCGGCACTTCAAAATTTAGATCAGCTGCTTAAGATGCCATTTGGCTGTGGTGAACAGAACATGGTTCAGTTTGCACCAAACGTCTTCATACTCCAGTACTTGAAGAAGACTAAACAATTGGACCCAGAAATTGAAGTTATGGCACTCTATTGCCTGAGAACTAGTAAATGTTGTCCTTTCTTCTATTTTTTGGGGGAAAAAAATGTGCTGTAAATGTAAATCTGTAAATTTGTTTAATGTGTGAGTGCAAGATGAGTGGAAGCAATGCCAGAGTTGTGCCAAAGAAAGAGATCACTGAGTATAAGGAAATGGTTTCAAAAAAGGTAAAGCATCTTTTTGAAGAATCATTATTTCTGTCTCTGGATATTATTGAAGCCTATTTTTCTCAGGAGGGTGTAGGTAATTATTTCCATTATACTGTGATGCCTGAATTTCATTCTCTTATCAGTCTGATGCACATACAGTTCCTTGTGGAAACAGGGTAACAGTTGCTACTAACTGGAATAAGGGGTGGCCATAGCAGATAAATAATTTAGTTAGTGTTTGCTTATGTCTGATATAATCCAAATTTAATACAGTGCTAGTGTCTTATTTTGCAAAGTACACCATATTAGGATTTCTCTTTGTCCCTTCTGAGAAAAGCCTTTTTAGCCATTCCTACTGATCTTTCTGTTCACAGTACGGTGTCAGTGTTGCTTGGAAAGTGTGGGGAGGTGAAATGGCTGAGCATGTCTGTACTCTGCAAAATCAGCTAATAATGTAGAGCAGCTGCATGGCACACTTCAGTGATGCTGTGCAACTTTTTCTTGTCACTCTGGTACTGTGGGATGCTCAAGGCATTTTGATGTAGTAAGTTTGGTTCAATGTCTCTGTAGGAGCTGGTGAAGTCTCTTGCTGTAAAAGGCTTCTTCCTACACTAAAAGTACAGTTTGAGTTGGTACATGTTTTCATGCTGAGAGTTGCTTTTGCCCCTGTCTTCACAGGTTATCAGCGTCAGCTGCTCTACAAACATGATGATGGCTCCTACAGTGCCTTTGGGAAGTCTGACACCCAGGGCAACACATGGTGAGTGACCAGAGTTGGTACTGTCATCCCAAACCTAGCATCCATTCTATTTCCTGGCTGTGACATCTGTGCTCTGCCCACAGGCTGACAGCTTTTGTGGCCTGGTCCTTTGGGCAGGCCAGCTCTTACATTTACATCAGCAAAGATCATGTGCAGGATGCTGTGCTCTGGCTGCAGAAGCATCAGTTACCCAACAGTTGCTTTCAGAGTGTGGGGAAGCTCTTCAATAATGACTTGAAGGTATGACTAATGGCAGTGGGAGTAGGAGTGGGAGAAACCCAATATGGGGACAGGGTCAACTCCCAGGCTCTTCTGCTGTGCACAGTAGTGCAAAGCATGGTTTAACTCAGTTAAACATATTCCTTGAGCAGAATGAAACATAGCCTAGAACAATATATATTTTCACTACGTGAGTTTTTAATCTCTATTGAGCATTCTCTTTTTTTTTTTTTCTCTAGATAAATGGCACCATGACTGATTGTGCCAAGGCACATTAGGGGTACAGGGAGAAATATTTGTATTCTATAGTGCTTGTACAAAAAACTCTGGCTGGATAGTCCCTCTTCTCATGCATTACGATCCACAATAAAGACTCCAGATAGGCCTAACTTTGTGCTTTAACATGGAATGATCTGAAGACACTGTTGACCCTTCACTGCCCACCAAGTATTACTTTTCCTGGAGCCTGGCACTCCCAGATTGATCCCTGCACTGTAGCTGGAAATACACAATGAACATGCCCTGATGCTTGAGTACCAAACAACTGGATATAGTGCAGCAGTACGTGGGTTCATGTGTTCTGTAAAGGGAAAAATAATCAGGACTAGTCAGATTGCAAAGTCACCCTACTAAACACAAGGCACAGTTTGAAATAAAACAGGCTGACATTTTAGCAAAGGGTTCCCTTTTTCCCTCCCTCCCTTCCTTCAATGCAGTACAAACTAAAACCAGAGTGTACAGATAGACTATCCTAATCTGATTTCCACTCATTTCTCAACATGGGCTTTCTATTTGAATAGATATTTTGGGGCACAACGAAGTTCCCTCTCTTTGCACTTTGAAGTTTCTGCTGTCAGTATGAATAATGTCTCACAACATTGTTTATGATGCAGTCTTGTCTCTTCCCTGAGGATGCTGGCGGAACTTCATTGGGAATGCTTGTCCTCTGATGGGGAAAGAGACTTGGATTACTGTTTTCCCCTTGTTAACCTGTAGCTTCTCACAATCAACTGATTTCTATACAAACTCACATCTTGTATACAAATCCTGCATCATAAAACCTTTGTTCTAGTGTTTACTTGTAACGTATTAAAAAAATAAATCAATAACTTACCACCATATCAAGAATGCCCACAGGCGTGCTACTATACTCTGGTATTTATGTTATCCATAGGCAGTTTTGGTAGTTAAACAATGACAGTTCACATAATGTTTGAAGGCAAGCAATGTCTGTCTGTGTGATTTACAGGGTGGTGTGGATGATACACTCTAATTAACAGCCTATATAGCTGCTGCCCTTCTGGAGCTCCAATTGGAGAAGAATGTAAGTCACGTTTGAACTCTTTTAGGACTTTTTAACATGGATAATGTTTTCTTGCTGTCACTGACCTGATTTGCAGCAAGCAGAGCATCTATGATTCCCAACTAACCTTAGGGGAACAGTTGTCACTGAAAATGATGCAGGGCTTGCAGGGAAGATGTAGCTGTAATACTCAAGGATTGTTGATATATTGAGAAATTTACTTTAAATTCATTCCTTTCTCAGGATATAATGCTGAATAATGCCTTATGTTGTCTTAAGAATGTTACATTTTATGAGACCAGCCTTTATGTCAAGGCCTTTGATCGCTTATGTATTCACACTGACCAAGGATGTGGAGATGAGACAGGAGCTTCTGGATAAGTTAGAGAAAGAAACTGGTAAGTTGTTGCCTTTCAAAGATTTGGATTTCTTCTCTTTGGATTCACAGAATTGCAGGAGTTGGAAGGGGCCTCTGGAGGTCATCTAGTCCAATGCCCCTGCTAAAGCAGGTTTCCTGTAGTAGACTGCAGAGGAAAGAGTCTAAATGGGTTTTGAAAATCTCCTGAGAAGGAGACTCTTGCAGCCTCTCTGGTTACCTTATTCCAGTACTCTGTCAACCTCAGAGTAAATAACTTTTTTCTCATGTTATTTTGGAACTTCCTGTTTTCCAGTGTTTCCCATGATACCCCTTAATTCTTATCCATGAATTCTCAATTCATTCATAATTCATCCCTAGGTAGAACTCAATACATTCCTGTTGCTCTCTCACATGAAGAGCAACTCTATCACCTTGCCTTGCTGACTTATATTTCCTAAAATGTACGTAGACATCCATGACAACATTCTAGTCATACAAGCTGTCCCATCCCATCTTCATGATTACAGTGAGAATATGGCCCTGTGACAACACACAGATGTCTAGTTCCTCCAATTTATTCCCCATGCTGTGCGCCATTGGTCCCTGGTCTCTTAAAGTCAACCTACGCATTCTCCGCTTAATGACAGTGATGCGAGCTACAGTTACAATCCAAGAGCTGTTATACTCACAGCGTATCACTGAGGAAGCAGTGCCTGGCTACATAGTAATAACAAGCGTGGCTTCCTTATCATAGCTTGGAATATGGCATGTGAAAACTAGTTCATCTCTGTCACCACTAACAGAAACATAGCTTTGAGTATGCACGCAATGGAATAAAACCAGGACTGCGCTCTTAATAAAAAGCTTGTGTTCAGAATCAATCAGATCCTAGCAGAACTGTTTCTTAGAAGAATGAGAATTTGGGGGCACATCTGCAGCCTTGATCTCTCTGTGCTTCCAGAGGAAGAATTGGAGTCTTGCATATTTTCAGAGAACAAAAACCACTGGAGAGATTGGCTTCTGTATTCTGGGTTTCTCCAGAAAGTTGCAGCCATTTCTGGTGTTGTAAAGGAAACTGCCACTCCTCCAGATATAGAAGGGCAGGATGAGCTAATGTTCATCAGGATCTAAAGTTTTTCTCTTCCACACTTTTTTCTCTATGCATCAGCAGAACATCTGACATCAGATTCCAGTAGTGAAGAATCTTCCTCTATGATTGAGATAGTAGCCTATATCCTTCTGGCTCATGTTTCCAAACCAGATTTTGCCATCAATGAAAGTGCAGTCAGCATGATTGTGCACTGGCTCAGTAAACAAAGAAATGCTCTTGGGGGATTTGCTTCCACATAGGTAACAATCTGGGGAAAGTTATAGAGAGAGATACTGTACATAGAGTGATACGTGTATGTTGTGTGTGTGCATACCTCTCCAGATCCATCCTTTGCAGAGAGGCGTACATGAGCCCTGCTTGCGAAGGGGTATGCTGTGGGGAAGTTGTTTGTTTGTATGTGGGATCACCCAGGACTAGAACAGCTAGTCCCAGGGCTCAGAAGCCATGCTCACCACATACAGAAGTCATGTAGAAGCCTTTGAACTCAATGGCATATATACCCTAGTTGTATCAGAGCATGATTCAGGGCCATTAGATGTGTATTTTTCCCTGTTGTGCCTGATGTAGAGTGCTGGATCTTGTACTGCTTTACTGCATAGGAAAGTGAGTTTCTCTTTACTTTCAGGATACAGTTGTTAGCCTGCAGGCCCTGGCTCAATATGCAGCCCTGATTCCTCATGCAGTCAGAGATGTAAAGGTGACAGTGAAAGGCAAAGAGGCTTCTCCACTAGAGTTCCATGTGCACGAAAATAATAAACTAGTCTTGCATCAAGCACCTCTCCTTGAAGTCCCAGGGATGTACACAGTATAAGCAACTGGCAGTGGGTGTGTATACATACAGGTGAGTATATATAAGAAACAGAGCTGTTAAGTTTTGCCACTAACTCTATAAGTGAGATTTTGATCTAAGCAAATGCTATAGCCTCAAGCTCTATATAGGATTTTGCTTCTTTCTCTTTGTGGGCAGTGTTCTAGCTAATATGCTTTCTCAAGCCTTATTTTATTTTATTTTTAGTAAAAACTGAGACAACGTTGGACTGAATGGGACCTTGTATTAAGATATCTGAGCCTTCAAACCTAGGGCTATGTTTGTAGGCTTTATGAGACCCTATGGGCTCAACGTAGCACGTCTGGACAGAAAGAACAGCAGGAGCAAGCTGTGTTAGTTACTGGTTATCGGTTTGTTAAAAGCTGGAGGCACAAATAGACCTTTGGCTCATGCAGGAAAGTTCCGGGGTACTTGACAGGCATTTTTTCTACCAGAGCACTCTCTACTATAACACCCCGCCACCAAAAACTGAAGTTGTCTTCCTCCTGGATGTGGAAACAGTAACACAAGAATGTGATGGTGTCAGGAAACAGTTTGACATCCACTTATCAGTTAGGTATGGGATTCTCTGATGCTTTTCCTTCACCAGAAAACAGTGAGAACTTCCACAGTATAGCTAGAACCCCCTAAATATCTTCTATTTTTGGCAAACACTGGGACAGACTGCCTTCTCCGCAGATTCAAAGAAGGTAATGAAAAGAGAGCTAAGGCCTGGGAAAGCAAGGGAACACATTGGCAGTGGTTTCCATAGCCCAACTGTCTCAGCACAGTGCAGCACAGCAGTTCCTAGAGCACTGGCAGATGAGACAGCCAGTGTTCTCAAGAACTAGAGTTCCCAGCACAGGGAGAATTTGGAGGCATGGTCTGAACCAGTGTATTGTGATTTATGTTTCTGAACCAGTGTATAGTGATTTGTATTCTCCATGCCTACTGTCCTGAAAGAGGACAATGCCAACATCTTCCTTTTATTGGGTGAGAAGACAAAAGAATGGGAGACCCGTCCACTCTTAATCTATAACATCAAAGATAACTTCCATCTCACTACATGGCAATGTGTACATTTGCTGCACAGTCTTTCTCCATATTGAGCTAGTTGGGGCAGTAAGATTTTTTTCCTCTTTATGTAGGTGGTTGTGCTTTCATATCACTATAGAGCAGAACAGAATTTGGACTAAAGTTTATCATGATATTCTGTAAATGTTGTGATGAGTTCCCCATCTGATGTGTTTCTCTCCTGCCTTTTTTTCAGTTACACTGGGGACCGTGAAACCAGTAATATGGTCCTGGTGGAGGTGGATATGCTGTCAGGGTTCATTCCTACAAAAAAGTCTGTGAAAGAGGTAAGACTTTTTCCTCTGGCCTTCCCTGAAAATGTGAAGATATACTTTCCAGATGTATCTCAGCTAGAAATATCCAAACCTCTAAGAACTGCTGGAGTGTAATAGTTACTATGAAGTTATCTTACTTTAGTTAGTTAGTTAGTTAGTTAGTTAAATAAACTAAGCAAGTGCAGATACAGTGGGCTATTCCACAAGGCAATTTTCTGTTTGCTGAGCTGATCGTGTAGTTTGTGATATTTAGAATCACTGATGAGGTAAGAAGCTAGCAAGGAGCTGAAAAACACTTCATCAGAGCTATCTGGGGTGCACTGAAATTTCTCACTGTTGTCATTTGGAGGAATACTCCGTTAAGCATTGATGAATCCCATAGAATTATTCAGTGATATGTTTCATTTTTCTAGGAGATAACTAAAAGATCCATTGTGTTTTCCTTCTTAATGGCTTTACCTTTGTTACAAATGCTTAAAGTAGAATCATAGGCAAAGGACATTTGTTCCAAATCTAAGAATGTTTTCTGTGTGCTCCTAGTGAATACAGGCCCTTACGGTTAGAGAAGGCAGGCTCTCCCATGTCTAAGCTAAGTGCCATAATCAGCAGTAGTGTGCTAACAAATATCAAGCTAAATGTGAGACATCAGGCAAGGCTAATGAGCTGATGCTAACAAAACACATTCTCTTGTCTTCCTGCAAAGTTGGAGAATGTACTGTTGGTGAAAAAGGCAGAGATAAAACTAGACAAAGTCACAATCTACTTGGAAGAGGTAAGAGGAAGACCACATAGATCTGCTCAGTCAAGTAGTACTAAAGCAGTTGCTGCACAACAGAAATACTTTGTTTTGAGACTGTCATAAAAACAACAGCAGTCTTTTGTGTTGGGACTTCAGAGATCAGAAAATACAAATCTCTAGGCTAACCATACAACTCAAAATTGGCAAAAGAGAGTATGAAAGAATCTGGAGAAGTGGAGAAAAATCTTTGATGCAGAGGGAATTAACTTGGAATGCAGATGACATTGAGATAGCCAGTGTCTGTTTTTCTCTCTATCTGGACAAGACTTCTCTGAATCTTAACATATCAGTGGAACAAGATAATGAAATAGAAAACCTGAAACCAGCCACAGTGCATGTCTATGACTACTATAAACCAGGTGAGATTTCACAGTCACTGATGAAGAGTCAGCATCTTACCTCCCACTCAAACACAGCGCAGTCTATGTCATTTGTTTCACTTATGTCCCTTAGTGCAGTATACTTCCTCCTTCAATTTCAAGCTTGGGTTTCCTCTGTACGGAACTTCTACATTTACGTTTCAGAATCACTTTCTTTTCTGTTCCTTGAAGTGAGACTGCTGGACACTGAGGTTATGTTTTGGGGTGGATATTCAAAATGACTGTTTTTTTTGTTTGTTTGTTTTTTGCTTTTTTGTTTTGTTTTGTTTTGTTTTTTAATTGTTTTAACTTCAAATTATGTCTCTGTGGAAAGAAAGCTTCTCTGTTAGTTTACCATGTCTTCTTTCACTCCTGAGCTCTCTTGAAAATATTTAGACATTTATTTAAAATCAGTGTTACGTACTGCCACCTTGTCTCGCTCCAATTTATAGGAGGGAGATGAGGTTCTTTAATATCTGTATACCCGGTGTGAGATTAAGAAACAACGGTTCATGTGTTGTTGCATCCAGTTTATTACTAAAACCTAATCAGGGAGACGGGGAAGTGAAGGAGTGCGATAGAAAAGATGGAAAAGAAGCAGGAGTTGCGTAAAGCGAGGAGAGTCACCAGCAGGATCCAGCAGCGGTCCCGTTGCACGGTGTTTGAAGGTCCCGGGCAGAACGCAGCAAAAGGCAGGGAGCAGCAGCGTGGCTGGCCTTGAGCAGCAGGCAGGTAGACGAGGAAGTCGAGGAGCCAAGTCTTGAAGCAGCAACAGCGGTCAGGCAGCAGGCTCAGGAGAGTTCGACAGTATGCAGGAATCACCTCAATCTTCTGGAATCCCTCCTCTTTTTCATGAGGAATCTGTTGTCAGAAAACCTTCCGTTCTTCATGAGGAATCTGTTGTCAGAAAACCTTCCGTTCTTCATGAGGACATGGTCCCCCACCACATCCTCATCTCCAAATTGGAGGGAAGTGGATTTGATGGGTGGATGACCCGATGGATAAGCAATTGGTTGAAAGGCCTCAGACAGAGGGTGGTGGTCAATGGCTCTATGTCCAGGTGGAGGCCGGTAACAAGTGGTGTCCCCCAAGGGTCTGTCTTGGGACCGGTGCTCTTTAACATCTTTATTAATGACATCGATGAGGGAATTGAGTGCACCCTCAGCAAGTTTGCTGACGACACCAAGCTGAGTGGTGCGGTTGATACGGTGGAAGGAAGGGATGCCATTCAGAGGGACCTTGACAGGCTGGAGGGCTGGGCTCGGGTGAACCTAATGAGGTTCAACACGGCAAAGTGCAAGGTTTTGCATTTGGGCCGGAAGAACCCCAGGCACCTGTACAGGCTGGGAGGAGTGGTCCTTGAGAGCAGCTCGGCAGAGAAGGACCTGGGGGTCCTCATGGACGAGAGACTGAACATGAGCCAGCAGTGCGCTCTGGCAGCTCGAAAGGCAAATGGGATCCTGGGCTCCATCAGGAGAGGGGTGGTCAGCAGGGACAGGGAGGTGATTGTCCCTCTCTACTCGGCTCTTGTGAGGCCCCATCTGGAGTACTGTGTCCAGGTGTGGAGCCCTCATTGTCAGAATGAGGTCAGTATTGAGATGTCAGTATTGTCAGAAAACCCCCCCCCCCGTTCTTCGTGAGGAATCTGAATTGTCAGAAACCCATTCTTCAGGAGGAATCTGCTGTCAGAAACCTCCGTTCTTCAAGAGGAATGTGTTGTCAGAAAACCTCCATTCTTCGTGAGGAATCTGAATTGTCAGAAACCCATCCTCACGGTTTTCAGTTCCTCTTTTATCCTCCTTGTTCTCCTGCCTACTGACAAGGATGGGCCTTGAGCAAGAGTCATTGAGTACCCCCTGAGATGGCCATCATCCTGAGATAAGTCCACACAAAGGAGCACTTCACATCTATTTAGCTGCAGTTCATCTCGCTCTCGTTGCCCCTGGCCTTGCCCATCTGCGTCCCCCAGACAGAGGATCTCACAACCTTTGCCCAGGACTTGCCTGGACTTGTTCGTCTGTGTCCTTCAGACAAAGGATTTCACAATCCTTGCTCGGGACTTGAACAAGTCCATCTGTGTCCCCAGCAAGCTTTGAGACACAGAAGTTAACAGAACAATCTCTTACACACCTTAATTGGTAAGACGGCAGAAATAAGTTCTGTGCTTCTCAGGTATAGTGTAACAGTCCAGACAACGAGTAGGCTCTGTCATGTCCCAGAGGATAATAGGGAAATAATTTCTTAGCCTGTTAACTTAAGACTCAAGTTGGAGTTTTCAAAAGCAGGCAATATTTATTTTTGGCTCTGGGTGCATGGTGAATCATCTCTGCTTACCATGCGTGTTTTGTACAAAGTATCTTCAGCCTATATACATTACTTGTGTTACATATGCAAATGTTTTCCCAGGCAGTACATATGTATTCAATACTTCTCCCAAAATGATTAACATAGGCTTCTGCCTCCTTGCACAGGATGAGATTTTTATGGTGGTGGTCTTTTGGGGTCTGTGGTCATCATCAGCAGTCTTCCTCTGGTTGAACCTGGACTACACAGATGCTCAGTTAACTTCTTACCTTGATTGCACAATACTTTCACAGTGGTTTCACAAAACTATAATCTGATTCAAAGCACAACTTTCCTTATCTACTCGGTACAAGGAACAGGCTCTTCCCCCTACCTAAACAAACTACTGGGCTATCCATTAAAGAGTATTAGCAAGTTTAACAGTGTCGCTACAAATTGTATCAATTCCTTGAAGCTCTACATGAACTAAGCCCAGAGATCTTGAATTCATCCTAGGCCTCTACCTCTCCATGCTCAGTATGAGACAGCACACAGGATAAAAAGAACTATCTGAAAAGAATTTGAGAGCAATATGCAAAAGTACCATTGGAGATTTAGAAAGCTGAACATGTTGTATACTGAATTCCATTCCTGCTCTCCTTTCCCATACCATTTCAAGAAGAAGAGGAGGATTCTTAATGCAGTCTTTGCAGAAATAAGTACTGTAACCTAGTATGCTCTCTCTCTGCTATCTCATCTTTCACCATAATTTTTGTGCTTGTTGTGAGACAGGAATATATTGATTATCAGTAAAAAAACAAGGCTACTAGGAAAACCTACCAAAAGGTTTTCTCTTTAAAAAACATCCTATTATGTAAGTCACTCTGAAAGTAATGCCTCCTATTTATATCCATGGAAACTAAAACGGACACAAAGAGCACAATAATACTATTTGATAGAGCAAATCCTTAGCTACAAAACACCTTTTTTCAGCATAGTCACCACCATTGGCTGTGCATTTTCTTCCAGTAGTGAATAAGAGCTTGCATGCCACATTCATAAAAAAAAACTGTACCATCAGAGGTGATCTACTGTTGTTGTCTCCAGTGTTGAAATGCACTGCCCACTACCTCACACTAACATCTGCTGTTTGGTCTCCATAACCATTCAACAAGTGTCAGTAAATATCAATGAGTGCAATTTTTTCTTAATGGGGAAATCAATTCCACACTTTTTCTTCATATGCACTTCATTGTCAGGTGCCATTTGTCAGACTGCTCCTCTATTGCCCCTTGTCACATGGCAACAAAATGTAACAGAATATTGGCAACGAGGTTCAACCTCAACTGCCATACCACCACCATCTGCATCTGACATTGTGAGCCAACATAATCATACTGCATAATAGGATCTTTTATAGCTGGAGTAGAGACAAACGAAAATTCTAGACATTTTTCTGTTCCTATATTCACACTCTAAAGAGGGGAAAATAAGGAGAGTGGGATGGTTGTGTTAAAGAGAAAGAAGCTTGGCATTATTTTACTATGTAGTTTTGTGACTCACCATGCATTCTCCTTTTGCTCCTACAGCAAGAGAATACAATTCTCCTTGCAGTTCAGGTTAGTGTTAATAGGCTTTCAAGATGGGAACCTCTGAAACAGCTGGAACTGAGAACTGGCCATAAGCAAGCAAAGCAGCCACTTCTGCTCTGTCTTTAATTCCATCTGATCGGACTGCAGATTGATTTGGAATCTACTACACTAGCTGGTGGCACTATTTCTAATCCAAATATGCAGACCAGGCTTGAACATACTATGGAGAGTTTAAAGGATCCATTTTTATTCCATTTTCGTATTTCCCTCATGTGTGCAGTTCTCCCAGCATCCCAATTCTGAATGCAACTGGAAGTGTCTATGTCAATGACAAAAGGATGTTACAACTCATTCTCTACAACTTCTTGGCCCTTTGATTTATTCCTAAATATTCTTCATGCACTATGCCTTATGCTTTTTCTTTCTGCAGATGTCTGGATCAAAGATTCTGAAAAGAACACCATGGTTCTAGAACCAGTAATCTGAGTTTCCTGCTTTCATAAGGAAAACACCATTACTCTGGCTCTCCTGCTGTACACACTTTTGCTCTGTTGAATGCATCCTCTTTCATTTGATGCCCTTATTTTCTATGTGAAGCCTGACTTGATATACAGTAGTTTGAGTTCAAGTGAAATAAACTATGTGAAAACTGAAAAGAAGGCAGTGACTTGATAGTTTATTAAATCCGCACAAAATTCAGTGTCTGAAAAAAAAAAAAAAAAGTAAAAAAGAGAAACATTTCTTAGATCAGATATACATATTTTTCTTTCGGTCACTACATTGGCTTAAGTATTCTGCTCCCTCTAACTGTTTCTGGCCTACCTTCTCAAATGAGCTAACACAACAGATTGTTTGCAATCAAAATACAAGAAACAAATAAACAAATCCAGAGCAAAAACCCAAATATTTTTAACCTTCATCATAGCCCTCTGAATCATCTTTCTGTCACAGCTGAAGAATAAGAACAGGCAAAGGGAGGCCAAGGGAGAACTACGTAGCTAGTTCTCCAAGTAACTTCATAATGGTGATGTATGAAGGGAGGCCATTAGATAAAAATAATCCTCTCCAAATTCTCTGTATGTTATGTAGCCTCATGTTTGTTACTATTTCTTATGTCAAGCAGGAGTATTTTAGAAATACTTTGAGGGCATGATCCTTCAGAGCATACTTTCAGATGCCAGTTCCATTCCAAAGTTTCCAGGATTTTTTTCAGGACCAACTGCCTTAAAAAACAGTTTGCTGTGCCACAAAAAAGAAGGGCTAAATATGGATAGGTTTGTGGATTTCCTTTTTATGTCTGGTTTATCCTTTTTTAAGGAAGTAGATATTAGTCATCTTCTTTTTGAGATGTAGTTTCCTTTCATAAAAAGTGTAGAGTGAGATGTGGTGATGAACTCTGCTTGCACGTAGGATAATCTGCTGTAGAAATTTCATGCAAACAGATTACGTTAATAGATGTTACTATGCAGTGAACTGTCCGTGATCTTCCCAAGGATATGGCTGTTTCACTTTTCTGATGACATGGTAAAAGGAGTACTGATATCCTGACAGCTTCCCCTATATATCTGTATTGCAGCAGTATATTGATATTTGGTTGGTACCAATTACCTAGTTGCGGATTCTTCATGGCTATATTGAAGAATCCTCCAACTAAAGGTTGTGCAAGGTTTTATCTGAAGGGAGACTCTGCAGATGGCATCTTGGGGGTGCTGAGGCACGATGGGCTAGTGGGGAGAGAATAAAAGAGAAGCTCTTTGGGCATTGTCAGTGCTGCTTGTTTATACGAAGAACACCATGCTTTTTGAATACCAATAAGCAAGCATTCTAGAAAGCCCATCCAGGAAAGGGCTGGCAAAGAAGGATGATCTGCTGATCTGCTATAGAGGAAACTTCCTTGGTACTCTGCAGTGATGTGGAGGTGATACTGTGGCTGTACTTCCAGCATCAGGTCTGGCAGGCTAACAGTTTCCTGCTTACACAAGGAAACCATGCTACCTCCTGTCTTTCCTCTTGTTTGACTGCTGGCTCTTTCTGGTATCTCCATTAATACTATCAAGAATAGCACTAGTTTCATGGGAGTACTGCAATGGGGCAGCAGCACAGGGGTTCACAAGGAACCTGACAGGGAAATGCTATGAGCAGAGAGATGAAGCTCACCTGCTCAGTGTGCTGCTTTGCCCTCGGGCTGCAGTGCTCAGATCCATAGTACTCCATCCCTGACCTTCCATTCCCTCAACCCCTTTCCTGTAGATAAGCAATCTTGCCACCTTGTGTCTGAATGGGGCAGGTAAGTAAGGAAATGAAAGGTGCAAAATGTGAATACAGCAAGATGTTTTCAGGGCATGGTTTCAAATCAGGCTCACGTTGTCCAGCAGCAAATGATGGGCTAAGGAATTTGGCAAATCAGAATGTTGAAAAACAACTGATGTAGAACAAGCTTCCCTAAGATAGGGGTGTACAGTAGATGTCAGTGAGGTTGTTGCCTGTTGACACAAATATCTGGGACCAAAGTAAGCAGGCAGTATATGCACTGGCTTGGTGACCTGAATGTTTCTCAACTCTGCTGACTGTAGAATAGGTGCTGCTTATTCTTGGCAATATCAATTAGAAGCAACTTTCAAGTATCAATGTAAAGCCTTGTTAAAACTAGGCCTCATAGATAAAGCAAACAGATAACTTTCTTAAGGAACAGAAACCACAGGAACACAGGGTTCTGTGAAGATAAGGTAGAGTTGCTGTTGCAATATCAGCAGAAACCCATCTGGCTACCACCTCTCTAAAGGTTAAAAGAACACAGTGAGGAAGACTTCAAGCCTTCAGAAGCATGACTACTAGGCTTCATCAAATGACCATCAGGTGGAGCCTAGACACTCCTTCCAACATTTTAGAGCAGGTTCAAAAGGGTGGAAGAGTATGTTAACAAGTTCCCAGAAACTCAATGCATATGTAACACATTTTGGGAAAATCTGATGACTATGTATGTACTTTGCCTTTATATGTATAGTTGTGTACCCCCTCAGTGTGCATTTTTGGTTGGGCAATCCCCCATACATCCAGTGCTGTATTAAAGAAATTTCACATAACTCCTTGGGATGCCAAGTTATTCTACTGAGTTTCTCAATTTCAAGTGCCAGAAAAGAACCTCTGGTATGAGTAAATGAAATGAAGCTTGAGTAACTGGCAGATGGCCAGGTGACTTACTCCCATCATAGCAGCTTTCAAGATTTGGTTTCCCAGATGGCCTGGAGGAAATGGGGAAACTTCCTGTTAGGAAAATTTCTGCTTTCCTCAAATGAGTTCTGACATTTTTAGGGAGCTGTTGTCAAAAATAAGTAGCATACTTAAAGTCTGTGTGCGTAGAAGATGAACAGATAGGGCTTAGTTGAAGCATAATGATTTTGTGAGTATGGCTTACTTGGGCCTTTGTGAATATTTGCCAGTATTGTGCAAAAAGGATTGAAAGATCACACTGCTTCTAGCGAGTCAGAAGTGGTCAATTTCCTAGGCTTTCACAGAGTGTTATCACAGGATTTATTTTCACTGAAATAAACCCTAATACACAGAAAAGTTAGAACACAGGACAGGTGTATGTATCCTCAACACATAGCTAAGCTTAGAAAACCATCTGTGTCTACCCTTAATAGAATATTCAGTAGGTATCTGCCTAGATTTTGGGCTTCTTGTACAGCCACAAAATAAAAAACACTAAGCTGTGACCGAAAACAGCCCTCCCTCCCTTTCTGTAAAGGAGAACCCTCAGTGTTTCTTTAGGGCTTAGAAGTTCCTGGTCACTCCAATTCTCTTGCTCAATTACTTGGCAACCTCTTCTGAAAGCATGCCTACTTTAAGGGACTGCTGTGTATTAGTTTATATTCAACTAACATTGTTCAGTTTGGAGACATAGTAACATGCAATAAACCTACCTTTCTTATTTCTCTCATTTTTAGCCCCTCAAAGAGCAAAGAAATACAAAACTGTAGAGCTATACTTTGGAATATTAAGATTTGTTATTGGGAAATGTTGCACGTCATACAGATTCTGAAGTTTATTCCAAGACTTTCTTCTCCTTTTTGAAGTAACAGTAACAGGCTTTTAAAATAGCTACTATTAAGAACTACATGACTCCATGGATTCATCTCATCATCTGTACTTTCTCCATGCAAGGTAAGCATGCTTTTAGACTCAAATGCAGCAAAGGCTTGCTAATTTTAAGATTAATCTTATTCCACAGGTTACATTTCTGCTAAACTCAAACAGTTACATCAATCTGTATCAACTGACAGGTAAAGCCAAGACATCTGATACATGAATAATTTTTAAGCTTGAAGAGATTTTTAAAGAATGCCTGAATTTCTTTGTTAACCTCATCGGATTTACTTTAAGGGTAAAGAATCTTGGCTTACCTTTGACATTCAGAGGCTCCTTTCCGGACAACAGTCAACAATTTGTAACTTTTGTGTTGTACAGTTTGACAGATAACATCTCAAAGTGGGGTTATTCCGACTCCGCCTAGAGAGTCATGCAGTTGAAATGGATGATATGTTGATAAGAATATACTGTCCTGACAGCCAGACGCAGTAACACCTGGGAGTCTATTCATATGTATTAGCTTTTGTTTGTTGATCTGCTTTTGCTTTCATATGCAGTTCACGTTTCAAAGTAAGTCGAGACGAGAAGGGTGCCTTCAGGGTACTGCATGTTCCTGGTGTTAGCTCCTTGGACATAGGCAAAGCATTCTGATCTTTCCTTTATGTTTTTTTAGCCCAGTTAATGTGGGGAATAGAAAGGTGAATTGGCACACACTGACCTGTCTTCTTTTGTAGAATGGGAAAGATGAAGGGATTTGCGGTTGCAGCCTCTCTAGTATCTCTGCTTGCATACAAGGACAGCCCTAGTTATGGTAGGATGCAGATTCTTAACAGGATCAGTTATGCAGGAAATAAAATATAGGGCAAGGAATGGAGGAATGGTGGCTTATAAAGACTTATAAGAAATGCAGGGCTAAAAAGGTCAGAGGAAGACCTATAAAACAGAACAGTCATACGAGTTTCTTCTCAGAAATAGGACCAAGTGGCTTGCAGAAAGCCTGCTTTGTAATAAAGAGACAGTTGCCTCAGCTTCCTCAGAAACTTACTTGCATTTTTTCAGAAGAGCATATTATAGAAAATGGCTGACATTCAGGCCACATCTTGTAGGAAGGAGTGTTATCTGGAACTGTCAAACTGTCTTCCTTAAACACCAACAGCCCTGTATAGGAGGATGAATTCAGTTATTCCTTAAGTTCACCTTTAAAGAGTTGAGTAAATGTGAAAAGTCTTGTAGTGAGCTGACTGGCCAGATACTATGATTCCCGCATTTAAGCCATGTTTTATAAGAAGAAATCCTAGGCTCAAAGGTCAGTCTTCTTCAGACTTCTGGCTCCCCATGCATTCGCCATGGTGTTGCTTTCGGGATTAACTCTTGATGGCTGGGGCTAACTGCCATTACAAGCTGTCATGTTCCTTGGAAGGGTGCATGAAAAATCCAGACTTCCCCATCACAAGAGAAAGAATTTTCCACCTGTGCATGTGATGTTGATTATATCACTACCAGCCTGAAGTGAGTAAATGAGCATGGGTAAGGGAAAGAAAGTGAATGAGATACGCATTTATACGTTTGTACTATATGAACATGTACAGCATAGTTTGTACTGATTCTTAGGTTAAGCAGCACTGCTTACTTATCTGTGAATGAGGTTCATTTGCAGTCACTGCTTACCTAGCAGCTTCAGAAAACGAACTTGAAAAAGTGCACTTTTCCTGTAGAACCGCTAAGTGTCACTATCACTCTCTAGCCTTCCCTGCAAGCTTTAGTTTCTTTAACAAAGCTTCTTTGCTGAAAAACGTCGGAATATCGTAACTTCCCGAAAAGCCTGGAGCTGGGAAAGTCTGCACCTAAAATGTGAGCAAGTGATTGAATGTGAGCTATTGATGAAATGAATTCTGAATTACATTCAAGCATAGTGTTAGAAAGATTTCCAGACAGTTTTATGAAGTATGGCTTGAGACCTACTGAAAATGATTACAGGATGGAATAAATGCTTCATGAGGAGATGTTAGAAAGGTTGAATTTCTACCACTTGGTGAGCAATTTAGAGAGCAGTCGAGGAGCTGAGATTTACAAAAATAACAAAGGAAGTAGATAGAGCAAATGGAAAATTGTCCTGTAACAAAGGACTGCTTTCTTTAGTTCTACCCAAGATAGAATTGAGGACACGTAATATGGTAGGGACTCATTTGAAAAGAAAAGAATAAAACAACAACAACAACAACAACAAAAAAAACAAATAAAAAAACCACAAGAACCTGCTGCTATGAGAGTTTTAGGAGCAGGTATCAACAGATTCACAATGCCTGTAGACAAACTAATGGAAAGCCAGTTTATAAAGATAAAAAAGGGGACAGGTAGTAGCAGTGTGTTCCTTAAGGTCCCATGCTTCGATGAGGGAATAGAACAACGGAAATAGATCACAGATATTGGCCAGGTGAACCTGCTGTCCCTATAAAGTATTAAGTGTAGATGAATCTGGTAGACTGAAAGATTCGAAGGTTCCTTTTGTTCCTAGCCCAATGGAGATGAGCAGGAGCTTCTTACCCATTTCAATTCTCATTAGTAGCAGGGTCGTCAAATTCGCAGTACATATACAAATACTGCCTGAGACAAACAGGATACAGTACTTTAAAGATACTCATATAAACAAAGCATGAGTAGCTTGTTTCTAAGGGCAGGCCTTAGTTCTCTCTTGAATTTTTGACTCCCAAAGCACTCATCCTACTTGCTAACTAGAAAGTTTGAAGTTTGTTAGTGTGTCTCCTGTGCACGCAACAGAACACAATCAGACAGGATTGAAAGAGTTTATTAAGAATACAGTACAGACTGGTGATCAGGTGCAAAACTTGTCTGCATAAGTACATTGAGTACATAAGTACAGTAAGTACATTGACAAGAACCTTCTCACATTAGCAGATTAGTTTAGCCTTCTCATTTTTCATATTTGTTCATCTTTGATGCGTCTTGATATCATTTCCCTTTCTGTGATTATTACCCCAAGCTATAGTCCTGCAAATACTCAAGTTCTCTTGCGTCCTAAAATCCTTCTCCTCAGTCCATACTAAGTCCTGATGCCTCTTTACTGTTTCCCTTTGTTTGCATGGATTCCAGAATGAGTTTAGTGAATTTTGCAGCGGGGACAAATAGCTTAGTCATTCATGCAGCCATTAAGGGTTGTAGAAGAGGT
Source organism: Lagopus leucura (assembly GCF_019238085.1). Taxonomy (NCBI): domain Eukaryota; kingdom Metazoa; phylum Chordata; class Aves; order Galliformes; family Phasianidae; genus Lagopus; species Lagopus leucura. The sequence continues at coordinate 102,360,832 of NW_024962262.1, read as the reverse complement.
TTATTCACAGGGATTAAGTCGGCTGGGTTTCCAGCCTCCTTGTCTTCGTTCCTTTGATCACTCTCAGACTTAAAAAAGACCAAAAAAAAAAAAAAAAAAAAAAGAAGAAGAAGAGAGAGAGAGAGAAACAGTCAAACACTTTTCCATCTGAATTTAAAGCAAAACAAAACCAAGCATTTGGAGCCCAAACATCTCGTTGTATGGTGTTTTTCAGTTTTTCAAGCAGCAGCAAATGTTACTGATCCTAAGTCATCTCCTGTGAAATTATATTACTGAATCCGGTCAAGTCTTCTTTCCAACGTCATCTGAAATCCGGGAATAAATTCACTAACTCCGACGTGGTGTTAGTAAACAGACATTCTTTGTTTACGACATCCGATGTGCCAGGGGATTTCTCCGCCCTAACCGCGCATGTTCTGCTTTTTCAAAAGATCTTCAGCTTATATTCAATACTTGTGTTACATATGCACATATGCCCGGTTTTCCCTGGCAGTATATGCATATTCAATACTCCCCCCTAAAATCATTAACATTGGCTCCTGCCTCTTTACATATGCTCAGTGATTTTGGTTGGTAGTCTCAAGACCCTCGGGGAATGAATTTAGCAGTCTTCATGACCGCATTCCTCTTGTTTTTCCAAGTTGGGAGTTTTCCACAGCTCGTTTGCAACAGTGAGCAACTCTTTCTCACTTAGATGATAGGAAGAGTTCTTGTGGAGTGATGTACTGGAGAGGGCATCCACACCGACCTAGATAACAGTGATATACTGGGCTCCTTGAGTAGGTAAAGGATGTTATGCAAATGTGTTTTGCTTAGCATCAGACAATTAAGGCAAGTTTTCCTTAGCAAAAGCTAGTTTTGTGAAAATAAGTATTGTTCAGTTAAGGATATCACCAACACCAAGCTCAAACTTTAACTTAGTTCCCTAAGCTGGGTAACTGACGTAAGTGATGTTCAGCAGAACCAATCAAGGCAAGGCTGACGTGCTCGTATAGATAGCTTCTCTTCTTATTTCTAAATGTGGTAGTTCAGCTCTGGCACTTTCTTAATGCACTTCATGCAGATTTCTGCTGTACACCTGAATCCAGGCGGAGAACACTCCAGTGATTTCAAGAATTACACAAAATGTTCTCTTAATATATCCTTATAAGCATAGCTGGTGAATTGTTGTATAACATGAATAATACTTGCCTGAAACACCATAGTAGCCTTTAGATGTTACGGATGATATTTGTGAGGGAGGTAGCATTATAAATGAGGGAGGTAGCATTATAAATGGGGAGACGTGTTGTAAGACTGTCCTCCTTTAACATGATACAAGTTATAACAATACAATTAAGCTTGCTAGCTTTCACTGATGGATACCCCTGTTCTGCAGTTTGTTTAAATAACAGAAAGAACCTGCCTCTGAATCAAGGAAGCTCTGCTGAGTCTTTGTACTAAGTAAATAGGAGGTACAGCTTAGAATCAGTCACTCAGAATCAGAACATGCAACATACTTTTGGGAAAACCTGTAACAAAAAAAAGCGACATAACTCCTAGAAACTTCTGCATATGCAACATATCTCTTGGAAAATTTCTGCATATATAACACCAGTTATGTGTATAAACAGAAGATCTTTTGTGTAAGCTATGCGCAATTGGAGGAGCACCTCCATGTAACCAGCACCGTCAGTAAGAATACTTGCTTAACTGTAATAAAACTTTTGCTGTTAAATCTTTTTGCATCGACTTCTTCAGTTCACCAGGCACAGCTCTTTCAGCTGCATCATGGTCATTCATCAGTGTTTTCCTAAGTATCAAGATAAATATTTTACCTACATAAAATTGCTGATGTTTAGTAAGATTAACCATTCTCCAGAAGAGCTGATTGCAAATTTTCTCAACAGAGAGCACACTCTTTAAGCTGAGTGCTGCACCTGCCCTGCAAAGCTCAGTTCCGCTGGTTATAAAGCTAGAGCTATCGGTCCATTGGTTCTCTCCCCAGCGCTGGTAGAGAATACAGGACAGCGACGCGTGCCCCTCACCCGCTCTGATTGCTGGGGCCTGACGGGGCGCAGAGGCGGGAACCACAGGCGAGCACTGCCGGAAAGACAGCTCTCATACAAGGTTCCCAAACGCCGCCACCAGGCTGCAGCTGCCGTCGCCCGGGCAACAGAAAGCGGCGCTCGGGAAGAGATCGTGTGCCCGGAAGCGCCTCAAGAGAGGAAGTGACGAGCGCTTGGGTGCCCCGGAGGCCAACAATATTAAAAAAAAAAAAAAAAGGCGGGACTGGCGTGGTGGGAGCGCGCGGAGCATTTACCATCCCCGCCCCACCGTTCTGCTCCGCCAACCCACAACGGCCGCGCAGTGCGCCGAGGCTCCACCGCCGGGACGGGCTGGGCCGCGGCTGCCTGGAACCGCCTCGAGGTAACGCCCCCGTGCCGCCCTCCCTGAACAACGGCACTCGTGCCCCGCCCCGCCCGGCCCGGCCCGGCCCGGCCTGGCTGCCCGCGCACGGGGGCGTGTCAGGCGGCGGCGGCGGCGTGGGACTTCGGTGGCGCCGGGCCCTCACAGGGTGGCGCGGGGCTAACGCCGGCGCGGGAGCGGCGACTGCAGGTGAGGCTGGGCCCGGGGCCCGGGCGGCCGCGGCTTATTCCTCGGGGCCGGCGAGGGTGCGCCGCAAGTTGACAGCGCCTGCGGAGCGGCCATTGTCTGTCCTACGCCGAGCAACTGGAGCGGTGGTCGGCAGTAACTTCGTCTCGCAGCGGCGCTCCCGCATGCCCGGCAGCTGCCGGCCTCGCCGAGCTTCGCGCCTCCAGCTTCGCAGGGATGGGGTCGCAGTCGCGCCTCGTCCCCTGTCCTCCTCCGCCAGCATCCTGCGGCGGGTTCCCCCATCCTTCCCTCCCTCGCTTTCTTTCCATTTCTCCCCTCTTCCCTGCCGGCGAGTCTATGTCGTATTGCATCTATGTGTTGCGATGAAGTGTCTGCAGGCAGCGTACGGCCGCTCTGTATTGGGCGCTCAGCCCACCCTCTGTTGGATGCAACTCGCACTCGCCGAACTTCGTTCCCTGGGCTGCGAGCCATGCGGGGACTATGGCTGCGCTCGTGCCCCCCTCAGCCTTGGTGGGGAACTGGGCGGGTGGGCTGCGGGGCGAGGTGCTCACAGTGCTTTACTGTTGCACCCGCTGCTGCCGAAACATCTGGAAACCAAGTTACGGGTCCCTACGGTTTCCTCTCTCTGCCTGAATAGTTCACAGAATGTGCTGCAAGAAAGCGATGGTAACTGTGAGGAGGAATGTCTGGGTGGTTGGCTGTTCTGTCCTTATCTTCTGGTCAAATCTGCAGAAATCTTGTTGGTTAACTTAGTCTCCCAAGGATGAGATTACAAAACCAATTGTAAGATTAGGAGATGTTCTGCAGGTAACACCTGTGTGCCAGGATGGGGAAAGCAAGTAAAATTTTTCTAAACCTGATGTGTTCAGTAGCTAGAGTAGATGCTTGCTCTAATCTGCTGCACTTGAGAAGGGCCAGAGGGCTGTAGACAGGCCACCTCTGTTTGTCTTGTGTGCTGTTATCAGCATTGCAGGTTAGACTCTAGGCTGGCTCGTGTTCTCATGTTTGCTTGCCTTGTTCTATAAACTAGTTCTGTGCCTTTCTTTCACCTTCCTCTCTGCTGTGTTGTCGTTCTTGTCATGGTGTTAATAGGTCTTTGTATTCTTCCTTTCCTGCCTTTCAGGGTGCAGTTCTGTGCTAAGTATGATATAATTTAGCTATCTAGTTGTTGTTTCAAGGTTAATTTCCACTGAGGCCACATTTTTACTGCCTTCTTTTTTTTTTTCTTTTTTTTTCTTTTTTTTAATTTTCTTGGGATCTATCAGTTATGCTTGTATAATGGTTTGCATGACTGTTTGGAGTATCATTTAATAATTTTTGGTAGATTATTAATCTCATGGAGCAGATAGTTGAGTCATCTAATAGCTCAGTGATCACTAGACTGACATAAAATAAAGAGGAACGTGTCTGGAAGATGTGTGTGGAGAGGGGAGAGGGTGAAGTCTGGGCTATTTTGTGTGGAAATAGCCTGTGTCTGAATTGGATTATGGTAACGTGGAGCTGCCTCCCTAGATGTACTTGCCTGCTCGAAGTGGAACTTAGCTCTTCATTTTTGTGTTTGGAAAGGTTTGTGTTTGTTGGCCAGTCCTGTTCATTAAATTCTTACCTCCCTTCTGCAAAGGGAGAGCATGCTTCTCTAGCTATGCCTCCAAAGGCCTTTTTCCTACAGAGTTTTTTGAGTACCTTCTTTCCAGAGGTTCTAGTGTGTCAGGAGGATTCTCCTTCTGCCAGGTCTTGATTATCTGCAGATCTAGATCAGTGTGAATCTCAAAAATGTGTGAAATCTTGCAGATTGATGATGCTGTATATGAGGAAGCATGAGCTGATGGAATGGAGCACCAGGTTTGAAGCTAGGTTTCTCTTTCTAGTGCAGCTTTTGAGAGTAAGGCCATGTGCTACAGCTAGGCTGAACCAACGTCTTATTTAGTTACTTTCTCTTCCACACATGATTGACAGCTGTAGGGTCACAACTGAGCTACTTCAACTCACTGATCTAGCCAAAGCTTACATTTGAAGTGTTTTTTTTTTTTTTTTTTTTTTTTTTTTTTCCCCCCAAAGTTAACAAGTTGTGTCAACTGATGGGAAGATCTAGTGGGCATCAGAAGTGAAGTAAATGCTGGGAGGAACCTGTGAGGGCAGATTGAGAGTGGGCAAGAGAACAGTGTCTCCTATGGAGAAGGACTTGGTGGTCCTGATGAATGAAAAGTTGGACATGAGCCAGAAGTGTGTGCTTGCAGCCTGGAAGGCCAACTGTATCCTGGTGTGCACTGAAAGAGGGTGGCCAACAGGACAAGGAGGGTGATTGTGTCAGTTTGCTCTGCCCATGTGAGGCCCCACCTGCAGTAACACATCCAGGCCTGGGGCCTTCAGCACAAGAAAGCTGCAGAGCAGTTGGGGTATGTCCGGGGGAGGGCCACAAAGGTGACACGCAGACTTGTGCACCTGTCTCATGAAGAAAGGCTTGAAGGCGTTGGGCTTGTTCAGCCTTGAGAAGAGAAGGCTCTGGGGAGACCTCATTGTGGCCTTCCATTACTTGAGAAAAGCTTATAAGCAGGAAGGGGGGCAACTTTTTGTACACTCAGATGGTGATAGGACAAGGGAGAATAACTTTAAACTAAAAGGAGACTTTGATTAGATGTTAGGAGAAATTCTTTTTTTTTCTTTTTTTTTTTTTTTTTCAGTGGGTGGTGAGGCACTGCAACAGATTGCTCAGAGAAGTTGTGGGTGTCCCATCTCTGAAGCTTCAGAGCCAGGTTGGATGGGGCAGTGGGCAACCTTATCTATCAATAGAATGGCTTAGTTTGGAGGAGACTTCAGAGATCACCTAGTTCCAAGGCTCCTGCTGTGGGCAGCTGTGAGCCACTCACAGCTTGATCTACTGGTTAGCAACCAAGATCACAGCAGAAGGGGGGGGGGGGGGGGGGGAGATTGGAACTAAATGATCTAAAAGATAAGGTCCCTTCCAAGCCAAGCCATTCTGTGATGCTTTTACTTGCGCTATAATGTGTACGGTTTCACTTTGATTGTCACATTTGTCCTATGTACTACTTCTTTGTCCCACAGTCCTTTGAAAATGTCTGTATTCTTTCTCCTCAATTTCTCACTTTTCAGTTGTCTCCTCCGGAGCTTTTATCTTTTAGGTAGGCTTATTGACCAACTCTTTCTGTCTGTTGCAGAGTTGTGGATGAGGACAGTAGTGGCCAGCTAGGAGAGTGTTTCAGTTGAGAAGAGGGTGGCTGCATGGTCGAGTTGGTTGCTGTGGTCACTGCTGAAGCAGATACAGGAGGCTAGTGTTGGATTAGCAGGGAGACACCTAGGCAGTACTTGAGGGCAGAGGTGAAGATGCACAGGGTGCCAGGATTGAAGCAACATCAACATGCTGGTCAATTAGAGAATTTTACAGATTTCAAGGAGCTGGTCTGGAGCAGCAGTTCCCCTAATTTTGTCAGTCATTCTCAGTACTGTCAGTGCTATTGTTTTTCTTTAAAGGTATCTGCTCCTAACGGTGCTCCTAACACCGTTCTGGAATTTAAGAACGGATGGAGAATATTGTTTCACCTCCTTTTATGCTTTCCTTACTGACCTGGAAAAAGTTGAGTTTGATGAATGCTAAAAAGCTTGAAATGTTTGGTATTAAAGAGGTGTAGATACAGGGGCTGTGCTGGTGCTGTGGGATCCTGGAAGCCTAGGGGTCTTATTTAAGAGGTCTCAGAGGTAAGCTGTTGGGGAGCCAGCTGGTGGTTTAGTTAGTCTCTGATAGTCTCTGTATTACTATCTTTTTTTTTTAATCTTATACAAATGATATCCTTCTAAAAGATTTTTTTTTTTTCCAGAATTCTGTTCCCAGTTTATCACTTTTGTCTTCCTTTTTCTGACTTCAGTGGCCCCCCATGCCTCCCATCTTCCTGTATAGTGTATGCTTCTTGATACAAGAAAACCCCGCGATCATTTCCATGTATTACTTTTCTGCTAAGTACTTTTTTTTCAGTCACTTCTCTTCCTCTTGGCTGATGAATGCCATCTTCAGGCTTTTCTCAATCCTGCAGGCCACTGCAACTCCTCTTTCTGCTGCTGGAAAATCTCTGTCTCTGCATGACTCCTTCAGCAATTTTCATCTCATAAGCATGGCTAGTGATCCCTTCATCTACTCTGCTTGTGACTCCATCCATACCTACAGCAACTCACCACTCTAGATACCAGCTTCCAAATGAATATTTGAGTTATGATCTGTAAGGAACAATGAGTAGCTGGAAATGCATGTGTTCAGAAAAGAAGGAAACAATTGAGGGGGCTAAACTGGGAGAAGAAATTATCTGCGGGGCAGCAGAGTTGTAGGATAATCGAACCTCTTGTGAGACTAGAGGAAGAGATGATAAGAAGTTGCAAAACTGCAGTGGCAGACTAGAAACACTGTTGATTTTCCTCAGTTCCCTGGGCTTGAGGTAGAAGTAAGCAGGTCTGTAACCAAATAGTTTCTGAATGACCTGCAGCTGCTACTTCACTCTGCTACCTGTTTAAGAATTCAGCATGCTGTAGCTTCCAATTGCAGCATGTCAATAAAAATATGAGAATGTGTGTATTACGTTTCATACTGGTAATGAAAGATAGAAACTGTGAGCATAATTTCTGGATTATTTCAGCCTCTGGCATCCCTTTACCTTTGTGATGTATCAAAGTTGTGGAAGAAGCCTGGTACTGGGATATTCAAGTAAAATGACTGTGTAACACAATGCACTACAGGTTGGCTCCTTCTATAACCTGACATAGTTCCCAATTCTCTCAATTTAGAGCCGGAGTCAATCTCAGCCAAGCTCTTGGGATTCTGTCACCATGGAGACTGAGAGTGAGCAGAACTCCGGCTCCACCAGTGGGAGCTCCAGCTCTGGGGGAAGCACCCGTCCTCAGATATCACAGATGTCTCTGTATGAGCGGCAGGCTGTTCAGGTGAGGTGCTACTATGTGCTGGGAATAAATGTGTATCAGTGAAAGGGTGGTGAGCCCTTTTGTATGTACCTGAGTCGTCGTGTCAGGGTGGGACCTTGAAGGGGTGTCTTGTTTCTGGATTTAGGATTTTTTGTGCTAGGCCTGACTTTTACTTCATTCTTTTATAAGTTACTCCACCAGCCTCTTAGATTTAATCTACTGTGATCCAATAGACTCATTTTAGCTCCATTATTCTAGAGCAAGTTGCTCAGCTTGTCACACTATTTTCTCTATACAGACTTTACCCTATGAGTGTCCAACCTTTTGGCTTGTCTCGGACCCACTGAGTGAATAGGATTTGTCTTGGGCCACATGTGCATAAGTTGCTGAACTCATAAAAAAAAACATGTATATATTCTTCAGCTGAAGGGACCCACTGTCACTGCTGCTGAAACACACCACCTGCCACCTCTCTGTGCTAACATACACTGTTTGGTGTCCATAATTGTTCAGCAAGCATTGGTGAATGTCAGTGGGTGCAATTTTTTCCAAATTGAATTCAGTTCCACACCATTTCTTCATACACACTTCCACGTCAGACAGCAACATACAGTTATTTGCCATCACATGAGTCAGCACTGTGCACTGCACAGCACTGCCCTCCCCACGTCTCAGCTTCAGTTGACACAGTGTTAATAGTGTTTAGCCATTGCTAAATGTTGAGTGCGTGTCTGGGACCGCTCTGTGGGGACACCGTTTTTGTAGCACAGGGTGGACTGCGTTGCAGACTCTGCTGGGCTGCATGGAGCCCATGGGTTGGACATGTGTGCTTTATCCTATATATTCATGCTGTACTGGAGCACTTGTCTGCCTGCTGAACCATGAACACTGCCAGATTCCTGGAGCTTATTAAAATTTTGCGAATGTGCTTTTTGCTATCTTAGAATATACCTGTGATTCAATCTTTATCAATTTTGTAGCTTTAATACTTATTTTGGTGTTCTAATGTGGTGGCCTTGCTTTTTTCACGGGGACTAGAGATTGTCTCAAGGCTGTTACTTATTTCTTCATTTATCTCTCTAATCATGTTTCAAGGACATGCTATTTTTCACAATTGGGTTTTACTCTTTCTTCAGGCTCTTCAGGCACTCCAGAGACAGCCCAATGCAGCCCAGTACTTTCATCAGTTTATGCTCCAGCAACAGCTTAACAGTGCCCAGCTTCACAGCTTGGCTGCTGTCCAGCAGGTGAGTTGCACTGGATCTGAGGAAGATGTGGAGATTCTCTGCTTGTACACTGAGGTCCTTATCTGCGATTCCCTGAACACGTTGTTTGGGGTTAATACAAACAGCTAGTAAACTGTGAGGGTTGATGAAAAGACTCGTTTGCTTTTCAGCAAAAAAATTCACCTCACCAAATGGGAACTTGCACTTTGGAGGCATGTGACTTGCCATTCCACCTCCTTGAAATAAAAGATAGGTGGTTAAATCACCAGGGAATGTTTTAAAACAATCTTAAAGTGAACTGTGGATGGCTATTTCTCTAACAGTAACTGTAGTTTTCTGTATGTGAAATTTAATGTGAGGTCCTCTGAATTTTTATTTTGAAACTACTCTGTTTTCTTTACTAGTTACTAGAAAGAAAGTTCCTAGAAAGGGGTAGATCTTATCTATCAGTAAGGGTGTTTCCCTTCAATCCTTAATTGATTTTGGATTGAATTCCCTTCAATTAAGGGTTGAATTTCTTTCAATCCTTAATTGAATTTTGCTTATTGAGATGATGTATGATGCTTAATTGTTGAGCAGGTATTTTTATTTAGCAACTTTGCTCACCTGTCAGACTTTGTCAGTTGAAGATGAATTAAATGTGATGTGACAGTACAGGTCTGTCCCTCTCAGTAGCTTTGCTTCTTGGCTGTTAGTCCAAGATCTAATTGTTTTCAAATCCCTACCTGTAGTTCTATAGCATGGAGTGAATAGAGTATCGCGAGTATCATACTAAACTTTTCTGTAAAACCGACTAGACACATATAGTATACTTGCTGTGGGATCACATAGGAAAGGAAAAAAGCATTGAACACTATTTACCTTCCTCCACTAACCATACGTGCCTCAATTTGAAATTTGTTACTTGCAGTGCTACCATTGTATTGTTAATAACTTGCATGACTAGCCCAGCAAATTGCTAATATTGGCAGGGACTAACTGGGTGTTAACAGTGGACTGGAGCATCATCAAAGTTGCAGCATGTAGCATGACAAACTGAGGCAACAACAGGATATGTACTTAATTGTGGAGGAATGAAGGTCATGCACTTTCAGTGTTTATTTCCATTGCATGTGTTGTACAGGACTGAAATGGTTTGGTGAAAAGGAGGTGCCTTGCTGAGTTGCACTTGATTTGTTGAGGGGTTTGTAGTAGTTCGACTGTGCTCCAGTTCTTGAAAATGGGAGAAGATGCTGATGATGAGACTCCGTGTTTATACGAAACCAAATATTGGGACCTTTCTTTCAAGTACTCTTTTCTCTGTCAATCTTTCTTACAGGCTACTATTGCAGCTAGTAGACAGGCCAGCTCACCAAACACCAGCACCCCACAACAGACTACCACCACCCAAGCCTCTGTAAGTTATCACATATCAAAGCCTTTCTCTGCCCCCTACTCTCCTCTGCCCTTGTTCTTTCTCCTCTTTGTCTTTTAGGAAGGCAGTCAGCCAGGGAAACACAGCTTCTAAGAATGCTGGGAGTCCACAAGATACAGACAACTTTGAGGACTTGGGGTGCTGTCATAATTGGTGGGGGTTGAGGAGCCCAGAGAAGGTTTCTGAGTGGGAGAGGCCTCTTAGCTGGAAAGGTAGTCACTGATCTCTTTTTCCTGAGGCTTTGGGGATATGTTGTCATGGTTTAGAAGAGTATCAGGACTTCTTAGAAGGAGGAGTTTTGAGCAGTTTGAAAGGGACTATTCTTTGGCAGAGCTCATTGAATGAGTGGAAGTATGATTTTGTAGTGCATATTGGGAAGCTGCAATTTGTTCAGGGAATAGGTGAGTTGGTAAGGTAGATTACTTTGTTTTTGCTGGTTTGATTTTATTTTTCCTTTACTTGAGAGGCTGGAGAAAATGTATTTTTAGATCTCTTATTGAAGTTACAAACTATCAGAGATACCTGGGCTTAGCTTACAAATGAGTTTAGCATTCAGGGTTGGCTAATTTAGATTGCATAACCCATTAAGGCAAGAATTTCTTTCTTCTTGGTCCCCTGCATGATACAGGGAGAATCTGTGAAATATTGCTTCTACGCCCCAGTAAGTGGATTTGTTCTTATTTCTTTTGTCCCCATCTCTTCCTGTATGATTTGGGACTTTTCTCTGTTTTAAGATCAACCTAGCCACCACATCAGCTGCTCAGCTGATCAGTCGTTCACAGAGCGTGAGTTCTCCCACTGCCACAACTCTGACGCAGTCTGTGCTCCTTGGGAACACCACTTCACCACCTCTCAACCAGTCGCAGGCACAGATGTATCTCCGGGTAAGAGATATGTACACACAACTGTGTCTGTGTACACACAACATGTATGTACACACAACATGTCCTGTGTATAAACTGTGTCTTCCTAGACACTCTTGTTTCAGTTTTTGGAGCTACCAACACTTCTGGGCTAATTCCAGATTTAACTAACTCAGAATTTAAGAGTGTTGTGTTCTGAATTCAGATGGGAAAGGTCTTGTCACAGTTTGACTCTGGGCTCAGCTTAAGATGAATTTTGTATTGTGTACTGAGATACTTAAGAACCATATTTGTCTCTGCTCTGCATAGATGTTAAAGATCCCATGGCACTTCTCACTGGAGTACAAGTGTGAAATATGTTTGCTAGACTTGACTATGGCTCACAAAAATAAAACTACTTGTTCATTGTTGGAACAGATAGATAGTAAATTACTCCCTTCAGCTACTCCACACAGGGACACAAGCCAAGATTCAAGCACGTCTAGAAACAAATCAATATGAACAAATAATCTTTTTAATCAGTTTGAAGTGCTGCTATATAAAAAACATTAGACTTCACTATTATCAATCTCAGGTTTGATTACTTACTTGGAAAATATGTTTTTTCTTTTTGTTGGCATTAGATAAAGATTGTAATCTCTTTTTCAAGTAACCCTAGTCTTGGATATGTCTTTTATCTCTGCTGGTCAACCAGTCCCAGATATACGCCTCGGAATTAAATTACATGCAAGTCTTCTAGCTAGTCCTGGATGGCCTGTGGGAGTTGACTCAGGCCCCTTTTTTTAATAGCAGGTTATTTGTCTCCATAAGAAAATTGCTTCCACTTTCCTATTCTTGAGGGTTATATTTACTGTTACATTGCAGGGAATGCTGGGATTTTTTCCAAGCGCAACATTACAGCCCTTTGTTGCTCTCTAATCTGCTTGTGGTTCACTGTCTTTCTGTATTCTCCTCCGTTCCTTTCATTTCACATCACCTGACCCTTCCCCCAACAGCCGCAGCTGGGAAACCTGTTGCAGGTAAACCGGACCTTGGGCCGCAATGTCCCTCTTGCTTCCCAACTCATCCTGATGCCTAATGGGGCCGTGGCTGCTGTCCAGCAGGAGGTACCACCTACCCAGTCTCCTGGGGTCCATGCAGACACAGACCAGGTCAGTGACACCTCCTTCCTGGAGTCCTTCTCTTCCCCTGCACTCTGCCACCTGCTCTCTGGTCCTTTGCTCCAGCCACCAATGCTTATAAAGAAGGTTGGCTCTGTTTTATCCCCGTTCTGTGTCCCTGTAACTAGTGCAGATAAGGCATGTTCTCTTGTCATCATTTCTCAATGTTTGCTTTTTGCCTCCAGAAACAGGATTCATTCCAGCTTAAAATTTCTGAGATGAGACATAACCTGAATCACATCTTCACAGTTGCTCGATTATCCTTGTGTGAAAAAAAAATTGCTAAGATCTATGTCCATTTTTTTTTCAGTTGGACATTCACTTTGCAAGAAAGAGTCTTTGCCAGCAGTAGTATTCCTTTGCCCAGTTGGTTTGTTGTAAAAATGCCTAAGACTGAACAGGCCACAAGTTCTTATCTCCTGCATTCACCTGCAAATGTTTCTACAGATTGCTGTGGCTTCCCATTTTCCTGGTCCTAACCCAGTCATGCTTGGGATTTCCAGTAACTTCATATTTATCTTGTCTGAACCACTTTTTCTGGCCATGTTAGTCCCGATCAGATGTGAAGATAACACTGCATGTGGAGGGGGAGTAAATACAGAAGATGGCAATGCCAAAATACAGAGGAAATAGAGAAAGGCTGCAGAATAGCTGCAGGCATCATAAGTGGAAAGCCCTGCATAGGAAAAGAGGCAAACGGCACAGAAGTTGAAAAGGAATTACTAGTCTTTAAAGGAGTATCAGCGCTTTTAACAACCATGTGAAAGTGGATCCTAGCAATGCAAGGGCGAGGCAGGTCTGAAGGCTATTGCATGCCTCAGAGAGAACGGTGGTGTTCTTACGCGGTGTTCAGAAAGTGCCAGAGATCTTTAACTTCCATCAGAGATGGAGCAAAAGGGAGTTCACGTTTATATATTTTCTGGGAATAGTTGCAGCTGAGCTTTATCCTGCAGTGTAGGCCAGCTCTGCCTGTGAGACTTAAAGCATCAAATCAGCCTGCATCCCAGTAGAGTTTATTGCTTATGCATTCTCTTGTTCTCTACTGTTCTTAGACTTTTAGGAAGTTACATGCATAAAACAAACAGACTGTATTTTGTATGTGTTTCTAGGTTCAAAACTTGGCTGTGAGGAGCCAACAGACCTCAGCCACTAATGCCCAGCTCCAAGGCTCTGCTCAGAAGGCGGCTCTGCCAGGAAACTCCCAGGCTTCAGGCCTACCACAGGCCACAAGTACAGGCCAGACTGTGGCAGTGGCTCCAGCCTCTTCTGGCAGCATGGGCCAGTCTCTCAACTTGAGCCAAGGGGCAGCAGGCAGTAATGGTGTCTCCGGGGGTGTGGTTGCAAGTAGTGGGAGCCAGAATTCTACAGCATTGAGCCAGACAGCCTCTGCAGGTTCTGCTGGCAGCTGCCAACGGAAAGGAACAGGAGTGGTTCAGCCATTACCAGTAGCAGCTGCCCAGGCAGTGACTGTCAGCCAGGGAAGCCAAACAGAGTCAGAGAACGCAGCCACAAAGAAGGGTGAAACGGACAGTGGTGGACAGCAGACTGTGGGCATGAACCTTACCAGGACAGCTACACCAGCACCCAGCCAGACATTGATTAGCTCAGGTAAGTGGTGCTCTCTTCCTTCTCTTTGAATTACCTGGGCTTTTGTGAGAATGCCATTTGAAAGTCCAGCAGTGAAAGGTTCTCCATCATGCCCTCCAGCTTCAGTGCTCCCACGGGCTGTTCTCCTGGGATTATCCTGCTCTATTAATGACAGAAGTTGATCTCAGCCCATTCAGTCCTCACGGTCTTCGACCAATAAGCTGTCATTTTGGAGTCATTTTACTGAATCAGACCAGTACAGTGGCTACTTGCTTTTTCTTGTTCTCAGCTGTGCTATTGGTAACCTTTATTCTCTCTTCTTGTTTGGCTCTGTGTTTGTATATAGCTACATATACACAGATTCAGCCACACTCACTGATCCAGCAGCAGCAGCAGATCCACCTGCAGAAACAGGTGGTAATCCAGCAGCAGATTGCCATTCATCACCAGCAGCAGTTCCAGCACCGCCAGTCCCAGCTCCTCCACACAGCCACCCACCTCCAGCTGGCCCAGCAACAGCAACAGTCATCATCTCTGACCCAGCAGCAGCAAGCTCAACCTCCACAGCAGCAGGCTCCACCTCAAAACCAGCAGCAGACTCAGACCCTTGTGGTGCAACCTATGTTACAGTCCCAGCCACAGTCTGTTCAGCTCCAGCATGACAGTCCTAGCCAGCCAGCCACCAAGTCACCTGTTCCAATTCAATCAAAGTCTATGGTCACCATCAAACCACCTCAGCTTGGGCCTGCCAAAATGTCAGCAGCACAGCAGCCTCCACCACACATCCCTGTGCAGGTGGTGGGTACTCGGCAGCAGGGCTCAGGCCAAGCCCAAGCACTGGGTATAGCTCAGATTGCTGCAGCAGTACCAACTTCCCGGGGAATGCCAGCTGTGGTCCAATCTGTTTCCCAAGCCCATGCTCCTTCCCCACCTTCTTCAGCTCCAGTATCCTCGCAGGAAGCTCCTCCTCTCACTACAGGGGTGAATTTGGCACAAGTTCAAGGTACAACCCACATGGTGAAGAATCCTACCTCCTCTCCAGTTGTGGCTCAGATGCCAACAGCATTCTACATGCAGTCTCTCCAGTTGCCAGTAAGTCAAGAGAGAGAATGCCGTATGGATTCTCTTTGTTCAGTCCAAGGACGCTAATTGTATTCTAGCTGTGGGTGAGTGGGATGGGAGGAATAAGAAGTTTGAATTAGGGAATATGTATGGAGACTTTACCTTTCAAGAACACAAATTCCAGCCCAGCTCTTGGGGTTACTGAGCACAAGCATTTCTCTTTCACATGATCATTCATTCAAAGACTTGCATGAAACAAATAGGGGAGACTCGGACCCTCACTGAAACAGGGTAGGTGTCCACATTACATACGAAATATCCTATTTAACAACAATTGGCCTCTTCATTGTTTCTCTCAGGAGAGAGAAGGCGGCTGTGTGGGCCATGAAGACTGAACTTCCCTCTCCCTACTAGGTGTGGATATCTCCAGGTCAGAGAAACCTTGATGTGTGGTCTCAGCCACGCAGGTAGAGCTGGCTCTAGGCCTCAGAGGATTCTCTAGCAACAGGCTATGCAGAGGTAAACAAAGATGGCTCCTGTTCCACAGGCCTCTCTCATGCTGCTCTGAATTGTCCAACTAGGATCTACCTGACTAACTCCTTGGTACACCAACACTTTCCCAGCTCAGATACCCTCAGCTGGTTGCTGTGACTGTACTTTTTAGTGGGGCTTCACTTGTATAGTCAGGGACAGAATGTGCCAGTTTGTTTCTAAACTCTGACTGCTTCTTCAGGAAGTTACCACTGGATTTGTCTGATTTTTAGAACTGGGGGGACGATTCTGCTGTCATCCAACATCTTTCCTCAACTGATCTGACAGATTTTCATTAGATAGGATCTGATGTAGTCAGAAGCTTATTTGGAAACTTCTGAGTGACTGCCATTCCATTTCTTTCTTACTGGAATAATACCTCAATGTTCTCACAGTGTCTTGGTATTATATGAATATCTCAATATATCAACTAGGATTCTAGATCTTAATCGCAGTAGTCTGACAGTGAGTCTTTTGAAGTTTGACTTTGGCTGACAGTCATTTGAAAGTTTGGCTCAGTTCTAGACAAACACTCCTAAATAAAGATATGTACTCTGAGGAAGCTGGAGGCATTTCCAGGGTTGGAACCAGACTGGAGATAAGTACGATGGACCAGGGTCTATCTCTGCATTGCCTTCAATCTGTGTTGTTTTCTGCATTGTGATTTTTCTCTTTGCTTACGTGTTCTACTTTGTTCATGCAGGGCAAGTCTCAGAGCTTAGCAATAAAGCGCAAGGCAGAGTCAGAGGAGGAGAAGGAGGTATCAGCCAGTGTCACTGCACTAATGCCTGCCAGGTCCTCTCCTGTGACAGATAGCCCCAAAAATGTGGAGGAAAATAATGGCCATGGAGGTGAGGTACAAAGTAGAGCTGCATCTTATGTGTGCTAATAATCTGATCTCACGCTCCATGTAAAGTAGATTGAGCAATAGTAACACTGACACTTGGGCTGTTAACATTCCAGATAAATCTGATTCTGCTGCTACTGCAACCCCAAATGCCACATCAAGTGAAGGAACATCAGTCACCTCGACTTCTGTTCCCACTGCAAACCTGGCAATGGTGTCACGTCAGACAGGAGACTCCAAACCTCCACAAGCCATTGTTAAGCCCCAGATCCTCACGCACATAATAGAGGGCTTTGTCATCCAGGAAGGAGCAGAGCCCTTTCCGGTAAGAATTTACTGCTGCAAGGGAAATATATCTCTTGGAAGGGTGGCAAGCATTCATCTTTCAACAGATGAACAGACTATATTTCCCCATGTTCCAAATCAGCTTTTTTAGCTTAAAACACGGAATTGAGGAAGGCAAAGGAAGCTGTTTTCATGCATGAAGCTAGGTGTCAAGAATTGTTACTAGAGAACAGGTTGGAGAGAGTAATATAAGAGTGATGGGAACTGTCTTCTCCAGTAGTTCCCAAAGCAATACATTATTTAGGAATTGTAAGAAGGTTCTTCTGCCTGGGATTTAGTGAGGGAAGGATGCACTGCATTGCATTTTGAGCAAGCAGCAAGTTTAGGCAAATGAGGGGCGATAAGTCACATGGGTAGGCTATTCAAGGAAGACAGTACATGTTGAAAGAACTCTCACATCTGTGAGTCAGGAAGGAGTAATAACTTTGTTCAGTATCTTCTTCACTAGGCAGAGGGATTCTTTTGAGTCATAAGGTGTGAGGGACTTATGCCTTGAAAGGGGATGGTGGACACAGAGACTCCTTTATTGATGGGCCCAATGCTTTCTCTTCCTGCCCAGGTGGGTTGTTCTCAGCTGCTAAAAGAATCTGAGAAACCTTTGCAGGGAGGGGCTCCTTCTGGTCAGGGTGAAAACCTGTCCAGCAATTCTCCAGGAGGGAACAGTGCTTCTATGGGTGAGTTTCAGCACCAGAACACACAGGTAGCGGTACTGAAAATTTCTTATAATACTTCATTATTTACTTTATATAGTATGGACTTGTGTTTCTTCCTGCCCTCCTGCTAACTTCTTAGAGACTCAAGCTACAGACCCAGGGTCTCTTTTTCTCAAGTGCCAGAAAATATTACTTGTTTTTAATACAATCTAGCACATGTTAGTAGTAAGCAGAATCTGAACTGTGATGACTTAAGGTTGTAAAGGGTATTTGGACACAGTAGAGAGTGCAGTGGTGGAGATTCCTGTGCAGACTTATAGGGTATGAGGGATATGTTATTTCTTGTTAAGTGAAAAGATACTGACAGGAGAAGTGCACAACTCTGTTCAATATCTTGGGCTTCTAATTAGTGAAGCTTCTGCCTCTCCCCAAGCTAATTGCTTTGTAGCTTCAAAAGAGTGCTTGGAATCTGCTCTGAGAAGAGCAGCAGAATGAGGAATCTTTATATGTGATTTGTTTCAGTTCAAATAATCAAATGGTGTGCATCTCTGTGTCTCACTAGAGCTTGATAAGAAAGCAAACTTGCTGAAGTGTGAATACTGTGGGAAGTATGCCCCAGCTACCCAGTTCCGTGGCTCCAAAAGGTTTTGTTCCATGACCTGCGCTAAAAGGTAATAGCAAGACATCACTTCCTTTTCTCGTGAGTTTCAGAATTTTCTGGAATTGGGCATTTGCCCTTTTTCCAGTTAGTGTATACTATTTAAGTACATCTGATTTTCCCTTCATGGGATGCACTGACCACACAGATCCTTTAGGACTGGACGTGTTTATGACTTGTGAGTGCTTCTAGGAGGCATATGTGGTGTTGAGTATAAACAGGATTTTTTACTTGCTCAGAAAATCAGATGGGAAGGGGGAAGTTCTTGGGCTCCAGAGAACCTCTGTTCAGTTGAACATACATTTGGCTGACTAAATTAATGCATACTGACAGCTGTCTGCTATATTGATACCAGACAAAGACACAAGGAGAAAAACCTGGGAAGACATTACAATAGCAGAGTACTTGTTATGGGTTTTCTTTTCCATTAAGGGAATGACTTAATTGACCTTTCAGATGTTAGAGCAAGACTTTGGTATACAAATATTGCTTGTGTCAGAAGTCTGGACTGGTTTCTTCTAGGGAGAATTCTTAGAAGGAAGAACAGAATTTGTTGGTAAAGATGAGTTTCATCCCCATCTAGAGAAAGGAGAAGCAGTAATTTAGTTAATTGCTGTTTCCTAATTGCTGCTCTGCTTCTACTTATTTGAGGTACAATGTCAGCTGCAGCCATCAGTTTCGGCTGCAGAGAAAGAAGATGAAAGAACTCCAGGAAGCTAACTATGCTCGAGTGCGCCGACGGGGATCACGGCGCAGCAGCTCTGAAATTACTCGAACAAAGATCCAGGGCAAGCGTCACAGGGTAAGGCCATAGTCCTGTCTGCTTCTGTCAGAGCAGCCAATGTAAAAGTTGCTGCTGCTAGAGGCATCGGGTTCTTGTAATGTATGTTGTGGCGCATTAACTGCCAAGTGGATGTTCTGACACAGTTGTTACACAGGGCACTGTAAGCTACTCCCATTGCTTGCTCATCAGCTGCAAAAGTTAGATTCACATTTGTACTTCTGTTTACTCTGTATTTACTCCAACATATGTCACAGATGTCTGAGTGAGTGTGATCAGCTGACAGGCTGATCTGCTTTTCCTGAATGGTTAGCTTTCTTTCAGAGAAATGATTTGAATCAGATTATAGAAGGATTGAATGATCTTCCTGGACTTATGCAAAGCCTTTGACATGGTCTCTCACCACATCCTTCTCTCTAAATTGGAGTGGTATGGATTTGAAGGATGGACTGTTCAGTGGATTAAGAATTGGTTGGCTGGTTGCAGCCAAAGGGTTGTGATCAATGGTTCTATGTCAGAGTGGAGGCCAGTCACAAGCAGCGTTTCTCAGGGGTAGGTTTGGGACCAATGCTCTTTAACATCTTCATCAGTGACACAGAAGATGGCATTGAGTGCATCCTCAGCAAGTTTGCAGATGACACCAAGCTCAACAGTGCAGTCGATATGTTGGAGAGAAGGGAAGCCATCCAGAGGGACCTGGACAGGCTGGAGAAGTGGGCCCATGAAAACCTAATGAAATTCAACTAGGCTAAGTGAAAAGTGCTGCACTTGGGCCAGGGCGATCCCAGGTATTTATACAAACTGGGGGAAGAACTCCTTGAGAGCAGCCCTGCAGAGAAGGACTTGGGGGTCCTGGTAGATGAAAAGCTGGACATGAGCCAGCAGTGTGCAATTGCAGCCCGGAAGGCCAGCTGTGTTCTGGGCTGCATTAAAAGAGGAGTGGCTAGCAGGGAGAGGGAGGTGATTGTTCCCTTCTACTCAGCTCTTGTGAGGCCCCATCTGCAGTACTGCATCCAGGCCTGGGGCCCCCAGCACAAGAAAAATGTGGAATTCTTGGAACGAGTCCAGATGAGGTCCACTAAGAGGATGATCAAAGGGCTGGAGCACCTCTGCTATGAGGAAAGGTTAAGGGAAGTGGGATTGTTTAGCTTGGAGAAAAGAAGGCTCCAGCGAGACTTCATTTGGCCTTCCAATATTTGAAGGGAGCGTATGAACAGGAGGGGATATGATGGTTTACAAGGGTGGATAGTGATAGGACAAAGGGGAATAGTTTTAAACTAAGAGAGGGGAGATTTAAGTTAAATATTAGGAAGAAGTTTTTCACTCAGAGGGTGGTGACACACTGGAACAGGTTGCCCAAGGAGGTTGTGAATGCCCCATTCCTGGAGGCATTCAAGGCCAGGCTGGATGTGGCTCTGGGCAGCCTGGTCTGGTTGTTAGTGACCCTGCACACAGCAGGGGGGTTTGAAACCGGATGATCTTTGAAGTCCTTTTCAACCCAGGTCATTTTATAATTCTATTATTTAGAGCTGTCATGAGGAAGAGGAATGGACTGTGGGAGGATAGTGAGGAAAAGGAAGGGAATTGAGAATCTCCCTTTTGTGACATCAAGCTGTTGTGGCAGCTGCCCCTGGACCAACAGCCTGAAACAGCTGTCACTGTCTGGGAAAACTGCTGCTGCTCTTAGTTTCTGACTTTTACAGTTAATAAATGTGAATGTATTTGTTCTTCATTAAAGCAAAACAAAAACAGCAAAAAACAAACAAACAAAATGCTTATGTTTTCTTTCTTTTTCGTGGGCTTGTAGGGCCAGGAGGATTCAAGTCGAGGTTCTGATAATTCTAGCTACGATGAGGCTTTGTCCCCTACATCTCCAGGACCTCTGTCAGTAAGATCTGGCCATGGAGACAGAGACCTGGCAAACTCTAATATGGCCCCACCTACCCCAGATCTACACGGCATCAACCCTGTATTCCTGTCCAGCAATCCCAGTCGTTGGAGCGTGGAGGAAGTGTATGAGTTCATTGCATCACTGCAAGGTGAATCTATGGTCCATTCCTGCAGTTCTGCAATCCAATAGCATGGGGAAATTTGTTGACTCTCTTTTTGGAAATCTTTGAGAGTGATACGTCATGCTTTCAAACTGTATATGTTTCTGGAGTAGGTCATGCAAATGGATGAGTTGTACTCCTCTGCGAGTGAGATGGGGAATTGGGACTGTCCATGGCTGTTTCTTAGTGCTATTTCCTTGCTTTCACAGGATGCCAGGAGATTGCCGAAGAGTTTCGGTCACAGGAAATAGATGGCCAGGCCCTGTTGCTTTTGAAGGAGGAACACCTCATGAGTGCTATGAACATGAAGCTAGGACCTGCTCTCAAGATATGTGCCAAGATCAATGTCCTCAAGGAGACCTAACAGCTCTGAAGCTAGCAGTTTCAATTTTGCTCTGACCCCAGAGCAGCTGCCAGCTTTAAGACATTCTGTTGGGGCAAGGAATGGGACAATCCCATGTGGTCCTGCATTCAAGAATGAAAAGGAATTTAACTGCCTGAAACTGCCATGCACAAGCCCATGTCTTGATCTTTGAATGGTGCTATAACAAGGGAAGAAAATTCCCACCTGGGGCCTTTGAAACTTCCTTCCTTCTTTGGATATGCCTCTCCCATATACCACATTAAGAAGAGAAGGAGACTTCCTTCTGTTTTAGCAGCCTTGTAAAGGGGAAGTGCCCTTGCCCCTTTTTGCTGTAGCAGGTTTGCTGGATCTTGGTTATGCTGGAACCTGAGGTACAGGAAATTCCTGCCCTGCATGGTTTTGGGAGCAGCTGTGTGTGGAGTATTTAAAAAGGTCCAAGTGGCAGAGGTGGGTATACAAGAACTAAAACAAAAGGGGCTGTTTCTGTTATAGCCTAGGTATTTTTTTTGAACTGTGTTTAATAGCCATTCCAGCACACATATCAAACTCAAAGGCCAATGGCATTAGGAGCTACCTTCCCTTAGCTTTACTGTCTCCAGTAAAGACGCAGATTGAAGACTAGGTTTTTTGGCAGCTATTCGCTCCAGATGCCCATCTTTGAAGCAGAAGAGGATTTATCGTGACAAGGTGATGGGAAAATCTGAGTGGGAGGATGGGTTGTCTTACATTAGAAAACCCTTCACCACTAGGTGTCATGAGTGTGATAAAGTATAATTTACAGATCCAAAGCAGTCTCCAGAAGTGCCAAGGCTCTTCATATTAAAAAAAAAAAAAAAAAAAAAAAAAAAAAAACCTTGGAATTTTGGTTCGCATTTTTTGTTAAGTTTGTTTTCTGTTCTTTTATCAGTTTGTATTATTTTTGTCTGTTTTCATTATCCTCAGGAGAGCTTACAAGACAAAGTTTAAGCTGGCAGGATTGTATCACCTGCCTTAGACTTTTTTAAATTGATGTTGTAAAACAAATACTTCTCTTCCCCAGTGTGTGTGTGTGTGTGTATATATATATATATATATATATATATATATATATACATATATATGTATAAAAACACTCTTAACAACTGATTTTTAATTTTTTTTAATACAATTTCTTCCTAAGGGGTACAGTGATGTTTAGAGGATAATCCCCTGCCACTCAGCTCTCACAGGTTTTGTAAAGACCAAGTTCTGAATTTTTTTAGCATTTGCCAAAGATGAAAATGTGCAGTTCTCTTCCAGAAGCACCTTCACTTTTAAAAAAGCAAAATGAAAACAAAAAACAAACTCTGGAAGAAATTATACAAAGCATGAAGAGGTAACTGTCCCCTACAGCTGAATACCTGAAAGCAAGACTTTTTCCTAGGCAGTTTGTCTCAGCTTTTTTATTTTCAGAAGTTTCACATGCATATTTGAGTAAAACATTAGACTGTTCTATGTGGAAGGCACCTACTGTTGCAGGAGTGTTGTGGCATGGGTGGAAGCTTAATGGCACAAGAAACCATCAGAGATCTCTATAACAGTCTCTGTATTGACACACCTCATAAGAAGGGGGGGAGATTCTAAAGTGTAGTATCAACTTTCCAGTTCTAACTGAAGTGTTGAGTCTAGGAATTTATTCTTGATATCTTCATTCCTATGAGAGAAGGATTCTAAGCCTTCTTGAATCAAAATAGACCCAAAGAAAGCCACCAATTCTTGCACCTTGAAAACACTCTTCAGTCCAATGAAAGTTGAGGGGACAAAAAAGGCAGAGGTGAGCACCTCTAATGGCAAAGGAGGGCAGCCTTTAAACTATTTTATTAGCAGGCTGGGTATGGCAAAACTTGTTTACTTTGGCTTTTGACAGGGTAGGCAGGTAGTATTTGCTGCTTTTGAAGCCTAGATTAACTTCAGTCACATTTAAAGGTTTCACTTCTTCATGTTACATTCAGTGTTCTTAATAAAAATTGTTCAGGTTTTAAAGGTCTGGCCACTTTTTAAACTGTCTGAACCTGACTATTCCTGTCAGTCAGACCTTTGAGAAGCAACAACTTTGATTTTCATTCTTACAGAAGAATATAGGGAACTTTTCTCCTTTGTGCATATGCCTGAACTTTGAAAAGTGTGCATATTCTGCCTACACTAACAGAAGAGAGTCCTGGTAGAAGTATGAAGATACTGCATAAGGACCCTTGGATAAGAAGGGTGGTCTAGCACCAAAGAAAGCTGTTAAGTTACATCGGCACAACACTACAGCAGGGTGTCTGGTCATTTTATTTTTGAAAGTTGTTTTGTACAAAAAACAAGTTACCTTAAATACCACCATGAAAAACAGTACCAGCTGGCTTAATGACTTCATTTTTTCCCATGTTATGAGAAAGACTGAGACCATAATTTCTGCTCTGACTTTTGGTGTTTGCCCACTCATCCCCCAGCAAGAAAACAGGGTCATCTCTTTGCCCCTACTGTCATTGGTTATACTGCTTTGTCAGTATAAAAACCCACAAACCTTATCTGTACCATGCCATTAGCAGTATTCAGCAGTCTGTGCCCTCAAGATCAAAGACTGTTTTCTTCCCATTCTGCCATACTGTAGATGGGAGTGAGGAACTAGACTAAGCAAAAAGCAATTAAGAATCAAAGTACTATGCTCCTAAAGGTTCAAATTAAGTCTTGTAACTCAGCTGTACCTGCTTTTCCCAAGTGCCCAAGTGGAAGGCTCTCTTGCTCCAAGCAGTATTCAAGTACCATCTGCACAGGGCAAGTGTCTTAAGACTGGTGTACATCATGTTGAAAGGGACAGCAACTGGGGTCACTCTCAACACATTTCTGAGTGTGTTAGCATTCTTACTCTTTTTAATAAGAATTGTAGTAGCTTCCCAGGAAAACATTCTGCCAGACAAGGAAGCTTCAGGAAGCATGAGATCACAATTCTGACCATGACTGAGCTGTGTAGGCATAAAGCTTCAAGGCTTCTTAAAGAACTCAACTGATAGCTGTCTTTAATTTTCTGATTTTGCCTTGATGTCACTTACACATTCAGAAAGCATTCCCTTCATTTAGGAGACCATAATTTTTTTTTTTTTTGCTCTTCTGTGATGGAGAAGACAGTATTTTGACTGAATTCAAAAGTAGTGAAACAGCATTTAACTCTGTTCTTTTTAGCATTGCCCCCTCTTGTCTGAGAGGATGGCATGCATCCTTTTACACCTCTTGAAGGAAACAGGTGTCTACTTTTCAACACATTGGCATTAGAAAAAAGACTAGAGGGGTGCTAATGCCTCTTCCAACTCCAGTGAGTCCAGCATAGAGCTTTTCATGCAGGTTATGCTGACAAAGACTGTGTGTAACAGCGCAGGTGCTAGAAAAGCCAAAAATGCATTTAAAGGAAAAAAAAAAAGCGTCTAACAGATTCTGTAAATCCTAGGAAAAAAAAATACATTAAAAGACCCCTCTGCTACAGTCTCAGTTTTTTAAATGGAGACTTCCCTTTCTGCATGCATTCACAGCCCTTTCTTCCTCTCAATGAAGAAACTTCTCAGTGCTGATCATTCACATTGTTTTCTTGCTATCTTATCAACTCTCAGCACTTGCTCCCCATAGCTTTGCTGCTTTACTGCATTTTTTTGGAAAAACAAACAAACAAACAAAAAAACAGAACAGCATTACAGCAATGAGGCATGCCATTGGGGACCAGTGCTGTTCACACCTAGAGGCATCCATGAGACTTGACACACCAGACAGGCAAAGCGTATCATGTAAAGAAAAATCAGAAGAGAGAAGAACTGGCTGGGGGGAAATGGGGAGAAGTGTTGAAAGCCTATCACATTGGTAGCAAGTGGTCATCCCGTTCCTCTGACTCATCACCCAGCTGGTCATCGCCCACACCACGGTATGTAGCTGGTACATTTCGAGGCTTAGATCGGCAGACAAAGTCACAGCCATCCTACAAGCACAAGTTGTTACATTAGAATCAGACTGCATGCAGAATCAGCAGCCACACAAAGCAAAACATATTCAATTTTGCTACACGAACATGTCTACCCCAGTGCTATCTGAGGGCAAGTCCACAGAACCTAGGCTGATAAGAGGATATCCTAGCTTATCCTGAAACTTAGGTCTGGGGTAGAATGTGGTACTGATTAAGTGCAGCAACACACATTCAGAGAATAAACAACACTACTTAAGGTGATCAAGCAAGGGTTTCACATAATCAGGCCTGAACATTCCACAGTTCCCAGCTGAACATTCCTACCTGAAAAGTCTTAATCATAATGAGCAGTAGGGAACCAGCTGCATCAAGGAATTAAAAACAGTGTTCCCCTTACCTAGAATAAGATAGATATCTTCTTTTCCCACAGGGTACACTGTGGCAGGTTTATCCAAGAAACAGTCTATGAAGACAGTGCAGGTGCCTTTTTATTATGTCTTAACACGTGGGCTTAGATTGGGAATATAAAAGGATTTCCACTCACCGCCACCAAATTGCCCAAATCTCGCCAGAAGGCAAAGTGAGGGAACTGCTCCATGCCCTTTGCTCCCACTATAAGGCGCTGGTAGAGAAACCCACCAATGATATAGACTGCGATTACTGAGGAAAACCTAGAGGGCAGAATTAAAAATCAGAACAGCAAAATTACACAAGTAGTCTCTTATAACCCAGTTATACTTGCCTCAGTTTGGCACCGAAGCAAGTAGCTGAACATCACCTAAGTTGAAGAAAGACCATACCAGAAAAGGTCAAAAACATATAGATCTGCTAGAAAAATTTTTCAGGACATCTGCGTGAAGTAGATCTCCAAAGCACAAAGACAGAAAATGAGAAGTCAAGACTCCTAGTCTGAATTTCCAACTGTGGCAAAGAGCTGTTGTACAATTCCAGGAAGTCACACATTCCATGTTTAAGTGCACTGATCTGTAAGCTATGAAGGGAACAAAGCAGCTCTGCAGCATTATGCCTTAACCTAGAATTTGTCTACAAAGCTTGGAGCCACAGTAACATCTAACAGTGACTGAATACAATTATCTAGACTAGTATAACATCTTCCAACAACTCACGTGATTAGTAGAATGGAGCCAGTGCTGAGGTGAGAATCCTCAGCTGGACAAGCCACACTGCTGTCCATCTCAAAGAGGTAGAAACAGTCCTGCTCCTTTTCCCTCTCTTCTGAAATAATGCTGAATGAACTCTGCAATTTGGGAAAAGTTATGTGAAAATACACCCAGGCTTATACTAAACTTCACCAGAAGATAGTTTTAGCTCTATTGGTACAGGGGAACAACCCATAGAGAATGTAAGAAAACATTACTGCACCCTCAAGGCCTTTCTGCTTATAAACAAGCTTTGTCTGACAGCCTCCTGTTCCTGTCCTACCTCATATTGTCACTCACCGCTGTAATTCCTCGCTTGCAAGAAATCATTATCACAGCTCTTCTCTTCTCACCACTGCAGTGCCTACCATATGAATCACCTCCTTTATAAATCAGCATGATCCAGTCACCTGTGAAGAGAGAAAGAATATAGGCTGCAAATCCAGACCAGGAGGCAAAAGCTAGATAAGAAGAGAGATATTGAGTAGTCTTACTTCCATTGAAGACCTGGGTTTCATTGATTCTTCCTATTACTGTAGTCTTTCCAGACTGCCTATCCATTTGTACTACACCAGCAAAATCGTGCAAGCTGCTGTTGACCTCTCTGCATACCCTGAAATGGTAGGCATAGTTTTCAGTTGTGCCAATCTCCACAGTCGTGTTAAATCTGCAGCAGAGAGAGAATAGAAAATAAGCAAACAGAATTACAATGAGTTGAGTTCAAAGCAATTGACACTCAAGACCTGGGAAGCCAGGTCACAGCTCATGCTAACGACAGAGCCCACCCTAAAGCCTGGCCCTAAATTCTTCCACCCAATTGACCCATTAGGTGTAAACACTGCGCACTGGACCCTAAGGTCCACAGCAAGTCAATACTGCTTGTATCATACCTTATTTGACTCAGTGGTTCTAGTTTCTTCAGCAGGGCTTTTTCCATTTGTGACTCAGTACTCTCATCACCAACCACATCACAGCTCTTCTCAGTCAGCGGTTCAGCTCCCACACCAACAGCAAGGGCCATAAAGACTACCAGCACAGCAGAGGTATGGGAATGTGATGACATCCTGGATACATATCACAAAGAACACATGGGATTAACCATCTCAGCCCTCTACAAACTAACTACATGAAGGCTCTTACCGACCATTCCCTCAATCTTGACTACAAATAGAAGTAAAAAACCTATGAACACCTCTCAGTTCTCAACAGACACTACAATCTCTTATACTGAAAAACAAACCAGGCCTCTTTGGGATTCTTTTACAAATTTTGACTTAGAACCACAAAAAGTTTTGCTGCTGAGCATATTAACCAATTTTGATTCAGCCAAAACAGAGCCTAGCAGGCTGAATGCTGGTGTAAGTATCAGGCACGAGCTACTGTTCATTATCACATCCTACTGATAAGCCAGTCAGCAAATAATTTACCAGGCCTCTAATCAAGTCTCTCTGCAGCTTTTGTGTAAAGAGCTTGCAGTGAAGAGCCACTGTGACTTGTCAGGCTCTGTCTGCTCAAGCTCCTTAATCCTAATAATTACGTTATCCTCCAGGACTACTTCAGCTGAGAATTTGAAAGCATTCAGTAGTACTCAGCTGCAATGCCACAGAACAGTTTTCATGAACTGAAAAAGGAAATCGAAACATCCTATGATTAATCCAAGAGAAGGGGAGTAACAAAGACAAGTGGGCATGGGGGCAATGGGTTGACGGTTGGACTAGATGATCTTATTAGTCTTTTCCAATCTTAATGATTCCATGAAGTCTTGAACTTTCAGCCTTCAGGCTTATGCTAAAATAGCACGTAAATCACTCTGCAACTGCACCAGGACAGATTTCCCCTTTGCTTCTCCTAGTGAGGATGTCAGTTCCAGATGCTGGGAACAAACGAACCACAGTTTCATAAGTACCTCACTGCAACTAGACTGGCAGGCTATTTGGTGGAACGTCATCTTTGCCCCTCAGCTCATCCTGTCAAGCAACATCTTCGGAGCTACTTGTTATCACCATGGAGATAAACATGAGTATGGAGAGGCTAGATACATTCAAAGGTTGGATACACCACACTGCTAAGGCCCAGGACACAAGAACTCGTGATTCTCTCCTCACGAGACAAAAGAAGAACTCGCTACTAGAACACACTTCCTCGGGCAACCTCTCCGCAAACGCCTCCTTTGCACAGACGCAGGAGGAAGAAACCGCACGGCATTGCTGTCGGCTTCTGCCAGCTAGCCACCGCACAGGCTGACGAACCAGGCCTGAGTGGCAGCTGCCCGGAACCACCTGCTTACAGCTGGGCAGAGTCAGCCCGGGGCAGCCCGCCGCCTCGTCCCCACTGCGTAAGTACGCAGTAGAAAGCCGGGCTCGCTTTCCGCCACACCTACCTGCTGCCGCGCACGGTCCTCCGTCCGCACCACGGCTCGACGGAGAAGTGGGAGCTGCTCAGGGACAGGCCATGGTCGGCGGGCAGGGGCAGAGCCCAAGGGCCATTACGACGGCCATGTCCGCCTCACTACCCTCGCCCGCCCCATGAACCGGAAATAGGAAGAGCATGACAAAAACTAATGCGCCGTACCGCACCGCCCAAGAAAATCTCGGCCGTAGGCATGCCTATGGCCTCTCTTTAGCCAATCAGAAGCGGAGACAGAAAGGGGCGGCTTTCAAACCCCGCCCCAGCCTATAAGTGGAGCTATTGTGGAGCCCGCCTTCTTTCTCCATCCAATAGTCGAGAGAGAAAGGTTCCGACGTTGCTACCCCCTTCGTTTCCCTTCTCACGGACGTAGAAGGAAGTCTGCCTGGTAGTACCCTGCGGTTACCCTCTGCGGCGGGAAAGCGCGGCTGGAGGCGGGAGTGGCTCGTCCGACGGTAGCGAAGCACGCATGGTGGGCCGTCACGAGGCCGTGCCGCGGGGTGCGCGTAGTGGGCCGCCTGGGTCCGGGTGGGCGGTACTCGGCGGGTTCGCCCCATAGCAGCTCTCATCCTTTGGAGCTGAACATCTTCAACGTTCTTCATATGGGCTGTGCTTCTGAATAAGAGCGCCTCCTACAGTCTCTGCATGTTCTGTGTCACTGTAGAGGAGTTCCAGCTGCTCACGGTTGAGGTTGGTCCTGAATGCGATTAATAAAGCTTTACTTTGATCTGAGACTGGCCTACTTAAGTGATGTTTACCCCAGCTGCGATGGTGACAGCCCAATTTCTAGTGCTCTGTGTTTTAATTTTTTAGAAGAGGTGGGATAACTGGGCCTTGTGTGTCTTTTAGTAAGAAGGAAATGCAGGTTCTAATGACTGTAAGCATGCTAAAGAAGTCACTGGTTTGGGAGGAGACTTTTGTGTGATATACTTGTTGAGCAGAGAAGAACTGGGCAGGAGCATTGCATGTGTCCTGGAAAGCTGATTGATTGAATCTGACAACTTGTACCATGCTGCTGATTCTACCGGGAGCGTGGCACAGGCATCTGCATAAGCTGCGTGAAATTTATTTACATGCACAGTTAGCTATTAACTGTGTTGTCTGTGTATCTGTCAGTTTTCTGTGTCCAAACTAAGGACTCTACTGCTGATACTTGAGAGAAAATTAAAAAAAAAAAAAATCAAGCAGAGCTCTTAATTGTTTCCCACCAACCTTCACTTTTCCACAGGTAACATCTTCCTTTTCCTAATTCCTTTTCAGCTGTTGGTCATGGCCTTCCCTCCTTAGTCTGGGTATTTAAGCAGTATCTGAATTTTGTTGATTTCTTTCCAGCCGCACTTTATGTTCCCAACTAAGCTCTCAAAATGACTATAGCAGTTTTTTCCCTTACTGAGTTTGACAACCATTCCTACACTTCTCTAATTTCCACTGAAATCGTTCAGGAAAGACATCCCTTCTCCTGTGTTGCTCTGATGTCTGAAAGATCGAGGTTGACTGGGACCCTTGGAGGTTACCTGGTCACTCTACTGAGGCAGGGGCCACCTAGAGTGGGTACACTAGGTATCCAAGTGGCTTTTGAAGATCTCCAAAAAGGAGACCCCACTGTATCTCTGCCTGTGCTCCATAACTCCCACATCTCAGAAGTGCTTTCCAGTGTTCAGAGGGAACCTCTTGTGCTCCAGTTTGTGCCAGTTCCCTCTGATCATGGCACTGGGCACCATTGAGAAGAGTCTGGCTCCATTTTCTCTGTACCTTCTTCTCAGGTGTTTGTATACAGTAATGAGATCCTTCTGAGCCTTTTCTTTACCAGCCTGAACAGTCCCAGCTCTCTCACTCTCTCATCATGTGTGAGATGCTTCTTAGTCATAGTGCTCAGTGGTCCTTTGCTGGACTCTCTTCACTAGCTCAATTTCTCTCTTGTTACTGACGCTGTTGAGAAGCTGACTGTTGGGGATCTTGAGAGATGGCAGCTCTCAGTGCCTGCCTGTTTCTCAAGCATGTTTGTACTGGGTGTTGAATATAGAAAAAGATACCTGTAAGTGTCTCAAAGCTCACAAGACTTTTTTTTTTTCAAACCTGTGCTGTACATCTATTGAAAACTGACTCTAAAAACTGAGTTAACATTGTAATAGGCATTTGAATAAGGAACTCTGGGCTAGTGGTGTGTTTAAGTATCAGAAGAATAAACAATTAGTATCCTTTAACCAGGGATGTCACAAAATCAGCAGACCATGAGAAAGACATTAATCAGGATGGTTTGAGGATGTTGCCAACTTGGCAAGAAAACTCAAGGTCTGTGTATGCTCAGCTGAACTACCTTCATTATAATGTTAAAAGTCACACTCATAGATTGAAAAGACCCCTGCCCAGGTGCATGCATAGTAGAGGAAGTATACAGTCAACAATATTATTACTATATAAAAATTACTAATCAGTCATCACAAGGAGGATGGGCTGGAAAAATTATTAGCTTTGCGAGTTTTGTATATAACTATAGTGGTGGTATTTCTGTTTGGTGTGTTTGATTTGTGGGAGACCATCCAGCATCTAGGCTTGCACAAATCTGGAATAAATAAAGAATGTCGCTCCTGAATGTGTGATTACTGACCTCGCACATCAGGCTGTTAATCTGTTTTTTGAACAACACCTCTACTTCCCTTTTGACAGCACTTGGGCTTCTGTCCCAGTGGTCTTTTTAGTCTTGTACCGTACCTATCCATCTGCTTCTGTCTTGAGAGGGAGCACTTCAGACCTGCACACTCTCACAATTACTGCTGCAATGCAATTAAGGCCTGTTGCATTCGCAAGCAATGAGCATGAATTTTGCAAGTAATAATCTCTTCCACTCAGTGCTGTTTTTAAGATATCCCTTGTCAGCATAAGAAATGTTCTATCTCCAACACTCCCCATATTGGTATAAATTGAGTTATTTTGCACAGCTTTCCAACTTTATGTTTTTTGTCTTCTGAATGTAGCCTCAAGTTTCCTGTTTCACAGGCACTCAGCACTCAGCAGCCTGATTGCAGCATCTTGTCATGCACTCTTTGCTTTGCTGTGTGGGAAAGCAGATTGGAGACTTCTTCAGCAGAAGCAAGTGTGGAAATAATCTTTATTGTCAAATTCTCCCCTACTACTTCTCAAAAAGACAAAACTAGACAGGAAAGGAGAGGTAAGGAAGCTGGGTTTTACTTCTAGCAAAAGTGAGATCTAATGAAAACATTAAAGCGGATGAGTCAGTGACCTGGTGAATGTTCCCCTCCCTCCCTTCCTACTTCCACTACTCCTCTCCCTTCATTCCTCACTCTGTCAAGCCCCTTTCAGTGTCTACTATTGAGCATTTAATCCCCTTTCTTCAGAAGAGGCTTGCACTTTTCAAGTTGTCAGCAGCAGTAAGAAATTGTCATCAATAACTCTTTGAATGGCAGATTAGATGTGAGTAAGTAATAAATTAGAGGCATTTACTAATTAGAAATCAGAGACAGAAGAGGTCTATGAGATCGTCTAGTCTTTCTCTGTTGTGTGTCTGTGTAATTCTTCTGATAAGCTTCTTCCTGCGTTGTCTCTCTTCTAGTTTTACGTACTTCCCAATAAGCAATTTTCCAGCTTGAAACTGTCCTGTAGAATAGTTTATTATCAGGAAGATTTTGTTAGTGCTTTCCTTACATTTCTGCTCCATTCTCTCTGTTTAGGCCTAGCAAATGTCACACTGAACAATTTCTCTTAGTTGAGAAATCTCACCTTGGAAGAGTGAGATATTTTGCATTGATGGTCATTTTTTTAATAAACGTTTCCTTCTCCTGAGCTGATTGCTTTTCCTGTAAATGTTTATGTGTTTAAGCAAACTGCTAGCTGACCTTAGCTATTTTTTCAGAGCTGTTACAGCAAAGAGGACTCTTTGGGATAGTAGATGTCTGTGCCCTGCTCAGAATATTTGTGTATATATGTGGTTGGCACAGAACCCCCAGAGTTTGTATCCAACAATCTCACTCCATTGACTTGGGAGGCAATCTTGTGTTTGCAGATGCTTTCATCAGAAAACACATCTTCAAATGCATCAGAAAATGCAGGGGCATCATTTAATTCTCCACTGTTTGTGTTCATCCCAATCCTGCTAGAGATGGGAATTTCAGGATGCTGCGTTGGGATGTTTGCAGTTTTCCTTTTAATACTCTTCCTATCCAAATTGCTTAGGCATTTTTTTGTGTGTGTGTGTTAAAATCAAGAGCCTGAAAGAACTGATATTTTAACAGAATTTCTATGCCTATTATTTATTTCTCAGCTCTCTTCTGCATGCAGGAAGTCCCTAAGGAGAGCAGTTTAAGTAACTTTCTTTAGAAGACCTTTGTTTTCAAAACATGCTCCACTCCTCCATCTCCCTGCCCCCATCACTTTTGAGAGATGTGCTCTCAGGTTTTTATTTCTGTTTTCAAATGCACTAAATCATCTCTGTGACCAGTGTCATAGGTGTATCACAGGTACATAGATCAGTCCTCTGGTCAACCAGCTGGTATTGTCTCACACGGGCTCCCCAGAAATGAGTAGCTATACTAGCTGTGTCCTTTCTGGCTGTTGGAGAGCCTGAAATATTCTGCACTACACCAAAATATAAGTTCTGTGTTCACTTAAAACAGTGTTAGACTGTATGACATGCTTGTAGTAACAGCGAGTTACCAGGTTTGTGCCATACGACGGGGTTCTTGTTTCTCCCATCCTCTACTCCCCCTGGTTTCACATAGATACATTGCCCCCATACTGACACAAGTACCAGCTGAGGGAATTTATCTGGGACAGTGCAATGACATTCTTAGGATGGTCCTAGAAGACTTGAATTATAAAATGCTAGCAACTTTCAGTTTTTTAACCAAATCTAAACTTCCTGACCTAAATATAGTGGGTTACAATGCTTGCAGATGAATGCTGTTATATCACAGTAATCATATCAGAGCTCTGATAGAACTAAATGGGATATATATGTATATATATATATATATTTTTTTTTGTACTAGCAAGCTATAACATTGGTTTTTTACATTAAATATCCACCAGGAAACCTCTCCTTATGCTTTGGGAATCTCTTCCACAGTTCCCCAAATGACAACGTGC
Source organism: Lagopus leucura (assembly GCF_019238085.1). Lineage (NCBI taxonomy): Eukaryota > Metazoa > Chordata > Aves > Galliformes > Phasianidae > Lagopus > Lagopus leucura. The sequence continues at coordinate 102,327,154 of NW_024962262.1, read as the reverse complement.
AAGTATGTCTGGATGCTCCACTCAGATATCCTTCCTCTTTTCAAGCTCATCTCATAGGTACTTCACTCTCAGTTTTCTACAAGGGCTTCTTCATATGGTACTCCCAATGGTTGAGAACCAAGAAGAAACTCGTGAACCTGTCTTAGGAAGAGAGAATGCAAGTAATAATAGTCTTGATTTATGTTTTTTTTTATTTCACTTCCCTGAGTTGATCATTGCAACTCAAGTGAGGCTCAAATTAAGGTTGAACACTTCAGTATTGTCATGGTTCTGTGATTTTTGGCTTTTGGTATTCCACGTCATAACATCATGTGGGGCACTGGGAGTTTAACTGTTAATGCTCAAGTCCTGGGTACCTGCCCAGAAGAGAAGAAGAACTACATTCCCCAGGGGACTTTGCGGTCAGGGAGAGGAGGTTTAACTCCTGGCAAGGCCACCTGATCTCTCTTTTTCTCGCCTGCCCTTCGTCGTGGACACTGCTCCCATCTCCCTGCTGCTCACCTGGACTGTGCATCTCACCTCAGCGTTGTGGTGAGGCCTATCCACCTTTTGGACATTCTCTCTCTCATTATATTTGATTTATTAGCTTCAATTCTGATTATAGTGTATTATAGTGTGTTATCTTGCATTCCGATAATATACTTAGTAAATTAGTTTGTTTCTCCTCAGATCGGTGCCGCTGTTTTAATTATTCTGGGGTCTCCTGTTTCCTTTTTTTTTCCGGAGGCGCGGATCTGCGGATCCCTCCGCCCCGCTCGTCATGGAACTGGGCTGAACCAGCCCATAAACCGTTGACAAGTATAAATTTGCCTCCTTCACTTTCTTTTTTTTCCTCCACAAAATTATTTAATGGTATAGTTTTTTTTGTTTTGTTTCAAAAACTGAAGAGAACTCTCCCACTGCTCTGGTTTGTAGAGGTGCTCTGAGATTTTTAGTGCTAATTTGCTGAATAAGTTTTTTTTCTTTTTTTCTGTAGTTGCTTTGAAACAATAGAGAGAGTGAACTGCTCTACTTCTTGCCAGTAGGTACCAGCTCAGATGGCATTTAAGAATTAACCGTTTCACTGACATTCCTATAGCATACTCCTGGGAGCAGTTTCCCCTAAAAGCAGGAGCCTGAAGAATGCAAGAGATGCCTACTTTCAGAGGCAACAGGAGAATAAAAACACAGGTGCAAATAATTTTTTCTGAGCATGTGGTCTCAGAACAATTGTGTTTCAACAGATACTTATTCTCTTGTTTATTTTTCAGCTATAAAATTGCCCAGAGAAGTTGTAAAGTCTCTCTTCTTGGAGGTCTTCAAAAGCTGCCTGGGTGTGGTCCTAGGCAAACTGCTTTGGATGTCCCTGCTTGAGCAAGGTTTGGACCAGATGGACTCACACCTTTACCTGTATTGGATTCTGTGATCTGCAGAGAACCTCTACACCGCCTTTAAGTACAGTTGATTCTATTCACTTGAGGCTTAATTTGATTATTTGATTGATTAAAAGTATTTCACCAGAGATGCAAAGGTGACTTTACAAGAGCAAGCAGACACAGAGAACAGCTACAGAGTTCAAGTTCTTCGGTTCTCCCACTGTTCTCCCATGTGCAAAGGTGAGAGTCATTCTATATGACATAACAGGAAATATATATGGTTTTAAAACAAATACCTTTTAATCTATGAGTGAGGCAGCTAGAAGATCCTGCAAGTCCATGTAATCAAAAATAGGATAGAATAGCTCAGTTGGAAGGGAACTTTAAAGATCGCCTAGTTCAACTGTTCCAGACTGACTGGCTTCTAGAAATGCTACAGAACCTTTGCCTTAGGAAAGATCTTTCTATCAGAAAGATAGTGCTTAGAATTAAACTCCGTCACATTGTACCTTGTTTCTCTTGAAGTTTTTTAAGCCAAAACCACAGGTCTAAATGTAATGCTATAAAACAGAAACAAGTTTTAAAACAACTGACTCTGAAAACCTCTCTAAGAATAAAAATAGATTAATAGAAACAGATCACCTCAGATGGCTCTGAGTACAAAACATTGGAATGAACTGTCATGAGTGGAAACATTTCCCTGAGAATGGCCAGTAGCTAACTTCCAGGGGAAGATCTTAGTAGCAGGCTAAATATGTAGCAATAGGTCCCTACAATAATCTCTTTCTCTTCCTAAAATTTCACATTTTTTTGCCAGAGTTCATGATCTGGTCTATTGTCTTTATTTGAACTAAGCTATCAATTCTCAAAGCTGGTATTCTTGTTTTTAAGTTGAACCCCTTCCCCTTCTGTTTTAGCACTGACTTTCTTTTGTGCTTTCGTAGTATTCTTGATATATCATATGTGTTTGCTTTCATCCTCTAGCGAGGGATCCTAAAATAGTCTCTCCTAATGAAGTTTTCCCTAAAGAACAAGTATTTTGTTCCTTTAGCCATGCCTTTTAATTTCTCTTTGAAAATCTTCCTCATTTGTCCGTAGCTTTCTCTTTTGAAGTTGTTACATCATCGTGCTTCCATCACCTGCCCTCCCACTCCCCCCTTTCTGCTGAAACTCTGTACATTTGTGGTCAGTGTGACAGAGAAGCTGCTGGATTGAACTGTGCTAAGCCAGGGCCTGTACACAGTTCACAGCAGTCACAAGCTGATCCTATTTCCATGTGTTTCCTGACTTGCCACTCTTGAGCTGGTTTGCTAATACGTGATTGCTTTCACAATCCTCATCTTACAGTCTGTAATATAATTCTGTTCCTGTGTATTTAGTAGTATTTGCCCAGTCTGTGAGGTTCCTGTTACTACTACATATTAATGCAGTTCATTTAATAACCTACCTTGATCTTAATTTTAATCGGATGGAGAATAGCCTTCTCAGTCTTCCCTATGTATTTTGTATCCCATTGTTCTGATATCCTACTCGTAGCCCATCTCCAACCAAGTCTCTGATGTGCTTGTTGTGGCAGTGTATTTGGTATTCTCCTTCCTCCATTTTATTCCCTAGACTTCTAGTATCTTTTATATATATATATATATATATAAATTTTATAATATATTTCTTTGGGTTTTGTGACACAATCCATAGAGAAGCGCCTGAGATTTCATGAGTTCTACTGGAGACTTTGCAGTTCCAGGAGGATCTGCTCCATGATCTTCCCAAGCACAGAGGTAAGGCTCATTGGCCTGTAGTTTTCTGGGTCTTCCTTTCTTAAAAATGGGAGTAATGTTTCCCTTTTTCTAGTCACTGAGGGTTTTACCCAGCAGATATGATTTTTCAAACATGATGGAGAGCTGCTCAGCAATCACATCAGCCATCTCTTTCAGAACCCTAGGATGGATATCGTCTGCCCCCATGGACTTACAAACATTCAGTTTCATGAGGTTTTGGACATGTTCCACTGTTACAGTGGGATGGAATCCTCTCCCCACACCTTCACCTAAAGGTTCAGGACCCTGGCAGACATGGGAAACCTGACCACCAGTGAAGACTGAGGCAAAGCAGTCATTGAGTAGCTCAGCTTTTTCTATGTCCGAGGAAGCCAGCTCTCCATTGCCTTTAATCAGAGGCGGGATTTGCTTTTAGACTGGCAAATGTTACTTCAGTGGAAGAGTGTTTTCAAGCAATAAACTACACTGCACCACAGCTTAACCTCACTAAGACAGACATGTATTATAATCATACAAGCAGTGCTTCCTTTAATCACATCTGCATGATTCTCCCTTGGGGATGGTTCTTTCTTTGTGGAACAGAGTAACATATTCATACTTATCTGTAAATACCACTGCTACATATCAATGAAGGGGAAGAAGCTGAATTTTTTTTTTTTTAGATGAAGTCTGTGAAATGTAGAATGCAGTGGAACAAAAGAATTGCTAAAGAAATAAAAGCACTATACTTATTATGTAGGAAAGGTGTGTAGCATAACATAGAAGGGAAACATTGTAAGTAGCTCAGAGAGATAGATGATTTAGGTCCTGTAGCAGAACAAACATGGAGGAGGGCTCCAAGGACTGCCTTTTAAGGCAGACAGTAAGACCCAGTAATTGTGGAAGTGCCAATCATGGAAAGGATTGGCAGGAGCATATAGAGAGGATCCAGATGAGGGAGCTTAGGTAATGGTAGCTATTATTAGGATTCAGTATCCAGACTGGAATGATTTACTTTGTTGACATATCAGAAAAGAAATTTTGGCAAATGCGAAGGAAGAAGCAGAAAGAACCCCTGCTCACTGAGACAGCTGTAAACATACCACACTAAGAACCATAGCTCTTCCCTCCCATAATCATACCTAATGGTAATCATGTTGAAATGCCTTTGTGTGAGGGACTGACTGTAATGATAAGGTTAACCACTGGTAGTGTGTGAAAGCAGCAGTACTTGCAACCTCACTAATAGATGTACCTGTGATGAGCACCTGTAACCACAAACAGCTCAGCACTTTGGCGTGTGTGCTTGCCAAAACCATTAATGTTACTTTGCAAGCTAGTGGTTCCGTTGACCATTGCCTGTTAGTAGCACAAGAACTTAGTTGATTAGTTTCTGCATGGAAAAGTTACCTGTGCATTTAGCAACTCAGATGACTCCTTACAAGCTGTGAAGGAGCATAAACCTTCAAATCTGAAGAACTTGGGGTTACTGGTGGATGGGGGAAGCTAAATCTAAGCCAGCAATGTGCCCCCACTTTGCCCAGGAAGCCAACAATATCCTGGGCTGCATCAAAAGAAGCATGGCCAGTAGGTTGAGGGAGGTGATCCTCCTCCTGTATTCACCATGTGCTGGTGAGGCCTCATCTGGAGTACTGCATCCAGATGTGGAGTCCTCAGGAGAGACATAGACCCATTGGAGCATGTGCAGAGGAGCATCACAAAAATGAACCAAAGGATGGAATGCCTCTCCTACAAGGTCAGGCTGAAAGACCTGAGGCTGTCAGTATCTAAAGGGGAGCTACAGGAAAGAAGGGGGCTGACTCTTTAGTAGGGTCTGTGGTGATAGGACAAGGGGAAATGGTTTCAAACTTAGAAGAAGAAGAAAGAAGAAGGGCAAATCCTCAGAACGTCACAGAATCCACGGTGTTGACTTACTTTTCTCTCATTTTTTCTCTCCTTTTCTTCTCTTTTTCCTTGCTTACTCATCTTTTAATAAATAAAGGTACATTTTTGATCGATCAACATCTTGACTTGATTCTGAGTCTTAATTCAGAAACTTTGGGATTAACAGAACAAACTGCAAGCCACTTCAGCTTGCAAAAGCCAGCATGAGTGCATGTGACTCATATACAGAGGTTTGGAAATTGCATGGAGTGTCTGAAGTCCTGTGTTCATGCATTTGTGTTTTTAGATGTTTATCTTGACTTGTAATTTCTTCATTCCATCTATCCAGAAGAACTGTTTTTCAGTAGGTTCTTGCTTGCAAGTGCTCTTCTGTTGATTAATAGTAGAGAAATCTGGTATTTTTACAGGTGACTTCCACCCACACTGTCCTGAGCAATGAATAGTCTACAGAGGGAGCTGTTACTTCTTTTCCAAAAGGAGCAGGATTTGCATTCCAGCCAGGAATCGTGCTGAGCACAGGGAGCTCATCTCCTGTAATGGTTTTTATGTTCTTTGAGGATCTTGTGTTACCTTGCAGTTACTTGGCCTAGTGGCTGGCAACCCTGCTTATGGCAGGGGGATTGGTACTTGATGATCTTTGAGGTTTCTTCCAGCCCTAGCTGTTCTGTGATTCTATGATTTATGACTGCAACATTGTATTGCACCTGCAGTTTCCCAGTGGTCAAATGAGCAGAAGGGAGAATGCAAGTCAAAGAAATAAAATTACTTGCATTATTATTATTGAGTTAGCCAAGAACGCGTTTCCCTCTACACCTTTGGAGTTTTGTACTGCAAAGAGAGGAAACAGTGGACAAATGCCTGCTGCTAGGAGATTTCAGGTGAAATAGAATAGACATGGTAAGACAGGGTAGCATAGAAACAGCAAATTGCAAATTTTGGGACAACAGGCAACTGGAAAACTTTTTTTCACCCAGAGATTTTGTTCCAATAAGGGAAGAGAAATTTGACTAATTTCCAGATTATCATATTTCTCCTGACACAAGTGTACTTGTGTCAGACTCCAATATCAGTTTATCCCTTAGTCTGGGATTGCAGTTTATGTATAGTCAGAGCAATTACTTGCAGTTGCAAGTGTGGAGGACTGGTAGAAATGAAGAGATAATAAAAGCAAAGAACAACAGCATGGTGCTTGGGAGGAAGGTCTGGAGAGAAAGTAATTGACCCAAGTACTGGAGGTTTCATCGGAAAATATTAGATCAAGGGTTCAGTAGGTTGACGGCAAATAAGTTGGCAGTGATTGTTGATGGGATTGTTACTGCTGTGCCACATGTAAATAAGCACTACAAAAAAATTTGATATACAGAAAATGGAAACAAGATCTTGCTTCCAAAAAGAAAGTTACTATGTCCGTCCAATAATTTTATTTTAAAATAATTGAAATTGTTTTTGTATCACCTGGTTGAAAGAAGCAGCTCAATGCAGTTTTAAGGAATCCAGTTGCAGTTTCAACACAGCAGGAAATCTCTGATGTCATTTACAGAATGACTTCAATTACATATTTCTGAGTATGTGAGGCTTGACATTCATAGAGGATGATATATATGGAGAATTAAGGGCAAATTAACATGAAAATATAGACCTTGGTATACCCAGGTAAGGGGATGTCTGCCAAGACACGTATAGAGTTCACAGAGAAGAGGGAATTAAGTTGGGATTGTTCCCAACAAGAGTAGGTCTGCTTTTCAGTAACCACACCTGTAACAGTCAGACCTAGCGAAAATGGAGGAAAACAATAGTATTTTAAGTAGTGTAGTAGAGCGTAAAAACCTGGAGTTTTCATCTTGGATTTTCCGGGTTACTTTGGGTGAGTGATTTTGTCAATACTAGAGACTGTTCAACTATCAAAAGAAGATCCTGTTAGTGGCTCAGAAAGTTGAAAAGACTTAAGAAATAATCCCAGACACTTTGCCTGCATTGTCAAAATGTTAGTAGCCTTTTTGGAAGAAAATCTAACAGTTTACCAGAGAACCCTGGTAAAGAATTAGCAGATATTGGTATTAGAGTAGGCGAAGTTAGCATGCCTCTGAGCTTGCCTAGTTTACCATGTGAAGAATGCAAGAGCTTCGCCTTCGCTAGGATTTTGCAGTGCAGTGCATGCTAGACTGTTTTATTTACCAGCTCTTCAAACATAACCTCTCAATCTTATCCCAGATAAATGCCTAGGAAATGTAAAACAAGTAAATGCATCAGGTTGCTTCAAAAGTGGACCATTCTTCTAAAGGAAGGGATTTTCTGTTGTTCCCTTATGAGGAAGATGCTCCATTCCCTTTATCATCTTTGTGGCTCTGCACCTCTCTCAAGCAGTTCCCTGTCCTTCTTGGACTGAGGGGCCAAGAACTGGACACAATATTGCAGATGAGATCTCACCAAGGCAGAGTATAGAGGGAGGAGAACCTCTTTCAACCTACACACCCCTCCTAATACACTGGAGGATGGCATTGACCTTCTTGGCCACAAGGGCACAGAACTGACTCACGGTCATGCCCAGGTCTCTTTCCCCTTTGCTGCTCTCCAGCAGGTCAGTCCCCAACCTATATTGTAGGCTCTCCTCTTCCACTTGAGTTTGCCCAGCAGTTCTCTGTTTAACCACGCAGGTTTCCTGGCTCCCTTTTTTGACTTCCTACCTGTTGGGACGCTCTGATCTTGAGCATGGAAGAAGCACTCCTTAAATGCTAGCCAACTATATTGGGCCCCTTAACCTTCAAGTACCCCATTCCATGGGATTTTCCCTAGCAATTGATTGAAAAGGCCATAGTTGGCCTACTGAAGTCCAGGGTTGTGATTCTGCTTGGTATTCTGTTCCTGCCACATGAAATCCTGAACTCCACCATCTCATGGTTGCTGCAATGAAGGCTGCCCTCACTGCTTCAGCCAGATACCCCTTGTTAGTGAAGTTGTCCTCGATACTGTTAATTCCAGGGTCGTGGGTTTGAGCCCTACATTGAGTGCCAAAATAGTGTTGGAGTTTGAAGAGTTAATCATGTGACGCCCTTCCCTCCCCACTGAAGAGAAAGAAAGAGGGAAAATCCTGACTGAAATAGGAGAATCTAATTTTTGAGGCCTCTGTAGATCAACAAGGAACTCCTGGACTTACTTAAGCATAAAAAGAAAGTCTGTAGGGAGTTGAAAGCAGGAAGGGAATGGGTTACCTGGGAGGCAGACTTACAAAGAAGTTGTCTGAGCAACCAGGGATCAAGTTAGGAAAGCTAAAACCCAAATAAAATTAAAGCTAGCCGGGGATGTAAAGGGCGAACAAGAAGAAACTCTACAGACATATCAGTGATAAAATGAAGGCCAGGGAAGATATTGGTCTTCTCTGTAAGGAAACTGGAGCCCTGGTCACGAGGGATATGGAGAAAGAAAGCTGAAGTGCTCCATGACTTCTTTGCCTCAGTCTTCACAAGCAAGGTCTATAGCTACATTGTCCAAAATGCAAAAAGCAAAGATAAGAACTTGGAGAAGGAACATCTGCCTGCTCTAAATGAAGATCTGATGTTTGAGACCATCTAATGAAGGTGCACAAATCCATGGGACCAGATTCCTGTCAGCCAGAACTGGAAATCATGTGAAGGCTCCTGGGAAATGCAGTACACCCCCATGTATCTTCCCCTTGGAAGATAAAGATCCCGTTGGATCGTCAGAACTCATGTGAGTCTGCTAAACAGGAAGCACAGCTCTACGGTACACTGTATCTCTATACCAAACAGCCTGTCACATGATGTTATGATATGGAATACTGACAAAACCAAGACAATATCTAAAATAAATGACAAAATGCAATTGCTCACCACTCAGCAACTGATGCCAAGCCAGTTCCCAAGCAATAGCCATCCCGCCCTGGCCAACTCCATCAGCTTTACTGTTCAACATGATGCCACACAGTACAGAATATCCCTTTGTTCAGTCCTGGTCAGCTGTCCTGGCTGTGTCACCTCCCAGCTTCTTGTCCAGCCCCAGCCTATTCACTGGCAGGGTAGCATGAGAATCTAACAAGCCCTTGACTTAGTGTAAGCACTGTTCAACAACTACTGAAATACCATTGTATTATCAGCATTGTTTTTTGCCTAAATCAAAAACATGGCATCATACCAGTCACTCTGAACAAAATTAACTCTATTCCAGCTGAAATTAGGACAAGGAGTTTTCATACAATCATAGAAATACTTGGGTTGGAAAGGACCTCAAAGATCATCTAGTTCCAACCCCCCTGCCACAGGCAGAATTGCCAATTGCTAGATCAGATTGCATGGCCTTGAACACCTCCACGGTGTTTCCTTGAGGACCTCAGAGATAACCTTTTAAAAGTTAGCCAAAAAACTCTAGAAAGCCTACTGATGTTCTCAGCTATACCCTCAGCAGATGGAAATAAAAAGAGATTGAGGGAAAGCTGATTGTCACTGCCTTGTCTATGCTATCATCTATAAAAAAGTGAAACACATTGGTCATGCATAAACCCTAGCAATTAGTCTGGCAGAACCAAAGATGCTATTGGGACTATTATGGAGGCCAAGCAGCTTGAGGGCAAATTTTGAAAGGTGGTTTGGTATCTGCGTGTGTTCACTGGTACCTACTGGAATTTTCAAGCCTTTACAAACCTGCTCCCTTAACTGACAGTAAACACTTCTCAGATTTTGGCTACAGAGTGCTTTCAGGAACAAGGAGGATCTTTAGTCGTAAAGATCATGGGTTTTGATCAGTGTGAGACTATTTTCTCAAAAGTGCAGCTTTGACTTCTCCTGCTGTGTGCAGTCCTACACCTCTTTTCTGTAACCAGTCAGTCAGTTCAAACTAATGTAAACAAAAAGGCTTTGACCATCCCATGTACAAACCCTCTTCTATGCGAGTGAGGCAAATCTGGGTTACATTTTTTCTGGGCAGACAGCACAACATTAAGGTACCATATAGAGAAGGCAGAGCACAATCTTGGGCTGTGTTTCTTTTGTGAATTCCCCAAGGAACTCAGACATGCAAAACTATTCTCTTTTCTTTCCCATCAAGGTCACTACGGGACAGAATGAGGTTTCTAACGAAGGGTTGTTGTGTAATTGCACTTGGATTTCTTAACTCCAAACTTTCTGAGCTTAAGAAACTTATGATGGTAGTAGTAGGAGGGAAGGACAGACAGGTAATCATTTTATCCTAGGCTTTTTTAATGCCCAAATAATGTTTTACATTCTGTAACACAGATGTCTATTCTTTGGAGTTTGAGTTAGGACTATGAGAAAGACGCATACATCCAGCCACTTGCAAGGGTAATAATTACCAGAGCTATTGATCTTCCTGCTGCAGACCAAGGTAACTACAATAAAGACAATTGTCAAAAAGAAATTTCCCTCTAGTTACGTTACCCATCACACTGCTATACATGGATTTTCGGGTATTGAAACCAAGAAGGACTCCATCAAAAAGCAATAATTTGATCTATATATCCCAATAACTTGAACTGGAACAAGAGCTGTGACCCAGGCTGCATATGTTCTGCAGCATGTGAGCAAGTTCTGTTCCGGGGAATGGTTAATGTGTTACATGCTGTTACTTGGGTTGACCTTTTGGCAGCTTCTCCTTATGTTACTGTCCGTGTTTCTGTCAGGTGAAGGTCAGGCTATCCCAGGTTTGATTGTCCAGCTGCTCTCTGGCCCCTTTTCCTGGCATTAGCTATTGTGAGACTAGGAATGAACTGCACAAGAGAGCAGAGTGGGTAGAGGAGTAACGTTTTCACAGTTTGCATTCCCTGATTTCAGATCTGTAAGACTGACATATTTGTCCTGCTTGTAATAACTGGCAAACTCACTCTTGCTTCCCAAACACTCACTCATTCTTCTCCCAGCTGAAAGGAAATAATATCTCCTCCAGCAGCCTCCAGGATCAGAGATGGGTGCAGCCCTACACAAGGAGTCTTGCTGTAAATTGAGGTCTTTTTACTACCCTCTGCTGTTAACCCTTCTTTGCTTTAGCTACCACTCTTGCTCCTCCATTTCTTGCTGCCCTGCCCCAGAGAGAGACAGCTCTATCCTGCAGGCATCCTCCCCTCCCTCTTTCCTTTTGCATCTGGACTTCTGCCTGGATTCAAAGAGCTCCTCCTTGCAGCCTCTCCCATTTCTGGATGGTGCCTGGACCCTAGTCCTTATCTCCTCCAGTGCTTGGACTGTTTGCAGCAGAGTATAAAGGGTTGACTCGAGGACAAAGTAGCAGTACAAGCACCACTGGACTAGGCTGGGTGGATATTTTACCTAACCACAGCCAATTCTGCACCATGGGGAAAGACGGGTCCAGCAAATTAAACATCTTCATTCTCCTCTTCTTCCTCCTTGGAGATGCTTCACTCATCACAGAACCGTAAGCTACACGGGGGAGACTCTAGGCAGGCTGGAGACCTGGGTTTATTTCTCTGTTTCTTTGTCTTTCATCTTTCAACTACCTTCTTTTACCTTGAAACAAAGACACAAGGGCTGGGTAAAATGTCTTCTACAAACAGCAGCTCTGGTGCTTTTGAGGGACTAAGGAGAGTCTGTGCAATTGAGATATCAATAAAACTGCAGCCTAAATAAACAAATAAAACAAAAAGAAGAAGAGCAGAAAGAAAGAGCTTTTGCTTTTTCACAGAGCTGACAGCATTTTAGCAAAATTTCTTGCACCAAATTGATTATTTACTTAAAAGACAACTTTTTATAACCGTTTACACACTCATTTTTTTCCCCAGAGACTGTTTTTGAAAAGACAAACATTTCTTTCACTTATTACCTTACTCCTTGGTCAAAATGCCTGGGAGATGTGAGTGGGTTTTTTGATTAATAACATGGCAAAAAAAAAAAAAAAAAAAAAAAAGCAGATGACAAATCTGGCATGACCATAAATGGTTTTATTTCTTAATTCACATTTTTCAGTTCAGCCAAAGGAATGAAAATTTCCTTCTCAGCCAGGGTTATATGTCACTGTAGAACTGTGGCTGTTAGATCTGTGTGGTACTAGCAGACAGCTAGCAGACTGTATCTTACTGCGTTCTTTCCTTACTCTCTTTTGCCCTATTGGTATGTGAAGGAGTGACAAATATTGCCTGGCAAAGGTGACAATTGACTTTTTGTTTTTTACCACACCATTCATAATCTCAGAATCGAGTGCTTCTGTCGTGCTAAAGTTTGGAAAAAATATCCCTTCCAGACATTCGCACTGAGAATTTTCTGTGGTATTTTACTTTCAACAGCAGCCTCTCTGCTTTTCCCTGCTGTTAGCAGGCATGATGGAAATCCTTTTCCTGTATGGTGAAGTCAGACTGGTTTATTTGCTCTTTCTGTACAGCTCCAGCTACATGCTCCTGCACATCTCACCTAATCCTCCCCTCCTCTTTCCAGGCAGTACATGGTGCTTCTACCGTTTCTGATACACACTGATTCCCCTGAGAAAATCTGTGTTCAGCTGACTCACCTGAATGAATCTGTGTCGCTGAATGCTGCAATTGAGTATCAAGGGGAAAACAGGAGCTTGATTGATGATGTGGTGTCGGAGAACGATTTGTTTACCTGCATTCCTTTCACTGTAAGTATCTTAATCCCTGTAGGATAAACTCTAGCGGCTCTGAGTAGTAACAAACAGAGTAACTCTGAACAGGTATTCACTTTCCTCTTGGCCACAGGTATACTCATGTCTATCCTCAAAACACTGTCACTGCTGAGCTCTCCTTAGCAAAGATATCTAAATGAGAAATGCTGAATCCCGGAAAGCCTGCCGCTGTTTAGGACAGTAAGAGGAGAGGCCTGGAGAAAAGTAGATTTGGCAAATATGTTAAAAAATATTGTTTTGTAGCTGAGAATTTGCTCTACCAAGTAGTATTATTGTGCTTTATAGATCTGCTTTAGTTTCCATGGAAATAAATAGGAGGCATTATTTTTGGAGTGACTTATGTAATTGGTAGTTCCTAAGTCTAAAGCAACAGTCCTGGGCAACTGGGAATGCTGGTAACCTGGCTCACTATACAGATTATATCTTTGGCCTGAAGGCTGAAGAACTGGTTCTCAGGATACTTAACAGTTGAAATCTATGTCATGCATATGTTGAAGACTGCTATTTTGTCACTTGGAGAGAGATGTATGGAGATCTGGTATGGCTGGTTTGAAAAAGGAAATGTTATGCAAAGATTAGAGATATTACCTGAAAGAAGAGGAGGATTACTCCATTCCTCTGTGAATGTCAAGATGGAAGAGACAGATTTTCATCAATGCAGGAAGAACTTCTTAAAAATGAGTTGCAGAGTTGAGTTCCTTTACTGCATAATACTTGCATGATCACTGCATAGCAATAGGAAAGTAGAGGAATATAGTACAAGAAAAGGTCAGTCTCTTGTTCCTGATTCAAGTCCCTTCATCTCTGTGCCGGGTCTGTCACAATTACATTAGATCTATTATTTTAGGAAAGCCTGTTCAAGAGGCCTTTACAAGTAGTCCATAACTCAGTTGCCTTCTTACAATTCTCCAGATTCCAAAATCAAAGAGCCAGTCAACAGTCACATTTATTACTGTAACAGTGAAGGGGGAGACTCTGCAGTTCAGAAGCCGCAAGTCAGTGCTGGTCAAGAATTCTGAGAGTTTGGTCTTCGTCCAGACAGACAAACCTATCTACAAGCCTGGACAGACAGGTACGAAGAGGGGGTGGAGATTTGTACTTGAAGCAGAAATTCCTAAAACTGTTGTGCTGTTCAGGCCAGATGTTGACTGCTTTCACTGGAGATTGGAAGATCAGTCTCACATGGCTGAGGTGTATGTTTTTAAAGCTCCACATGGGAACAATTTGGAGAATTTTAAAGAATATGCATGGGGCACCTACACACATTTCCGTTGCCGCTGGGAGTTCTGTTGTTGTGGTCCATGCAGCTTGATCCCCTTCTGTGCTGTTTTGAACTCTTTTGTTATAACCACAAAAACTAGAGCAGTGACTGGATATTTATTTTATAGAAAACAAGGTGAAAGTTCAGGCTAAGTCATGAAATAGTTTTCAAAGTGACAGCTGATTTTGCACTATGAAGATAGATAAAACCATATAAGCCATTTCTTCTGAGCCATTCATCTTCTAAACTTGGCCTGGGCAGGAACAAATGTCATAGAAGAGATGCTGAATTCTCTGTTTATCTAGAGCCAACACAAACTTGCAGCCAGGTGCCAAAATGATTTGCTTGCATTCATCCTTCCTGAGAAGTTAATCTGGTTAGAACAAAATTACAAGAGACATGTTAATTCCAATGTGAAAACATGATGTTGACAAAGGCAACTTAAATTTAACTTTGTCCTCAATTAAACTGATGCCCACCATCAGTAAAATGTTCACATTGCCGTGATTCTGGTCCTAGCATCCTCTGATTAATATCTCTTACATGGGTAACATAGCATGATTTAACTTTCTAGTGAATGGAATTTCTGTAGAAGAGAATTACTCTGTTCTCTCTTGCACCATCTGTGTTTGCAACTAATGTTTTCTGGTTGGTGTCTGTTCTGTGGAACCTCACTCTGCTTTTGTCCATCAGTCCTTTTCAGAATTGTTTCTCTGGATGAAAACTTCCATCCCTTGAATGAGGTGGTAAGTATGACACTTCTTTTTCAATCATTGTTTGGCTTTAAGTCACCTTTGTGGGAAAAGTGAGGAAAGAGGTGTCTCTTGTGGAGAACTCTCAGTACACAGAGATAGTTGTGCAATTCCCAGGTTATTTCAGATCTTGCTAACAGGATCTGTTCTTCAGATTTCTGCATTCTTGGAATGGTTAGAGAATATAACTTTAAATGAACAATGCGGATGTAAAAACCTCAACAGTGAGAAAATGTGCCATTATCACAGTGGACATGTGCCACAGTTGGTTTTAGCTGACTTTTCTGTCCTGTGCAAATGCTTAATATCAAAGTGCTCCGCTGCTCTCTGTCAGGGGCTTTCTTCCTTATCCCGTTGTATTATCAGCTTTTTCTCCAAAATATGTTTGTAGTCCTGGTCATTTGACTGTATTGTTTGCACACTCTCCAAACATGGATTCTAAATATGCTGTTTAATTTCTTCCCTTTCTAGCTTCCGCTGGTCTACATTGAGGTATGTATACTCATTAAATTCATGTTCAGATCTATCACATTCCCAGTTGCCTCAAGATAATTCTTGTCTATTTTATTTATACAGCAGATTCATAATATTTATTCAAACACATAAAGTTTTAACTTGTATTATGATACCTATGGCCTAGGGCTCATTTTGTTGTCCAGCCCTAAACTCCCCAAACAATCCTGCTATTTCTGCCCTGAGCCTCATTTGATACTGGGGTTGTGCCTACTCTCACTATTTCCATTAGTGCTTTTTAGTTAGTTACCATTGCAGCCTCACACTGTTCTCACAATCTCCTTGTGGTCTCATTATCTGTAGGACCCAAAGAAAAACCGTCTGTACCAGTGGATGGAGGCTGAGATAAGAGAAGGGTTAATGCAGCTGTCTTTCAACCTCACTACTGAGCCCATTCAAGGGACTTACTCAGTGGTGGCACAGAAGGCTTCTGGGAAGACAATCCATCATCCCTTCACTGTGGAGGAGTATGGTAATTGTTGCAGTGGTTTCAGGTTCCTAGCAGCTATTCCAGTAGGGGCAGGAAAGAGGAATTGGACAGAGTGGTAGATATAATCAAGATGTCCAGCAGGGCTGGAAAATATCTCTGTGTTTTCTCCTTCATAAGCTTCATCTGTTCTGGCGGAATGAAGACTGAAGAACTTGAGCAACCTATCTCTACTCCTTCCTAAAATCCAGGCCATGCAGTGCCCATATCAACAAGGCTTCTAGCAGGAGCTAGTATGCTTGTAGCGGTCTGTGTTGGTGACCAGTGGCTGTACTTCCTTTCAGAGGTGATTGAAGTCACAGCCTATTCTTCAGCTGGCTACACACGTGTTAAGTGTCATACTCTGAACCTAGGTCTCCCTCGAGTTGCTAAGTTCTGACCTTCTGTTGTAGGCTGGGGCTGTAAATCTTTCCTGTCCTCCTGTGTCAGTCCAGTCTGCTTGGCTAGGAAATGGAATCCTAGTACAAACTTGCACATGGCTCCTACTTCCCCCTGACATCACCTCCAGTGATCAGTCCAGAACACCTCAGCAAGCCAAGTGCAGCCTGCATTACATGGTCTGCCATGATCATACAGCCCAGATGAGCCTTCTGGAAGCTCGCTGTCCTGAATTGCTCCTAGTTCACCCAAGATGGTCACTGTCCATGACCTCTCCTGCAGCAGGGTTTGGATATGAGGTCATCTTGTCGTAAGTCAGCAGAGAAGCTACTGGGTCATTCCTATTTTCCAGACTGGTAAGGTATATACGCTTTGGAAATGCAGAGATCAGGCTACAGTCCCATCTCTAAATATTTGTGAGAAACTTTGACTTAACTCTTTATATCATTCTGCTGTGAGACTGATAATCCTTGTGTTACCTCAGGAGATGCTTTATTTTAATAGATAAGTGTCATAAACCAGTTTTCTTACCTGGCATAGAGGCTGGCTGAATGCCAGTGGTTTACTTAGACTTCTGTGGGATGTGTAAATGACACTGGCCACAAAAATCTGACAGCTTGGATGCAAAAGGCTTTCAGGACATTTGTAGTTATGTGGCCTTCAGGTTTCATTCTTATGTTAATCCCCCCCCAAATAAACTTTTCTCCTTTGGTTTTGCTGCAGTGCTTCCAAAATTTGAAGTAACAGTGAAAATGCCCAAGGTTATCACCATTCTTGATGAGGAGCTGAAGGTGACAGTTTGTGGTCTGTGAGTATCATTCTTCTTTCAATACTTCTTTGTTTCAGGTTTTATTTTAGCATTACTGAAGTCTAGTTGAGAGGTTTTATTACATTTCTCAATCATTCTTGAGGTCCCAGGACCAATAAAGCTATTCAAACCATTAGCAAAAAGGCTTTACAAAATTATTGCTTAGGAGTATTTGTTCTGTTTTTTTGAGGGGAGTATTTTTACAGTCTTTTATATAAAAGTCTTAGAGGATTTAAGATTCAGCTGCAGTGCTAGAGAAGATGTCTTCTATTTAGTTCAGCCGAGAATGGCATTTTTATCTGTGGCTTCTACATAAAAAAACATGTCATGTTTCTCCTGGGCCACATCATTTGATTCTACATGGCGTATTCTACATGCATCTTGCAGGGAAAGACACAGAATGGGACGAAAAATGAGCTGAAAAACCCATTGCATACATAAACAGTTGCATCAGAATTAGGTGGTAGGGTAGATACTTGCATCATGTTCTCTAAGTCTAGGCATACTGTCAGTGAATAAGCATTATAGTAAATGACTTTTGGAAAGTCATGTCTTATTCTCAGGAATTCAATCAGAATTATAAGATTCAGTGCTGTACTGAATCTTAGGTTCATTGCCAACTTTGATTCTAAAATGTTACCAAATTTCTTGATGCCTTTTACTTGGTACAATTAGCCTACAAATCCCTGAGGCAGTTTAGGGAAAAATTTTGGCTCCACCCGTGGTGAACTAACCATTTTCCTCCACCCTCTCTGATTACACTGATAATAGCTCTGTTTTTTCTGTCCTCTCTGCTTATAGATACACATTTGGCAAGCCTGTTCCTGGCCATGTGAGCTTTCGTGTCTGCAGGAAATTTGAATACCCAGCCACTGCTTGCTATGGTGAAGAGGCTAAGGCAGTATGCGATGAATTCTCTGGACAGGTGAGTCTTGAGTATTCATCAGGTGGAGTGATAGGAGAAGATGCTGTTTATTAAGCCTGCCTTGTAGGTATAAATTTGCTCTGCTACAGTGTGTAGAAACATGAGTGTGAAGAGGGGAGTGATTCCATGTATTTTAAGGAAGCCTGAAGAAGGAAAGAAGATTGGATGTAAGTTGAAATGTGAAAGGTCTCTGTAGTAAGCAAGATGTGCATTTAAACGAGAAAGTGATACAGAAGGAAGAGAGTAAAGAAAAGAAAACAACTCAGTAGATTAGAGAATATAAAGGACTAAAAGATAGAAAGGATGAACAGCTAGCTCATCAAAGTGTGTGGGATCAAAAGCTGTTCTTCGAGGCAAGAAAGAAACAGAAACTGGGGGAGGGGTAACGCAGTTTAAGGAAAGAGGAAAGGAACATGAATTTAGGAGCAGTGGCTAAGAAAGAGAAACACCTCACATCCCCTTGACATTGCTCTACAGAGCAAAACTCTTTGGAGCATGGACAAGTGCAGCAGTGCTAACTTAATTGACAGAAACAGAGGTAATAGCAATTGTGGAAATGAACCAAGATAATAGAGCAAGCAGAAAAGAGGGTGGTCCTTACAGTATGCTATGGCATAATTCCTGCAATTGTCTCTGCTGCTGTTATCCATGCTAAACAGAAATAGGAATACTGCAGTATTCCTCTGTTCCAGGTAGCTCCTCCCTTTATTGTAGAGACCTGCTTTGGATATGAAGGTGCTAATAAGAGATGGCAAGCGTTGGAGATACATTTCTAGCTGTCTTCTTCTTTGTACCCATACAATCTTTATGTATGGTTTATGTACCACTCAAACTTGTGCATTTTAAGTCAGCAGCTATATTCTAATGTGCCTGTCTTTTGGCAAACACTTGGTGTGGCATACACGTGAATAATTCCCTGTGCTTTGGTATCAAAAGAATCAAGAATTCCAAACTTCATACACACGAATAAAAATCTAGGTTGCAAGTTCTTTGCTTTGATATTCCTGTAGGTACTTCAGAATGCTCAGTGCCAAGTTATTTATGGCTGTTTTCCAGTTTCAATAAAAACAAAAAAGAGAATGAAAAACCTATGAACTTATGGGCTTCTCTCCCATTTCAAGGTAGCACACAGTGATGGGATCATTATGTTGGATAAACATTACAGTACATGAGACTGTAATATTATTATTATTTTTTTCTTCCAAAAGACAGACAACCATGGCTGCATTTCTAAACTGGTAAAAACCAAGTTATTCCAGCTCAAGAGAATTGGATATGAGAACAAGCTCCATGTGGATGCTAGGATTGAAGAGGAGGAAACAGGTATGAATGATCTAGGTCAAAGAGCCAGATAACAAGCCCAGGAGATACCAGCAGAGCAGACTGCCAAGAGGAAGGAGAAGAGTAGACTCCCAGTTCTGGAATTTTAAAACTTTCCTGCCCAGGTTCCAAGAGCGCCGAGCAAATGGTTGACCAGCAAAGGAGAGCTGGTATGGAGTAAAAGTAATTCTTGTCAGCGAGATGCAAATCAATCAACCCTTCATGCTTCTTACAGGAATTGTGTTGACTGGAACAAGCTTCTCTGAGATCACAACTACCATCAGCAAAATTACCTTTGAGAACTCAGATTCTTACTACAAACCTGGAATCCCCTTCTTTGGGCAGGTAGGAAAACTGAGAAGTGTTGTGAATTCTTAACAATCATTCTACTGAATCTCCTGGGTGGATATCTGCTTACCTCTGCAAAGATTCTGGAGCTCAGTACAGCTAATGCCTGGGGGCTTCCACTACTTTGCAAGTTCTGTAACCAGAGAATAGCAGCTGAGAGCATAACCCAATATTCTTGTGTTTCAAGTTCTGCTTCTCTGGTCTCCTGCTTAATAAGAGGCCTTACTTGATGTTAATGCATGTCAGTCAGTGTCCACTCTTCTGACACAGAGGTGGAGATAAAGATTCAGAAAATCTGCAGCTCTCCTTGAAACATGTAATGTACATGTAAAATGCAGTGGAAATGTCTCTGTCTCAAGACAGACCCAACATCCTCACCTTTGTGACATACCAATCTGTACAGGTGGCAGGCATTACTGTCCTGTATCATTCTGTTTTTACTCCTACAGGTTAAACTTGCAGATGGGTCTGGTGCTCCAATTGCCAATGAAACTGTGACGATTTCTTTACAAGGAGGCCAGGAAATGAACTACACAACGAATGAAGAGGGCAGGGCACTATTTGCCTTGAACACTTCCATGTTGTACTTCGATTCTGTTGGAATTAGAGTGAGTCCTGGGGCAGAGAAGGTGATGAACTAACCAGCAGGACTTGGCAGTGGAAGACTATTCCTTAAGTTTCTCCTATAAGTGCAAAAGTGCTTAGCTTCTTGCTCCTGATTGGTTGTACCAGTCTTGCCATCACTGTGGTGGAAATGGCCATGCAGTAAATTAGATTTCCATGTGACGATCATGCTTAACTTGTATTTGATTTAGGCTTGGCAATAGCATGATAGGTTTAGAAGAAAAATCATGAGAACATATAGTTTCACCTTGGAATAGGGCAGTTTTTCTATAATTATATTATTTTAATTATTTTTATTTATTATTACTATGTTTTAATTATATTGTCTATAATTATATTTTCTTTTCTCCATACAATTTTCTTGCCACAGAATAAAACCATTAAAAATTATCCAGAAGTTACCACAATGTGCCTGTGGGGTAAAGAAAAACTTATTTATTCTTTAAACAAACTGATAATTAGAGAAGGCAAGATATTAGGGTAAAGAAACCTTGAGGTATTACTGATAGTAAGCAAACAACTGAGACAAACTTCAGCTTCACTGGGAGTGAATAATTCTCAATTATTTATTCAGGATACCACTGCCCTATATTATATTTTCCAGAGTCGTGTGGTTTTTTTTGTTTATTTTTGTTTGTTTGTTTTGTTGTTTTTTGTTTTGTCTTGGGCAGTGTTGCTAATCACTGGGCTGCCTGGAGCCACATCCAGCCTAGCCTTGAATGCCTCCAGGGATGGGGCATCCACAACCTCCTCGGGCAACCTGTTCCTCCTGTGTGTTACCACTCTCTGTGCGAAAAACTTCCTCCTAATATCTAGCCTATTTTCTGCTTTTTCAGGCAACTCATAAAACACACTCCTACTGCTTTGACCATTCATGGGTTAATCCAAATTATGAAGATGGTTATCTCCACCTAAAGCGCTTTTACTCCCCTAGTAAGAGCTTCCTCAAAATTGAGCCCACGTCTGAGACACTGAGCTGTGGCTCCTCAGCTGAGGTCCGGGTTCACTATATCCTTACACCAGAGGCTGTAAGAGAGAAGAAGAAAATCACGTTTTACTACCTGGTAAGCTTGCACTTCCCATGCAGTCAGGATGTCACTGGCAATTGTGGAGGAAAGAGGTGGAGTTGGAAACAGTGGTTTATAGCAGCAAGCTTTAAACACTTCCCCATCATCCTCCACATATTTTCCCAGTAAAATGAGTGTAAACATTTAGAGCAGAAGAGTGAGGATGTCCCATGTGCCCCCTGGGTGACTACTGGGACTCTGCTACAGAGGGCAGCTGAGCAGGTAGCAATTAGCTACTTATTGCTCACACACAGAGCTCTCTTGCTTTCCTCTCAGATCCACTCTCCCATCTCTTAAGGTTTATTTCATGTATAACCTCAAGCACTGCAGGATTTCTCATTTCTTTCAGGTGATGGCCAAGGAAATCATCAAGCAAGCAGACACCAGAATTCTGGATTTGGACAAGGAAAGTGGTATGTTTCCCTCCCCTCACAAATTGTCTCTGACTTGTTGCAATTGTGGCAGACACACAACCTACTTCCTTGGGGAATGCAGGGATTCACTTCTCTGTGCTGCTGGAAGAGTTCAAACTTCCTTTTCTGTTGACTTGGTTTTTGCGTAGATTTGTTTTAGCCTTTGTGCCACCTCTTTTTTTTTATTAACAGTGTATTTCTGGGACTCCAGTGCATGAAGGAGGTGCAGTCTGGTCTGTTTTTAGAATCTGAACTAAAATTGAGCTTGCTTATATAATCAGACAGTGAGACTTATCTCCGTGAGAACAAATTCAGAACAGATTCATCCTAGTTAGAATCATAGTTTCACTAGGATGAAGTTCAGCATGAAGGGAAACCTGAAAATTTGGCTGATCCAAGAGGAGATCTCCTGTACTTCAACTTTTTGCTCTTGTTTTGTTTGCTAGTCAATGGTATCTTCATACTACAGCTGCCTGTGGAAGCTGACTTTGCTCCTGTGGCCCAAGTTCTTGTCTATACTGTTACCCCCAGCAGGGAGGTGATTGCAGATTCAACAAAGTTCAACATAGAAAAATGTTTCAACAATAAGGTAAGTGACCACTTGTTTGAGAGAGTAGTTACACTATAGCCTGGCCACATATATATATATATATATATATTATATATATTTTTTTTAAATTTAGCCTGACCAAGCTCATTTATTTAGATTTACTGACACTGAACAAATCACCAATCAATTGTTGTAGGTGGTTTCTCTGCCCAAACCCAGTAGGCACATCTAATGCTTACAGTATTTTTCAACTCCTATACATGTCACCTTGTCATTGTAATTTCTGCTCTAAGTAAGTGAACGTGAGTCTTGCTTAAACCTGCCATCTGTAGTGAACAAAGAATTTTAATAGCACTAGTGAGACTGAAAGAGCTGAAGGAGGGCAGAAAAATAAAGCTTCCTGTGAACTTGTGGACCATGATCCTCTTATGGCCACAAATATTCTTTATGCAGAATAGTAAAGTGATATATGAGCAGCCCTATGTTGCTCAGTATAACTTAAAAATAATAGAAAGGCCCTGCTAAGGGCAGTGCCTTGTCTCACTAAAAGCCAAGCTAAATGAGTTATTGAGATTGATTTCACTGTAAGATGTTGGATATGTGAATTTTACTTCTATTTTAGATGCCACTTTACATGCTGTATTAATATCTGGTCAGACATCAAGTACTAAGTAATACATGTGCTTAGGTATTGCTTTTCTCTCCTGGATAAAAAAAAAAAAAAAAAAAAGCAGCCTGGATACAAAGCTGACATCAGTCTATCTAGTCTTTGGGCCATTTCTGTGTTAGCCATTTTTTTTTCTAGTAGCAAGCTTGCTAGATTCCTTGTAAGGTCATTTCCTTAAGAATACTGTTTTTGCATTCCCAAAGTTGATACCACCTTGGGAGCGATGGTGTCAGCAAAAGGCATGCCATGGTCCAGCTGGGACATGAGGGAGACTGGCAGCTAGTGCTGTTTATTCAGGGAACATGTTTACTCTAAAAATATTTTGATTGGTGTATGTCGCAGAAGGGTTTTGTACTGCTGAGAACAGAAAAATCTATGCAGGATGGTCATTGCAAAATCATGTGAGATAAGGATGAAAGCAACTTCTGCTAGCAAAACTTCACAGAGCAGAGTTTACTAGGGGGTCATTTGAGTTATGAGTTAGGTTCTGGGGAAGCTACACTAATTTGGCTAGCCTCAACAACAAGCTAGTTCTTCAGAACCATTTCCAGCCAGTCCATATCACAATACTGCTCCAAGACATCACTGCTTTTTATGTTGTGAGAGAATCTGCTAACCAAGATCATTGCTGGTATGTTGTATTCTCACAGGGAATGTCTGGATGCAGACTGAACTTCGTGCAAGACCAGCTGCCTGAAGAGATCTAGCCACTATGTTGAATTATATCAATGTTCACAGTGGCTGTAAAACCCCAAAATGCCTTAACAATCATAAACAATTATGATAATTAAATTCCTATGAACTTCTAGGGCTCATTCCTCTACTACTTTGAGAAGGAAACCAGCTTATGCAGTAGTACAGGATGGATGTGTGCAGGATTCATAAGGTTGGGGCTGATGCACTCAACTGGTATCTTGCTATGTTAGGGCACATGTAACATAATTTTTCCTATTGCTGCAGGTGGGCTTGAACTTCTCTCCTTCTGAAGGCCTGCCTTCTTCTGACACTCACTTACTATTCAGAGCCTCCCCCAAATCCCTTTGTGCTGTCCGTGCTGTAGACAGGAGTGTTCTCCTCATGAAGCCTGAAGCTGATCTGTCACCCAGCTTGGTAAGTACTTATTCTATGTAGCATCTCAAAGTCTAGTCATGGCAAGAGCAGCTCAGCAGAAATAGTGAACAAACCTTGTAAGTGCTGACACAGAAACACTGTCCTGTACAGCTTCTCATCTTCCTTCAGCACGCAAAAAGGCAAGAATTGAACAGCAGCTGTTTGTTAGCTACTTTACATGACTCTAGGGATGGTAACTAGGAAACCCTCTTAAGGAGGCTGCTTTGCATGCCCAGGAACCAAAAGCTGCCCTGTGTTTAATGTTGATTTTTTAGGTATTCTTTACAGCCATGGATATGTTTTATTGGAGTAGCATCTAGAAGTGTCAGAGGGTTTATTCCCCTTATGCTGAGCAGCAAATGCCCTTTATCTGATGTACAATCAATGAATATGCAGATGATATAGTACATTTGAGAGCTAGGCTTATGTAGTTATTATATTAGAGCAGAAAAGGATACTTACCCATATCCCAGGCTCACGTAGGAAACTCCAGCAGAGTGGATCTCCAGAAGAGATCCTTCCCTACTGGTAGCCAGCTCTTAAATAGGTCTAGGAAAGGTGCAGCCAATCTCCACCCCTTCCTGCAGCATGGGTGAATTGCCTTCACCTGTGCTCCTGTGGTTGACTCATTGCTCTCCTCAGGTGATTAATCAGAGGTTTAGGCCATGATTCAGCAGCCCCATATACCTGTAAAGGTAGAAAGGACAGTAACTGAGCCAGCCACTGTAATTTTTTATATATTTGAGCCGTAATAACCAGACTAATGTGCTGTTTATAGGAACTAGACATCTTTTTAGAGAGATGTCTTTTTAGATTCAGTTTCCCATTGCACCCACTGCAGGAAGGACCATGGCTATGTGGATTTGATTGTTATGATCAAAATTCCTTAGCAGTGTTTTGTGACAGCGGATACTGAAAAATGCAAAATATCTTGGCTTTTTCTGCTCAGGTGTATAGCTTACTGCCAGTGAAGGAATTGCATGACTATAGCCATGGTACAGATGTGCTCTTGGAGGAGCCCCTAGAAGACTGTGTCCCCTTGAAGAAAATAATTCTGAATGGGATCACCTATTCTCCAGTAGTGGAGATGAACGAAGATGATGCTTACAGCATTCTAAAGGTATAGCCCTCTAGTAAGTCTAGGGAGTAGAATGGGAGAAGGAATGAGAAAGAACACCTTCTGTTGCATGATGCAAGATAACAAGGGAAGAACTTGTGAATCTCAGTAGTTAAACACTGATTTTTATCCAGAGACAAGTAAGAGTTACAAGCCTCACCTGTCTTACCAGCTGTGTTCCTAA
The DNA here is from genome assembly GCF_019238085.1 of Lagopus leucura. Lineage (NCBI taxonomy): Eukaryota > Metazoa > Chordata > Aves > Galliformes > Phasianidae > Lagopus > Lagopus leucura. Next base: position 102,301,996 of record NW_024962262.1, on the reverse strand, counting down.
CTTGAATTCATCAATCTCAAAGTTTTCTTTTTACGTGAAAAAATTTGAGGTTAGCTTGAATTGAAGTTCTAACTCAAGTCAAAAAATTCTGTGCTATTACAGTTACCCCAAATACATCAGTATATCCTTGAGCAGCACTGTAGCCACAGGTGTTTCCTTCCAGAGAGGAGACTTCATATCTAATCCCTGGCTCATCCTGATCCCTAGACTGGAATCAGACTTCAACTAGTATCCTAAAGGCAAGAGATCTATCCTTTGCATTTCTGAGCCGCTCAGGACCAGGACTGAGAGGGTCATCTCAGGCTCCAACCCATAGGCAGCATAGTTTTTACTTTTGAGGCAGTGAAGTACGAACAATGCATCTGGTGTATAAGCCTCAATAGGAGTGAGTACCCAAAAACATATTCTGTTTCTCTCCCATAGGAAATGGGTTTAAAGGTTTTCACCAATTCCAAGGTGAGGAAACCTTGGTATTGCAGCACTGAGAATTACATGCCTGCACAAAGTCACATTTCAGCAAGCGGAGGCCTGGCTGGAGCACCTATGTATGCACTGAGGAGTGGTGGTAAGGGAACTGGGCCTAGCTGTCACCTCTGTAATGAACTGAGATCCTGTCTGTATTCTGGGGTGAATATTTAAACAAGAGCTGGGGTTGTGGGCTGAGATTTTAGAAGGAGTACTGAAGTGGTGGGTCCACAGATGTCAACTTCAGCATGTCTGTGGGGCATGTCACTTTTGCTGCATTGTGAAGGCCTACAGACAAGCTTTCATAACTCAATATTAGATGTCAGGTCTCCAGTTACACAATTTAAATCTAAATATAGAAATGAGTTTGCCCAAAGTAAAGATATTAAAAATGATTAGTTAGTTAAGAACTTTTAAACTTTCCCTGCTTGGGTGGATTTCTGTTTCCTTTTGTCAGAGCAAAGCACACAATATCAGAAACAGCTGCTTCCTCCAAGCTACTCACTTTTACTTCATGAACTGTTGTCCCGCAAACTGTGAGGTTTGCTGGAGACCAGTGGGTAATAATGAAGGGCTAGCCTATGCTAATAAACCCTGAAAATCACTGTTCATGGTACTAGTGCTACCAGTGTAGCTTCTGATTGTCAGGTAGACTGCTACTTTCTTAGAGCAAAGCACGATGCTGATGTAGATCTTGTTTGTATGGAATTATCAGACCTACATTCTAGTAGAATCCATGCAACATCCAGCAGTCCTGAAGAGGTGACAGAGACAATACGAAAGTATTTCCCAGAAACATGGATTTGGAGTTTAGTATCAATAAGGTGAGTGATTTGGGCAGATTCCTTCCTTATTTTTATAATGAAAAGTGATGAAAACATAAATCCCTTGTTTTCCAAGCCTTTTCAAATAAAATAAGTCCTTAATTGTTTGCAGAAATCACTTGACAACCCTTTGAAAAGGAACTTCCTCTGGCTATGGTTAGGTTTGTCCAGAGTGTAGTAGTGAGTTTGAAGAAAATGTGGAGTGCCCTATGGTGAATACTGTGCTCCCTCATTCACAAAGGCATTGCTGTTCAGAAGATGATAGATAATCACCCTTCTGTCCTTTTTCTCTGTCCCTACCAGTTCTGAGGGAAATGCTGAAGTAGATGTGACCATCCCTGACACCATCACTGAATGGAAAGCCAGTGCGTTCTGCATGTCCCCAGACACAGGCTTTGGCCTGTCACCAACAGTGTCCCTCAGAGCCTTCCAGCCTTTCTTTGTAGAGCTCACCCTCCCTTACTCTGTAGTGCGTGGTGAGGCCTTCACGCTGAAAGCCACTGTTTTCAACTACCTGACAGCCTGCATCAGAGTAAGGAAGACTTAAATCCTTCTCCAAACCTGTACCTGCTTGTATGCTCTTTGCCTACACCTAGCCTTCTTTCTTATCTCTGAGTAGCCTTGGGCCCCTTCCTCCTTGAAATTCTTACGTTATACCTTCGATGTGCGTGAAATGCCCGCGTACAACTCCAGCTTCCTGCTCCTTTGCTGCAGAAGAAATAGACATTGCTAATTTTTCCTAGCTCTCTGTCTTCTCCCTTTCTCTCAAGACCATTCCTTGATTACACCTCTCTACAAATGGCAGGTCAGTGTGATTCTGGCTCAGTCTACTCAATTTCTGGCTACTGCGGTGGAAAAGGAGGAAGACTCTCATTGTCTCTGTGAGGACGGGAGGAAAACAGTGGCTTGGCTGGTGACTCCCAAATCTCTAGGTAAAAGTCAAAGAATGCTGAAAGCTGCAGGAAGGCATTCTCTGTGCTGTTCTCCCATTTTGGTATCTGAAGTTAGAGCAACAGTTTCCTGGAAAATACTGCAGCTGTTTGTGTCATCTGAGGTTATGCGGGACGTAAAGCCTGGTAGACTCCACGGCCGTGTCTAGCACTAAAAGAAACATCATCAAATCTTACTGCCCCTGGGCAACATCTTCTGAAGCTATAGGCATTGCTGGCTGGCTGGCAAGGACATTCTGTCAGCCCCATCCCTCCCAGAGATTAGACGATTGCCCTATGAGACCCTCACAGTTTGCTTTTGCTGTTGCTGCGTGTTGTGGTAGCAGTCACGGGGTGCATGCAGAGTAGCAGACTGCTGAACAGCTTTGGCACCACTATGGTGCTCTTAAGTTCTGGTGAATAAAAGCACCAAAACAGAGTCACCTTTCAATGGCAGTGCAGCTCAGCTGCTCCAGGATTCGTTCTGATGTGAATAGCTGGGAAAGCTATTCACTAAGCTATATAAATAGGGAAAGAAGCTGGCCCATCTGCAACGGGCCTCTAGGCTGAAAACTCCCAGGAATGGCAGCAACTCCTGCTGCATGGTGCCGCTAGGCAGGACTGACTGATTTGTTTCCTCCAGGGCTGGTGGAGTTCTTGGTGAGCACTGAGGCCCTGCAGAACCAGCAGCCATGCGGAAACACCATAGTGCAGACCCCTGAGAAAGGGCGGAAGGACACGGTCATCAGGCAGCTGCTGGTGGAGGTATGCGGGCTGTGGGCAGCAGGCTGAAGTGACTCACAAGCTAGACACATTTAACAGAGCTCGGGGTGATGAGCACACGGTGCCACTGATACTGTGGTCTTCCATTATACTTGACTAGAATGCACAAAGTCTGCAGGTTAACAGCTGTGCAGCGCATCTCCTTCTACTCTCTATTTTAAAACTTCCCCATCCTCTACCGTAAAAAGACACCTAGTCCAGTTCACCCTTCCCTATATCTGCTTCATGTTACCTCCTATTTCAGGACGCTGTCTTTACAGCTTTACCCAGTAGGTCTGTCCGTCAGCACGTGCTGTCTCTCTGCAAGTCGAGTAGCCAAGCAAACTGCCTGTTATGCTGCGTGTTACACACCTTTGGTCTGGCACCAGGGTGAAGGTGGGGAATTCAAAGCACCTGTGGGAGTTAGATGCCTGTATAAAGGTCCCCCTCCCAAACTCTACATATTAAAACAGTCCGTGAGAACGTGTTACAGTTTTACAGCTTATCTGTTTTCCACGGCTGATACTAGGTGGTATGGAATGAAACATGATGTGGCAGTTAGTTCTGTATAGTTTGTTATAGGAAAACGCTACGTGGATTGTTCCACAATGAATGCCTCCAGCTTAATTTCATGGAAACTACAACAGGCACAAAAGAACAGTAGCACAGTCTGATAGAGCAAATGCTCACCTACAAAATACTATTTTTCAACATAGTCGCCACCAGTAGCTGTGCATTTTTGCCAGCAATTAAGTGCATGCAGCACTTACAAAAATCTTGCCTGCACTCCACGCTTCTAAAAATCTTGCTGACATGTTAGCACACTGAGGTGGTGGGTGGCTTGGTCTCCGTAAATGTTCTGCAGGCACCAATGAATGTCAGTGGGTGCGATTTTTTCTGTTCAGATGCACACCATTTCTTCGTATGCCAAGACTTCCATGTCAGACGTCATTTTTCACATCGCTTCTCCGTAGTCATGTGTTGCATGGCAGCAAAATATAATGGAATACTGATGGGAAAATTCAGCCTCTCCTGCCATACCACCAACATCCTGACATTATAACATAGGAGGCATTACTTTTGGAGCAGACCCCACGGATTATTATGCCGAGTGCTGTAACTTGACAGCGGTACCTGATGCTCTTTTCTCATGAAACAGCCTCTCGTGATACTTGCCTGTGTTGCATCAAGTGCATCACCAGATACCATCGCGCCCATTTCCCCTTTCCATTCTCAACAGATCTTTTTCCTCAAGCGTCTGCAAGTTGTGATCAATAGCCCTGCAGACGGCTTCTGAGCGGCCCTCTAGAGGTGCTGTGGACTTCTGCTAACAAAAGCACTCGCTGTAATGCTGCAGCCCTTTTGTTACAAGGATGCAGGAGCCTCACTGCATACAGTAGTTGCAGGTCACCCTCGTGATGGTCCTGCAGTGTTGTTGCTCTCCTTTTCCTGTTCTTTCCAATAATTTAGGAGTATGACTGTTTTACTTGGATTGATATTTCGGAGTTCTTTCTCTGTATTACAGGGAGTGTTTGTCACTGCCTCTCCTTCTCCTGTTCGTTCACTTTTCACTTACTTGTTCCTCTTTCCTTGTTAGGCACCCCTCTGTCTGTATGCTTAATGATTTCTCACCTCTCTTGTTTTCTTTCATTCCACCCAAGCCTGAAGGAGTTGAGAAGGAAACTGTTCGGAACTCTGTGCTCTGTTTGAAAGGTAAGGCCCTCCCTCCCTGCCCACCATTTGTTTCTGTGTGGGTGATGAGTGGGACATGCCTGGAGGAAGAAGACAGCGCTGCCTCTACCGCTGTCCAGGTTGGCTGATATTTTACAAATATCATTCTACAAGTGGTGATAAGGGGCAAAGAGACAAGATGTCATTCTCTGAGTAAACTGCCATGTTATTCAAATTGCTTCAGAACTTATTCACGCCAGATGTTGCTGGGAGAGTCTTACATGAATGGCTAGCGAATGAGTTCTGTAGTTTGTAAAATATACAAACGGGGAAGTTTGTGCTTGTACCACTTGCATTTTTTTTATGTGAATTCATTTTTCATTATATAGCTTGCAACAATTATTTCTAGTATATTTTAGTAGTACTTGTAGTACTCCTAGTTTCACCAAGGATGAGTCCTGGCTGACCAACCCTCTGTGGCCTTCCTATGACGGCACAACTGCCCAGAAAGATGTGGTGTGCGCCCCGTTCCTGGAGACATTCAAGATCAGCCCAGACCAGACTCTGAGCGATCTGGTAGAGCTGTAGGTGTCCCTATTTGTTGCAGGGGAGTTGGACTGGACGACCTTTAAAGATCCCTTCCAACTCAGACGCTTCTATGATTGTAGATAATCAGAACAGGACCCTTCACTTGGGGCCCAGAGACATCTTTATGTATAGCAAGGGATGAAGGGAAGAGGAAACTTTTCTGATGTTCCACCGAAGGCCCTGCCCCTTCCTTTAAGCTTGCGTCTGCATTGAAGCTGTTCCATCTTGTTTCTCTCAGGAGAGTCTGTGAAAGAGAAGTTTTCTCTGTTGCTTCCCGCAAATGTGGTACAAGACTCAGGCAGAGCATATTTCTCGGTGCTAGGTGAGTGATCGGCCTGGGAAGGATCTGCTGGGAGAAAGAAACGTGCTGTTTCTGCCCATCTGCATGACTGTGTTCGCCTCCTAGCTCTCACACAGATTCTTCTCCTGGTTCCAAGCACACTTCGTTCCTGCCTTTCCTCTCTTCTGTCTCAAGTGCTTTCCCTTTCAATTCTGTTTCGTTTGTTGCTCTTTCTGCATCTCGTTCTGTCCGGTTTCTCTGCTAGTGACCTATCCGTTGACTTATCACCCTCCTTTTTTTTCATTGTTGTGCTCTGTGTGTCATTCCAGGATTGTTACCAATACAGATTTTTCTGCCAGATATTTCTGCCAGATATTCTGCCATCTCCTCCTTCTGTTTTTCTGTAGATCCCTCTGATTTTGGCAGCTAACGCTGAATTTCATTAATATCCCTCTTGTATTCCCTGTTCCTTAGGCGATCTCATGGGCACCGCCATGCAGAACCTGCACCAGCTACTCCAGATGCCATTTGGTTGTGGCGAACAGAACATGGTCTTGTTTGCACCCAACGTCTATGTCCTGGACTATCTGAACAAGACAGGACAGCTGAGTGAGGAGGTCAAATCCAAGGCCATTGGATACTTAGTGAGCGGTGAGTTGAACGGGACTTTTGCTTCTGCTCTGAACTTTTTCAGAACTTGTCTGGCTTGTTTCTGTCAAATGCTGACCAGATACAGCTTGTCTCTTACTCAGATGGCCTCTTCTGTACGCCAGGGAAGTCTTTCCCATGTCTTTTTTCTATTCTCTGTTTCTTATGCATTCAAGCACCTCGTCATTTCACCCACTTTTCTCTGCTCCTTAACAGAACTGGAATGCAGTGCACCGATACCAGGTGACCTGCTGCAGCGGCTTGTCCGTTGCTGTTAATGTGTCTCCTGCCCGCCTTCTGAAGAAAGGCAGATACTGCATCTCTTGCAGTATAAGCAGTATATGGAGGTGGGGTTGTATGTGCTAGGATAGGACTAACCTGTTTCTCTGTTTTGCTGTCGCTGATGAAGCTGCTTTTCTCTTCTCCCCTGCGTTGCTCAGCAGACATTCTCTGAACACTGCTTTAACTTTTTTTTTTTTTTTTAACCTCTGCAGGTTATCAGAGGCAGATGAACTACAAGCACCCAGATGGCTCTTACAGTACCTTTGGACCACGTTATGGCCAACGGGGGAACACCTGGTGAGATTTCAGTGTCATCTGCTGCTCTTCCACATGCTCTCTTTCTCAGCTACGCAGCTATGACAAATACCACCTGATGGTAAATAAGAAATGTAGTTGTAGACCAGTGGACTTTTCAGAGCTGCTGTGGGCCCTGTGCTGCCTCTTAAGTGAGGAAAGAGGCTGCATCAGCCAGTTATGTAGCTGAAGCATCTCCTCCCCCCTTGCAGCTACGAGGACTATGATGGACAAGAAAGACAGACAAAAACAAACTGGGAAAGGAGGGAGAAGGGATTTCACATCCCAAATGAAGAAAGCTGAAGAGTTGCAGTGGCAGCTCTTCCAGAGTAGGATCTGCTGAGAACTGCTGGGAAAGGTATTTTCGTAAAGGACGATAATCCAAAAGCAGTGCTGTATGGTTATCTTCCAAATGCGTTTGTTACCAAACAAAAGACAGCCTGGAGGAGAGGGTGTGTTGCCAGTGTGATTTACTGCAGAGCTCTGAGTGACTCCAGCATGTTATTACCATGCCTTTTCAGCTTTAGGCAAGGGTAAGAATGGATGATTTCATCACCTTGCTTTTGGACTCTGAAACAGTACTTGTGCCCTGGGAGTAATTGGCCTCTCTACATGCCTAGTTTTTTAGCTTTTTTTCCCATAACTGCTTTGTAAAAGCTCTTCTAGCGTGTTATACTTTATCCACAGTTTTACCAACATCTCTGGGGAATTCTGGGGAGCCCCTGAGACATGGCTATCTGGAGAGAGAGTCCTGCCAGCGGACCATAAGCTTCTATGGATTGATTCTTTCTTGTTATTCTGATTATTACTCTCATACAGATGTTGAGCTAATCGGCATGCAATACTCTACTGTTTTCCAAAGACATTTATTTGGATACACATTAACAACCTGAAGTCCTCAAAAGGGTAGCCTCTGTGCAGCAGGATCATAGGGTTATATGGGCCAAGAGGCAGAAAAGAAAGCAAGGCAAGAAGCAGATTCTTTTTTTGGCAGATTCTTTGTGGTGAAGGCGTACTTCGTGTCTGACTAATTGACCTGCAGATCTCCAAGCCGCTTTTCCTTCTTCCAGACAAGTGAAGCTCTGTCACCTGGCATGGACAGCAGGCCTGCACAAGCCCTCTCACTGTTCTGTCTCCCTTACAGGCTCACAGCCTTTGTCCTGAAGTCCTTTGCCCAGGCCCGGCCTTACATCTTCATAGATGAAAAGCACATCCAGGATGCTTTGATCTGGCTCAGTCAAAATCAGAAGGAGAATGGCTGCTTCCGCAGCTCTGGGATGCTCCTGAACAATGCCATGAAGGTAGCATAGCTGGATCTTAGTGAGGCTGGCACTTGACCCTAAATCAGATGGCTGCAGCTGAGCTTCTTGAGCACACAGGCCCTTGGGGAATTCCCATATCAATGGCAAGAACTAAAAAGCCAGAGGCCGTTTTGTGTGACTGCCATGACAAGAAGGAGAACAAGGCAATCCATAAACGGCACAATACGAGCATCAGTGGGGAGGACACGAGCTAAGGGGCTACAATACAGAATCAAGTGTACCCATAGGAATGGTAGAAAAATGACTTTGAGAAGATGTGTGGAGTAAGCATCTAATTTTATGTTTCCCTGCAGGGTGGAGTGAACGATGAGGTAACACTGACAGCCTACATCACTATTGCACTGCTGGAGATTCCTCTGCCTGTAACTGTATGTGTCACCCGAGTCACAGACGGTACTAACCTGCCCCAATAGCCTCCTATAGATGATTAGGCCCCTTTATATTTTGAAAGAAGAAATTCTATCTGGATATACTTTCTTTCTTTTCAAGTCCAAGATGGACTGATGCTTTTTCTCCACTTTCCTCCCCTGTCCAATACTGTCTCTTATGCAAACATTTCACTTCATCTTCCCCTAAGTTCATTTCTGGGGTACCTTGCTTTTGCTCATTTTAAAGAGTACTCCGTGGATTCATAGTGAGTTAAATAACATTTAAATTTCAGAAATGACCCAGATAGGTTTTTTACATCCATAAGAAAAACTCCTTTTGTGTCAGAATTGTACGTGCCTGTTAGACGACCTGTATGGGCTTACTGTGTTGATGCAACGCACCGTCAGGCAGTGAATGCTTCCATAGGCAGAAGAATTGGACCTTGCTTCAAACTTTCAATGCAAAATCACTGAACTGCTCGCAAAAATCATTGTAACAAGATATTTCAGAGAAAGGAAAGGTACAGAATAAAGAACACTCTTTGGTTACTCATATATCACATAAGGAAGCAGACCTGGAGGGAAAGGAAAAGGCAGTGGTACAATATATATCAGACAGTGTGCTAGGGTTGTAAAGGGACCGTGGATACCATACAGTTCCTGTTGTTCTAAGATGGACTTCGGTATGACGTCTTGCTGCCTGGTCTTAGTGTCTCCATCTCCCCAGCACTCGGTGGTGCGCAATGCTCTGTTCTGCCTGGAAACGGCAGGAAATGGGGAAGAAAACCACGTGTACACCAAGGCACTGCTGGCATATGCCTTTGCCCTGGCAGGGAAGGAGGAGAAGAGGAAGGCGTTCCTTGGCTCACTTGAAAAGGAAGCCGTCCAAAAGGGTGAGCGCTCTTGGTGGGACATTGCTTTCTTCTATCCCACAGATCTTACCTCTATCTCTGATAAAATGGCCTTTGTTGGTGGGGAAATGGGAGCATGGAACGGCTTCTGTGGATGGGGAAAGCTGTAGGGAGAGGAAATGCTTGTGCAGTGTGGTGGTGTTTTTGACGGCTCATCGTGGGTGCCCCGTCCTACCCCTCTGTTCTGAGGGATTCGTCTGGAGGCACCCCTCACCATTCCCGTTGGTGATGAACAAAAGGGTGGCTCTGCTAATGCCTCATGTCAGTCTACTCCTCCTGTCATCGCAGGCACTGCTTTAACAAAGTCTTAGCAATGTTTATAGCCGCTCCTTCCTTCCAGCAGACACGCTCAACACAGAACAAAGCTTACCCCTCACAGCGTCATACATCAGAGAAGAGATGGAAGTGCCGAGACAGAATGGGTCATTTCAGAGGTCCTAGCATAAGCACTGAGTCTTCCAGGAAACTGTATCAAGACTCAGAACCATCCTGGTAAAGTCAGCCTGGATGGTCCGTTTGCCCAAATGTTGTCCAGCAGGGTTGCGAAGGAAGTACCACTTCTCAAAACGGGGCAGTGTGCCAGCCTGGTGTTCTTCTTAGGTCTCTGTCTCCTTTAGGTGTCCAAACGTGTAAATGTGTCTGTCAATCTGGAGTTTAAGTGAAAGTGGCATCCAGGCCCAGGAACCTTGGCACTCTTAGACTAGTTGTAAACACGCATCGAGTGTGGGGCTATCTAACCCTTCCCATTTCATCTTATAGGACAGGTACATGCCAGGGGCTCTCTCCTCCCCACTGGCAGCAGGTCAGTAACTCCCTTGCAAGAAACTGCTACTAATTCCTTGCCGTCTTCTCTACATGTACCCTGCCTCCTGTGAAGACGGGTCTGTTCACTGGCAGCGGCCTGGGAAAGAGCCAGAGGCTGATCTCCCGTACTACCGCTATAAAGCTCCCTCTGCTGAAGTGGAGATGACAGCCTATGTGCTTCTTGCTCATCTCACCACGCAGCCAGCACCTTCGCAGGAGGAGCTGTCACTCGCATCTCGTATTGCAAAGTGGATCATTGGTCAGCAGAATCCCAACGGAGGCTTCTCCTCCACCCAGGTGAGCAGCAGTTTCCCTCCTGTGACCTCCCATATCAATATCAGGAGAGTGCCGGAGACCAGGGTGGGAGCGCAGTAAGGTTAAGCCAAGTGGGGACTGTAGCCCCGCAGTATTAGCATCTGCCGCAGCTACCGAGTTCCCGAGAGGCCAAGGCCAGTATGTCAGGTAGCACCGCAGGGAATGACTGATACGTTGATTAATGACCTGGCTTATTTGAGCCAGTGGGTGAGAATGCTGGTGACACAAATGACACTGCAGTTTGGAGCTCCCGCCATAGTTTGTGTGTGTATGCAGTTGCTGCTTTTCCCCGGGGAGAACAGGTAAAGGCTGCACAGAGCTTCGCCACAGCAAGTTCAGGAATACGTGACTGCTGTGCAGAGGACACGGGAAGAAAATGGGCGCCTGCAAAGGCTGATCTTTCCCTTTCAGCTTCTCGCTTAAGACCAGAGAAAGTGAAGAACGGAGGAGAGGGTGCCTGCTGACAGCAAAGGGCGGGCTGTGGGAGAACAGGATGTGGGATGGTTAAGAGGGCTAACCCGGCCATGGGTGTCGGGCCTGGCTCTTGCAGGACACAGTTGTGGCTCTGCAAGCCCTCTCCTTGTACGGAGTTTCCACCTATGCCAAGAGCGGAGCAGCTTCCAAAGTGACCCTGCGATCTGGAGGGGACTTCCAGCAAGACTTCCACGTGGATCCCTCAAACCGGCTGCTGCTCCAGCACGTGCCCCTGCCCCAGGTGCCAGGGGAGTACAGTGTAGAGGTGTCTGGCAAGGGATGCGTCTACCTGCAGGTGAGGGTGGTGGGGAAAGTGCCGTCCTGGCAGGGGAGCCCTCTCTCAGGCAGGAGCGAGGGGGAGGGCAGAAGGGATAAGGGAGGGGGGGGAGGAGCGCAAGGGAAAGCTCCGGGAGAAGCCGGAGAGGAGCAGAGTTGCGTGGAGAACGGAGCGACAGTGAGAGAGGGAAAGAGCCATGAGTGCTGGGGAGGTGTGAGAGTGGGGAAGGGAGAGAGCCGGGCAGGCAGACGATGATCTCTTTCAAGCGTTGAGCATGCACACACACAGCTGCTGGCTCTCCCGTAGACAAGCCTGAGGTACAACGTGCAGCCCAAGCAGGAGAGCGCGCCCTTCCTGCTGCATGTACACACGAGACCAGAGACGTGTGAGGACTCCAAGGCTCACAAGGTCTTTGACATAGGCATAAACGTCAGGTAAGTCTGTGTTTGGTTTGAGCCCTCCTGAGTAGCTGAGGGAGCTGGAGGAGGTCTGGCGGTGCAGGGGGAGCCGGTCTGGAAGGGACGGAGAAGCCACCTGGACTGGGAAGTGGGCTGGAAGCAGCCGGGCTGGGAGGAGGGGCTGTGGAGGCAAGAGATGTCCTGTGGGGATAAGCTGTGCAGGGAGCAAAGCGCTGAGCTACTGAGGGGCAGCACAGGTGACTAGGCTGGAGAAGAAGGTGCTGGATTGACAGGAAGTGGTGAGGTGTCAAGTGTTACAGAAAAAGTGGAAGTGCCCCAGCTTTGACGTGGCGTGCCCTGAATCTCTGTGGCTTGATTCCTTAGTTACGTGGGTGAGCGCAGTGTCTCCAACATGGTGATTATCGATGTGAAAATGCTGTCGGGATTCATCCCTGTCAAGTCCTCAGTGAGGAAGGTAGGAACCCACGTGAATTGTTTGTCTGAGGATATCTGCCCCTTTCGTTTTATCACCTGGGCCGCATTCAGTTTCTCCTTTATTTTTAAGACATGTTCCAGGTGTCTGTGGCTTACTAGGGGGCTCTAGGATTGACATCGTCTTGATCCTGCCATTGTCATCTACACACATGATGTGTGTACAGTACTTTTCTTTCCACACCTGGCTGGAAGCCAGTACTACGTGATCCATCTGTGTAAAGCAGACTATGTTTGTTTTTTTCTCTTTGGACAGGGGATGGGTTATCTCTGAGTTCAGATACCTTGCTGAAAACATTGTCCGTGTGTATCACATTCAAAAGCAATACTGGTTTCTTTTTCCTTCCGCTGATCTTACCATATAGTTTATAGCTTGTCTTGTAATTGTTTAAGGCTCAGGTGCCTTTGTGAGGTGTTGAGCAAGTGTGTTGCCCTGGAAAAGAGCAGAGATTATAAGATACTGCAGAACTAGCAAGCCTAAAAAAAATGCATTGTCATTGAATCCTCTCTTTGCTGTGTTTGGACCAGTGATCAGTCCCTGCCGGAGCTGCTCAGTATTTAATCTGCCAGGCTGGTGAAGGGGAGACCTGGGGACCATTAATGGCTAATGGTGCACCAGGGAGTCAGTTCCACAAGGCAGGCCTAGTCACTGCTGTCAGTACTCCTAGTGCTTTATCCGTAGTGTGTCCCGTCCATGGGGCAGTGAAAACGGCACAGGGGGACCACCCTCAATTCAATAACAATTTGGTCTTCTTTCTTCAGCTGGCACACCACCAAGTCATTGAGCGTACAGAGTTCAGTACCAACCATGTCTTAGTGTATCTGGAAAAGGTGAGTCTCCGTTTGGGGCTAGAATGGGAAAGAAAAACACAAGCCTTGGGGACATTTGGCCACCCAAGGCAAAAGACACGGGTCTCAAAACTGGATCTGATAAAAGTACAATGAACTGACTTTTGCTGACCTCAGAATTTACTGGTGCCTTCCTCACAGCCCTCAGCAGGTTTTCCCTCTGGGCCTGCATACAGATCAGCCTACACCTGCCCACCAGACATGAGCTCCCTCAGTGTGGGGAAAGGCCCTGGGGTTTCCCCTTGTCCCTCAGCCAGGCCTGCTGAGGGGCACGCTCTCACACACATACACTCCCAGTGCCCAGGGCACTGCTGGCAGCAAGAGCACTAGTAGGAAGAGTTCAGTGAGGGGACAGCAGGAGAGCCCAGGGCAGACAGAAAGCGGACACTGATCCTCCATCACTTCCTTTTCCCAGCTGAGCAACGTGACCTTGAGCTTCTCCTTCACGGTGGAGCAGGACATCCCTGTGCAGGGCCTGAAGCCAGCTCAGGTGAAGGTGTATGATTACTATGAGACAGGTAAGTGTGGGGCTGAGGGTGTCCCGGTGAGTGACTGTGGGGAGCTGGATTCATGGAGGTGTCTGGGAGCAATGGAAACCCACAGCTGTTCCTGCATTGTCCCTCTGCTTGTCCCTCTGCATTCCTGGGAGAGGGACCTCTGACAGCCCTGCTCTTTCTCTTCCCTCCTGTTTTTCAGATGAGTTTGCCATACAGGAGTACGGTGCTCCCTGCACCACAGGTAGGGTACATAGGAGCAAATAGCCTATTGCAAATTATTTTGAATGGAAGTCTTTTGCAAACCTTAGGCTTCCTTTGCCTACAACAAGTCTCTGAGCTTGTCTTTACCATGCCTACAGCAGGCTTGAGTCATACCGTAGTACAGAGGGGGAAAATAATGCTGGGCACCCTGTGTTATATTTCATTTTATTCACTGAGACCATGAATCTCAGTGCTATCGCCTTAAGTCAGACAGAGGCACTTGTCTTTTCCTGTGTGTGCTTCACATTGTACAAATGAGACCGAAGTCTTCCTTGGGACAGAGCACCATGCTCAACCTCTGCGTATCTACCTTTTTCAAGGCCACTTTCACCATGCTGCAGATACAGAAGTGCGTTGAGGAATTGTCTCCCAGCCACCTTGGTGAAATGTTCACATGTCTTCAGTGAATTTCAAGCTTTGCCCTAGGTTCTTTTTTCCGATCCTGTGGGAAATCCATGTGCCACAAGACAACGTTTACTCTGATAGCTCATGCCTCTCCTTCCTTCTCTGTAGTATGGATGTAATGAACATGTCCAGCCATTCCCAATATGTTGTCCTTCTGCAACGTGGCAATTTTACGTGTTGTAGGTTCACAGATTTTAACAGGGTTTAAGCTGACATGGCACAAAAGGGGCTACCACAGAATGCAGAGAAGTCGTCTGGGGTTCTGGGTATTGCTTCACCAGGAATTCTCTCTCACTCTGTCCTTTCCCCACCTCCAGCCAAAGCTGAACAGGGAAATGCCTGAAGAATACATCTGTGCCCTGATGGATCAGCTGACTTGTTTCTGCCCTTAGTAGTCTTCCTTAACGAGTCCTCTACAATGTTACATGTAACCAACACCAAAAGCAAAGCAATACAATAAAAATAAATAAAGTCTTGATCCTCCCCATCTGCCTCTGGCCTTATTTTTTTGTTAGCATTTCTCGTGTCTCTTCTCATCCACATTGCAGCGAAGTGCTCTGAGATTTAGATAGAGCCGTCCATGCCAACACGGTGTTTGGCAAGTCCTTGGGAATACCAGAAGGTAGGCAGCTTTTGGCAGTGAGGAGGCGTGTTGTCACGCTTGCCGGTTCTCTAGGAGGAATGGGAATTCTGCCTGATCCATTATGCAGCATCTCCCTGCCTATAAATGCAGGTGTTTTCTGTGATATAATTAATTGCTGGACATAAGCCTCTCTCCATATTCCTCCTCTCATTCCACAGTGAAATGGGTTCTGTGCAACAGGAGGACAGCGTAAAACTTGTTCATTCTGGTTTTTCAGAGCAGACCAGAGAGAAATGGAAGGAAGACCTGCGAAGGAAAGTCTGGTTCTGAAGACATTGTCTGCTGGTTTCTAAACAGCTGAAGTGAAAGCAGAGAGGAACTGCAAACTTAACAGCATTGTTACTTGGGATTACAATCAAGTACTACATGATGGGAATACCATCCCAGCATACCACCAGCATACCATCAGCCTTTTTAGCCCCAAGGCACACTGCTGGCTCATAGAGTCACAGAATGGCCTGGGTTGAAAAGGACCACAATGATCATGTACTTTCAACCCCTGCTATGTGCAGGGTCACCAACCACCAGACCAGGCTGCCCTGAGCCACATCCAGCCTGGCCTTTAATGCCTCCAGGGATGGGGCATCTACAACCTTCTTGGACAACCTGTTCCAGCGTGTCACCACACTCTGAGTGAAAAACTTCTTTCTAATATCTAACCTAAACCTCCCCTGTCTCAGTTTAAGACCATTCCCCCTTGTCCTATCACTATCCACCTTTGTAAAAAGCCATTCCCCCCCCCTGTGCCTACACTCCCTTCAAATATTGGAAGGCCACAATGAGGTCTCCCTGGCGCCTTCTCTTCTCCAAGCTAAACAAGCCCAGTTCCCTCAACCTTTCCTCATAGGAGAGGTTATACAGTCCTCTGATCATCTTAGTGGCCCTCCTCTGGACCTGCTGGCTCATAGAGTCATAGAGTGGCCTGGGTTGAAAAGGACCACAAGTTTCTAATTACAGAATCACTGAACCGTATGGGTTTGCTGGCAATACAAAGTTGGGAGAAGTGGCTGACATACCAGAAGGCTGTGCTGCCATTCAACAAGACCTGGACAGACTCATGAGTTGAGCTAAGAGGAATCTTATGAGGAATCTACATCTGGGTAGGAATAACCATGTTCTTGTGAGGCCTCATCTGGAGTACTGCATCCAGACCTGGAGTCCCCAGTACAGGAAGGACTGGAGCACTTAGGGCAGGTCCAGAGGAGGGCCACTAAGATGATCAGAAGACTGACCCAGGCCATTCTATGACTCTATGAGCCAGCAGTGTGCCTTGGGGCTTAAAAGGCTGATGGTATGCAGGTGTGCAATAAGAAGAGAGTGGCTAGCAAGTTGAGGGAGGTTCTCCTCTCCACTACTATGCCCTGGTGAGGTTCAGTGATTCTGTAATTAGAAACTATACCGGAGATGCAAATCTGTTCGATATTGTAAGCTAAACACATAACTTAGAAGAGGTTGGATTAGAGACTTGGATAAGTACCTATCAGAGAGCAACTCAAAAAATGCATGGTTTCTAAGCCAGGGAAGAGAAACTTTTTTCTATTGATTAGACAGTATCTTAAAAATCTCAGAAAATTCGGATAGTGATTTTCTACCATAGAGAAAGCTGGAAGGTGTGCCCAGTCTTTACTATTAAAGTGGTCAGAATCTGGCCACCTGGGCTGTAGTGATCATGCCCTGGTGGAGTTTGTGATCTTGAAGAATGCGGGCTTGGCAAAAAGTAGAGTTAGGGCCCAGTGCTTTAGGAGAGCAAACTTCCAGCTGCTCAAGGAACTGCTGAGTGGGATCCCCTTGGAATGAGAGGGCTGATGTGGTTGCCGAGCCGCTCTCCATCATATTTGAAAAACCACGGCTGTCCACTAAAGTCCCTGGAGTGGCTAGCAAGTTGAGGGAGGTTCTCCTACCCCACTGCGATGCCCTGATGAGGCCATATCTGGAGGACTGTGTTCTGTTCCGGGCTCTGTAATCAGAGGCCTTACTGGAACAGCTATCTCCTTCACCTTTCCAGCAGGTCATCCCCTAACCTGCTTATTCCCATCACGTAGTACTTGATTGTAATTCCAAATAACAGTAGCTTACAATATTAGCTTACAATATCGAACAGATTTGCATCTCCGGTATAGTTTCTAATTACAGAATCACTGAACCTCACCAGGGCATAGTAGTGGAGAGGAGAACCTCCCTCAACTTGCTAGCCACTCTCTTCTTATTGCACACCTGCATACCATCAGCCTTTTAAGCCCCAAGGCACACTGCTGGCTCATAGAGTCATAGAATGGCCTGGGTCAGTCTTCTGATCATCTTAGTGGCCCTCCTCTGGACCTGCCCTAAGTGCTCCAGTCCTTCCTGTACTGGGGACTCCAGGTCTGGATGCAGTACTCCAGATGAGGCCTCACAAGAACATGGTTATTCCTACCCAGATGTAGATTCCTCATAAGATTCCTCTTAGCTCAACTCATGAGTCTGTCCAGGTCTTGTTGAATGGCAGCACAGCCTTCTGGTATGTCAGCCACTTCTCCCAACTTTGTATTGCCAGCAAACCCATACGGTTCAGTGATTCTGTAATTAGAAACTTGTGGTCCTTTTCAACCCAGGCCACTCTATGACTCTATGAGCCAGCAGGTCCAGAGGAGGGCCACTAAGATGATCAGAGGACTGTATAACCTCTCCTATGAGGAAAGGTTGAGGGAACTGGGCTTGTTTAGCTTGGAGAAGAGAAGGCGCCAGGGAGACCTCATTGTGGCCTTCCAATATTTGAAGGGAGTGTAGGCACAGGGGGGGGGAATGGCTTTTTACAAAGGTGGATAGTGATAGGACAAGGGGGAATGGTCTTAAACTGAGACAGGGGAGGTTTAGGTTAGATATTAGAAAGAAGTTTTTCACTCAGAGTGTGGTGACACGCTGGAACAGGTTGTCCAAGAAGGTTGTAGATGCCCCATCCCTGGAGGCATTAAAGGCCAGGCTGGATGTGGCTCAGGGCAGCCTGGTCTGGTGGTTGGTGACCCTGCACATAGCAGGGGTTGAAAGTACATGATCATTGTGGTCCTTTTCAACCCAGGCCATTCTGTGACTCTATGAGCCAGCAGTGTGCCTTGGGGCTAAAAAGGCTGATGGTATGCTGGTGGTATGCTGGGATGGTATTCCCATCATGTAGTACTTGATTGTAATCCCAAGTAACAATGCTGTTAAGTTTGCAGTTCCTCTCTGCTTTCACTTCAGCTGTTTAGAAACCAGCAGACAATGTCTTCAGAACCAGACTTTCCTTCGCAGGTCTTCCTTCCATTTCTCTCTGGTCTGCTCTGAAAAACCAGAATGAACAAGTTTTACGCTGTCCTCCTGTTGCACAGAACCCATTTCACTGTGGAATGAGAGGAGGAATATGGAGAGAGGCTTATGTCCAGCAATTAATTATATCACAGAAAACACCTGCATTTATAGGCAGGGAGATGCTGCATAATGGATCAGGCAGAATTCCCATTCCTCCTAGAGAACCGGCAAGCGTGACAACACGCCTCCTCACTGCCAAAAGCTGCCTACCTTCTGGTATTCCCAAGGACTTGCCAAACACCGTGTTGGCATGGACGGCTCTATCTAAATCTCAGAGCACTTCGCTGCAATGTGGATGAGAAGAGACACGAGAAATGCTAACAAAAAAATAAGGCCAGAGGCAGATGGGGAGGATCAAGACTTTATTTATTTTTATTGTATTGCTTTGCTTTTGGTGTTGGTTACATGTAACATTGTAGAGGACTCGTTAAGGAAGACTACTAAGGGCAGAAACAAGTCAGCTGATCCATCAGGGCACAGATGTATTCTTCAGGCATTTCCCTGTTCAGCTTTGGCTGGAGGTGGGGAAAGGACAGAGTGAGAGAGAATTCCTGGTGAAGCAATACCCAGAACCCCAGACGACTTCTCTGCATTCTGTGGTAGCCCCTTTTGTGCCATGTCAGCTTAAACCCTGTTAAAATCTGTGAACCTACAACACGTAAAATTGCCACGTTGCAGAAGGACAACATATTGGGAATGGCTGGACATGTTCATTACATCCATACTACAGAGAAGGAAGGAGAGGCATGAGCTATCAGAGTAAATGTTGTCTTGTGGCACATGGATTTCCCACAGGATCGGAAAAAAGAACCTAGGGCAAAGCTTGAAATTCACTGAAGACATGTGAACATTTCACCAAGGTGGCTGGGAGACAATTCCTCAACGCACTTCTGTATCTGCAGCATGGTGAAAGTGGCCTTGAAAAAGGTAGATACGCAGAGGTTGAGCATGGTGCTCTGTCCCAAGGAAGACTTCGGTCTCATTTGTACAATGTGAAGCACACACAGGAAAAGACAAGTGCCTCTGTCTGACTTAAGGCGATAGCACTGAGATTCATGGTCTCAGTGAATAAAATGAAATATAACACAGGGTGCCCAGCATTATTTTCCCCCTCTGTACTACGGTATGACTCAAGCCTGCTGTAGGCATGGTAAAGACAAGCTCAGAGACTTGTTGTAGGCAAAGGAAGCCTAAGGTTTGCAAAAGACTTCCATTCAAAATAATTTGCAATAGGCTATTTGCTCCTATGTACCCTACCTGTGGTGCAGGGAGCACCGTACTCCTGTATGGCAAACTCATCTGAAAAACAGGAGGGAAGAGAAAGAGCAGGGCTGTCAGAGGTCCCTCTCCCAGGAATGCAGAGGGACAAGCAGAGGGACAATGCAGGAACAGCTGTGGGTTTCCATTGCTCCCAGACACCTCCATGAATCCAGCTCCCCACAGTCACTCACCGGGACACCCTCAGCCCCACACTTACCTGTCTCATAGTAATCATACACCTTCACCTGAGCTGGCTTCAGGCCCTGCACAGGGATGTCCTGCTCCACCGTGAAGGAGAAGCTCAAGGTCACGTTGCTCAGCTGGGAAAAGGAAGTGATGGAGGATCAGTGTCCGCTTTCTGTCTGCCCTGGGCTCTCCTGCTGTCCCCTCACTGAACTCTTCCTACTAGTGCTCTTGCTGCCAGCAGTGCCCTGGGCACTGGGAGTGTATGTGTGTGAGAGCGTGCCCCTCAGCAGGCCTGGCTGAGGGACAAGGGGAAACCCCAGGGCCTTTCCCCACACTGAGGGAGCTCATGTCTGGTGGGCAGGTGTAGGCTGATCTGTATGCAGGCCCAGAGGGAAAACCTGCTGAGGGCTGTGAGGAAGGCACCAGTAAATTCTGAGGTCAGCAAAAGTCAGTTCATTGTACTTTTATCAGATCCAGTTTTGAGACCCGTGTCTTTTGCCTTGGGTGGCCAAATGTCCCCAAGGCTTGTGTTTTTCTTTCCCATTCTAGCCCCAAACGGAGACTCACCTTTTCCAGATACACTAAGACATGGTTGGTACTGAACTCTGTACGCTCAATGACTTGGTGGTGTGCCAGCTGAAGAAAGAAGACCAAATTGTTATTGAATTGAGGGTGGTCCCCCTGTGCCGTTTTCACTGCCCCATGGACGGGACACACTACGGATAAAGCACTAGGAGTACTGACAGCAGTGACTAGGCCTGCCTTGTGGAACTGACTCCCTGGTGCACCATTAGCCATTAATGGTCCCCAGGTCTCCCCTTCACCAGCCTGGCAGATTAAATACTGAGCAGCTCCGGCAGGGACTGATCACTGGTCCAAACACAGCAAAGAGAGGATTCAATGACAATGCATTTTTTTAGGCTTGCTAGTTCTGCAGTATCTTATAATCTCTGCTCTTTTCCAGGGCAACACACTTGCTCAACACCTCACAAAGGCACCTGAGCCTTAAACAATTACAAGACAAGCTATAAACTATATGGTAAGATCAGCGGAAGGAAAAAGAAACCAGTATTGCTTTTGAATGTGATACACACGGACAATGTTTTCAGCAAGGTATCTGAACTCAGAGATAACCCATCCCCTGTCCAAAGAGAAAAAAACAAACATAGTCTGCTTTACACAGATGGATCACGTAGTACTGGCTTCCAGCCAGGTGTGGAAAGAAAAGTACTGTACACACATCATGTGTGTAGATGACAATGGCAGGATCAAGACGATGTCAATCCTAGAGCCCCCTAGTAAGCCACAGACACCTGGAACATGTCTTAAAAATAAAGGAGAAACTGAATGCGGCCCAGGTGATAAAACGAAAGGGGCAGATATCCTCAGACAAACAATTCACGTGGGTTCCTACCTTCCTCACTGAGGACTTGACAGGGATGAATCCCGACAGCATTTTCACATCGATAATCACCATGTTGGAGACACTGCGCTCACCCACGTAACTAAGGAATCAAGCCACAGAGATTCAGGGCACGCCACGTCAAAGCTGGGGCACTTCCACTTTTTCTGTAACACTTGACACCTCACCACTTCCTGTCAATCCAGCACCTTCTTCTCCAGCCTAGTCACCTGTGCTGCCCCTCAGTAGCTCAGCGCTTTGCTCCCTGCACAGCTTATCCCCACAGGACATCTCTTGCCTCCACAGCCCCTCCTCCCAGCCCGGCTGCTTCCAGCCCACTTCCCAGTCCAGGTGGCTTCTCCGTCCCTTCCAGACCGGCTCCCCCTGCACCGCCAGACCTCCTCCAGCTCCCTCAGCTACTCAGGAGGGCTCAAACCAAACACAGACTTACCTGACGTTTATGCCTATGTCAAAGACCTTGTGAGCCTTGGAGTCCTCACACGTCTCTGGTCTCGTGTGTACATGCAGCAGGAAGGGCGCGCTCTCCTGCTTGGGCTGCACGTTGTACCTCAGGCTTGTCTACGGGAGAGCCAGCAGCTGTGTGTGTGCATGCTCAACGCTTGAAAGAGATCATCGTCTGCCTGCCCGGCTCTCTCCCTTCCCCACTCTCACACCTCCCCAGCACTCATGGCTCTTTCCCTCTCTCACTGTCGCTCCGTTCTCCACGCAACTCTGCTCCTCTCCGGCTTCTCCCGGAGCTTTCCCTTGCGCTCCTCCCCCCCTCCCTTATCCCTTCTGCCCTCCCCCTCGCTCCTGCCTGAGAGAGGGCTCCCCTGCCAGGACGGCACTTTCCCCACCACCCTCACCTGCAGGTAGACGCATCCCTTGCCAGACACCTCTACACTGTACTCCCCTGGCACCTGGGGCAGGGGCACGTGCTGGAGCAGCAGCCGGTTTGAGGGATCCACGTGGAAGTCTTGCTGGAAGTCCCCTCCAGATCGCAGGGTCACTTTGGAAGCTGCTCCGCTCTTGGCATAGGTGGAAACTCCGTACAAGGAGAGGGCTTGCAGAGCCACAACTGTGTCCTGCAAGAGCCAGGCCCGACACCCATGGCCGGGTTAGCCCTCTTAACCATCCCACATCCTGTTCTCCCACAGCCCGCCCTTTGCTGTCAGCAGGCACCCTCTCCTCCGTTCTTCACTTTCTCTGGTCTTAAGCGAGAAGCTGAAAGGGAAAGATCAGCCTTTGCAGGCGCCCATTTTCTTCCCGTGTCCTCTGCACAGCAGTCACGTATTCCTGAACTTGCTGTGGCGAAGCTCTGTGCAGCCTTTACCTGTTCTCCCCGGGGAAAAGCAGCAACTGCATACACACACAAACTATGGCGGGAGCTCCAAACTGCAGTGTCATTTGTGTCACCAGCATTCTCACCCACTGGCTCAAATAAGCCAGGTCATTAATCAACGTATCAGTCATTCCCTGCGGTGCTACCTGACATACTGGCCTTGGCCTCTCGGGAACTCGGTAGCTGCGGCAGATGCTAATACTGCGGGGCTACAGTCCCCACTTGGCTTAACCTTACTGCGCTCCCACCCTGGTCTCCGGCACTCTCCTGATATTGATATGGGAGGTCACAGGAGGGAAACTGCTGCTCACCTGGGTGGAGGAGAAGCCTCCGTTGGGATTCTGCTGACCAATGATCCACTTTGCAATACGAGATGCGAGTGACAGCTCCTCCTGCGAAGGTGCTGGCTGCGTGGTGAGATGAGCAAGAAGCACATAGGCTGTCATCTCCACTTCAGCAGAGGGAGCTTTATAGCGGTAGTACGGGAGATCAGCCTCTGGCTCTTTCCCAGGCCGCTGCCAGTGAACAGACCCGTCTTCACAGGAGGCAGGGTACATGTAGAGAAGACGGCAAGGAATTAGTAGCAGTTTCTTGCAAGGGAGTTACTGACCTGCTGCCAGTGGGGAGGAGAGAGCCCCTGGCATGTACCTGTCCTATAAGATGAAATGGGAAGGGTTAGATAGCCCCACACTCGATGCGTGTTTACAACTAGTCTAAGAGTGCCAAGGTTCCTGGGCCTGGATGCCACTTTCACTTAAACTCCAGATTGACAGACACATTTACACGTTTGGACACCTAAAGGAGACAGAGACCTAAGAAGAACACCAGGCTGGCACACTGCCCCGTTTTGAGAAGTGGTACTTCCTTCGCAACCCTGCTGGACAACATTTGGGCAAACGGACCATCCAGGCTGACTTTACCAGGATGGTTCTGAGTCTTGATACAGTTTCCTGGAAGACTCAGTGCTTATGCTAGGACCTCTGAAATGACCCATTCTGTCTCGGCACTTCCATCTCTTCTCTGATGTATGACGCTGTGAGGGGTAAGCTTTGTTCTGTGTTGAGCGTGTCTGCTGGAAGGAAGGAGCGGCTATAAACATTGCTAAGACTTTGTTAAAGCAGTGCCTGCGATGACAGGAGGAGTAGACTGACATGAGGCATTAGCAGAGCCACCCTTTTGTTCATCACCAACGGGAATGGTGAGGGGTGCCTCCAGACGAATCCCTCAGAACAGAGGGGTAGGACGGGGCACCCACGATGAGCCGTCAAAAACACCACCACACTGCACAAGCATTTCCTCTCCCTACAGCTTTCCCCATCCACAGAAGCCGTTCCATGCTCCCATTTCCCCACCAACAAAGGCCATTTTATCAGAGATAGAGGTAAGATCTGTGGGATAGAAGAAAGCAATGTCCCACCAAGAGCGCTCACCCTTTTGGACGGCTTCCTTTTCAAGTGAGCCAAGGAACGTCTTCCTCTTCTCCTCCTTCCCTGCCAGGGCAAAGGCATATGCCAGCAGTGCCTTGGTGTACACGTGGTTTTCTTCCCCATTTCCTGCCGTTTCCAGGCAGAACAGAGCATTGCGCACCACCGAGTGCTGGGGAGATGGAGACACTAAGACCAGGCAGCAAGACGTCATACCGAAGTCCATCTTAGAACAACAGGAACTGTATGGTATCCACGGTCCCTTTACAACCCTAGCACACTGTCTGATATATATTGTACCACTGCCTTTTCCTTTCCCTCCAGGTCTGCTTCCTTATGTGATATATGAGTAACCAAAGAGTGTTCTTTATTCTGTACCTTTCCTTTCTCTGAAATATCTTGTTACAATGATTTTTGCGAGCAGTTCAGTGATTTTGCATTGAAAGTTTGAAGCAAGGTCCAATTCTTCTGCCTATGGAAGCATTCACTGCCTGACGGTGCGTTGCATCAACACAGTAAGCCCATACAGGTCGTCTAACAGGCACGTACAATTCTGACACAAAAGGAGTTTTTCTTATGGATGTAAAAAACCTATCTGGGTCATTTCTGAAATTTAAATGTTATTTAACTCACTATGAATCCACGGAGTACTCTTTAAAATGAGCAAAAGCAAGGTACCCCAGAAATGAACTTAGGGGAAGATGAAGTGAAATGTTTGCATAAGAGACAGTATTGGACAGGGGAGGAAAGTGGAGAAAAAGCATCAGTCCATCTTGGACTTGAAAAGAAAGAAAGTATATCCAGATAGAATTTCTTCTTTCAAAATATAAAGGGGCCTAATCATCTATAGGAGGCTATTGGGGCAGGTTAGTACCGTCTGTGACTCGGGTGACACATACAGTTACAGGCAGAGGAATCTCCAGCAGTGCAATAGTGATGTAGGCTGTCAGTGTTACCTCATCGTTCACTCCACCCTGCAGGGAAACATAAAATTAGATGCTTACTCCACACATCTTCTCAAAGTCATTTTTCTACCATTCCTATGGGTACACTTGATTCTGTATTGTAGCCCCTTAGCTCGTGTCCTCCCCACTGATGCTCGTATTGTGCCGTTTATGGATTGCCTTGTTCTCCTTCTTGTCATGGCAGTCACACAAAACGGCCTCTGGCTTTTTAGTTCTTGCCATTGATATGGGAATTCCCCAAGGGCCTGTGTGCTCAAGAAGCTCAGCTGCAGCCATCTGATTTAGGGTCAAGTGCCAGCCTCACTAAGATCCAGCTATGCTACCTTCATGGCATTGTTCAGGAGCATCCCAGAGCTGCGGAAGCAGCCATTCTCCTTCTGATTTTGACTGAGCCAGATCAAAGCATCCTGGATGTGCTTTTCATCTATGAAGATGTAAGGCCGGGCCTGGGCAAAGGACTTCAGGACAAAGGCTGTGAGCCTGTAAGGGAGACAGAACAGTGAGAGGGCTTGTGCAGGCCTGCTGTCCATGCCAGGTGACAGAGCTTCACTTGTCTGGAAGAAGGAAAAGCGGCTTGGAGATCTGCAGGTCAATTAGTCAGACACGAAGTACGCCTTCACCACAAAGAATCTGCCAAAAAAAGAATCTGCTTCTTGCCTTGCTTTCTTTTCTGCCTCTTGGCCCATATAACCCTATGATCCTGCTGCACAGAGGCTACCCTTTTGAGGACTTCAGGTTGTTAATGTGTATCCAAATAAATGTCTTTGGAAAACAGTAGAGTATTGCATGCCGATTAGCTCAACATCTGTATGAGAGTAATAATCAGAATAACAAGAAAGAATCAATCCATAGAAGCTTATGGTCCGCTGGCAGGACTCTCTCTCCAGATAGCCATGTCTCAGGGGCTCCCCAGAATTCCCCAGAGATGTTGGTAAAACTGTGGATAAAGTATAACACGCTAGAAGAGCTTTTACAAAGCAGTTATGGGAAAAAAAGCTAAAAAACTAGGCATGTAGAGAGGCCAATTACTCCCAGGGCACAAGTACTGTTTCAGAGTCCAAAAGCAAGGTGATGAAATCATCCATTCTTACCCTTGCCTAAAGCTGAAAAGGCATGGTAATAACATGCTGGAGTCACTCAGAGCTCTGCAGTAAATCACACTGGCAACACACCCTCTCCTCCAGGCTGTCTTCTGTTTGGTAACAAACGCATTTGGAAGATAACCATACAGCACTGCTTTTGGATTATCGTCCTTTACGAAAATACCTTTCCCAGCAGTTCTCAGCAGATCCTACTCTGGAAGAGCTGCCACTGCAACTCTTCAGCTTTCTTCATTTGGGATGTGAAATCCCTTCTCCCTCCTTTCCCAGTTTGTTTTTGTCTGTCTTTCTTGTCCATCATAGTCCTCGTAGCTGCAAGGGGGGAGGAGATGCTTCAGCTACATAACTGGCTGATGCAGCCTCTTTCCTCACTTAAGAGGCAGCACAGGGCCCACAGCAGCTCTGAAAAGTCCACTGGTCTACAACTACATTTCTTATTTACCATCAGGTGGTATTTGTCATAGCTGCGTAGCTGAGAAAGAGAGCATGTGGAAGAGCAGCAGATGACACTGAAATCTCACCAGGTGTTCCCCCGTTGGCCATAACGTGGTCCAAAGGTACTGTAAGAGCCATCTGGGTGCTTGTAGTTCATCTGCCTCTGATAACCTGCAGAGGTTAAAAAAAAAAAAAAAAAGTTAAAGCAGTGTTCAGAGAATGTCTGCTGAGCAACGCAGGGGAGAAGAGAAAAGCAGCTTCATCAGCGACAGCAAAACAGAGAAACAGGTTAGTCCTATCCTAGCACATACAACCCCACCTCCATATACTGCTTATACTGCAAGAGATGCAGTATCTGCCTTTCTTCAGAAGGCGGGCAGGAGACACATTAACAGCAACGGACAAGCCGCTGCAGCAGGTCACCTGGTATCGGTGCACTGCATTCCAGTTCTGTTAAGGAGCAGAGAAAAGTGGGTGAAATGACGAGGTGCTTGAATGCATAAGAAACAGAGAATAGAAAAAAGACATGGGAAAGACTTCCCTGGCGTACAGAAGAGGCCATCTGAGTAAGAGACAAGCTGTATCTGGTCAGCATTTGACAGAAACAAGCCAGACAAGTTCTGAAAAAGTTCAGAGCAGAAGCAAAAGTCCCGTTCAACTCACCGCTCACTAAGTATCCAATGGCCTTGGATTTGACCTCCTCACTCAGCTGTCCTGTCTTGTTCAGATAGTCCAGGACATAGACGTTGGGTGCAAACAAGACCATGTTCTGTTCGCCACAACCAAATGGCATCTGGAGTAGCTGGTGCAGGTTCTGCATGGCGGTGCCCATGAGATCGCCTAAGGAACAGGGAATACAAGAGGGATATTAATGAAATTCAGCGTTAGCTGCCAAAATCAGAGGGATCTACAGAAAAACAGAAGGAGGAGATGGCAGAATATCTGGCAGAAATATCTGGCAGAAAAATCTGTATTGGTAACAATCCTGGAATGACACACAGAGCACAACAATGAAAAAAAAGGAGGGTGATAAGTCAACGGATAGGTCACTAGCAGAGAAACCGGACAGAACGAGATGCAGAAAGAGCAACAAACGAAACAGAATTGAAAGGGAAAGCACTTGAGACAGAAGAGAGGAAAGGCAGGAACGAAGTGTGCTTGGAACCAGGAGAAGAATCTGTGTGAGAGCTAGGAGGCGAACACAGTCATGCAGATGGGCAGAAACAGCACGTTTCTTTCTCCCAGCAGATCCTTCCCAGGCCGATCACTCACCTAGCACCGAGAAATATGCTCTGCCTGAGTCTTGTACCACATTTGCGGGAAGCAACAGAGAAAACTTCTCTTTCACAGACTCTCCTGAGAGAAACAAGATGGAACAGCTTCAATGCAGACGCAAGCTTAAAGGAAGGGGCAGGGCCTTCGGTGGAACATCAGAAAAGTTTCCTCTTCCCTTCATCCCTTGCTATACATAAAGATGTCTCTGGGCCCCAAGTGAAGGGTCCTGTTCTGATTATCTACAATCATAGAAGCATCTGAGTTGGAAGGGATCTTTAAAGGTCGTCCAGTCCAACTCCCCTGCAACAAATAGGGACACCTACAGCTCTACCAGATCGCTCAGAGTCTGGTCTGGGCTGATCTTGAATGTCTCCAGGAACGGGGCGCACACCACATCTTTCTGGGCAGTTGTGCCGTCATAGGAAGGCCACAGAGGGTTGGTCAGCCAGGACTCATCCTTGGTGAAACTAGGAGTACTACAAGTACTACTAAAATATACTAGAAATAATTGTTGCAAGCTATATAATGAAAAATGAATTCACATAAAAAAAATGCAAGTGGTACAAGCACAAACTTCCCCGTTTGTATATTTTACAAACTACAGAACTCATTCGCTAGCCATTCATGTAAGACTCTCCCAGCAACATCTGGCGTGAATAAGTTCTGAAGCAATTTGAATAACATGGCAGTTTACTCAGAGAATGACATCTTGTCTCTTTGCCCCTTATCACCACTTGTAGAATGATATTTGTAAAATATCAGCCAACCTGGACAGCGGTAGAGGCAGCGCTGTCTTCTTCCTCCAGGCATGTCCCACTCATCACCCACACAGAAACAAATGGTGGGCAGGGAGGGAGGGCCTTACCTTTCAAACAGAGCACAGAGTTCCGAACAGTTTCCTTCTCAACTCCTTCAGGCTTGGGTGGAATGAAAGAAAACAAGAGAGGTGAGAAATCATTAAGCATACAGACAGAGGGGTGCCTAACAAGGAAAGAGGAACAAGTAAGTGAAAAGTGAACGAACAGGAGAAGGAGAGGCAGTGACAAACACTCCCTGTAATACAGAGAAAGAACTCCGAAATATCAATCCAAGTAAAACAGTCATACTCCTAAATTATTGGAAAGAACAGGAAAAGGAGAGCAACAACACTGCAGGACCATCACGAGGGTGACCTGCAACTACTGTATGCAGTGAGGCTCCTGCATCCTTGTAACAAAAGGGCTGCAGCATTACAGCGAGTGCTTTTGTTAGCAGAAGTCCACAGCACCTCTAGAGGGCCGCTCAGAAGCCGTCTGCAGGGCTATTGATCACAACTTGCAGACGCTTGAGGAAAAAGATCTGTTGAGAATGGAAAGGGGAAATGGGCGCGATGGTATCTGGTGATGCACTTGATGCAACACAGGCAAGTATCACGAGAGGCTGTTTCATGAGAAAAGAGCATCAGGTACCGCTGTCAAGTTACAGCACTCGGCATAATAATCCGTGGGGTCTGCTCCAAAAGTAATGCCTCCTATGTTATAATGTCAGGATGTTGGTGGTATGGCAGGAGAGGCTGAATTTTCCCATCAGTATTCCATTATATTTTGCTGCCATGCAACACATGACTACGGAGAAGCGATGTGAAAAATGACGTCTGACATGGAAGTCTTGGCATACGAAGAAATGGTGTGCATCTGAACAGAAAAAATCGCACCCACTGACATTCATTGGTGCCTGCAGAACATTTACGGAGACCAAGCCACCCACCACCTCAGTGTGCTAACATGTCAGCAAGATTTTTAGAAGCGTGGAGTGCAGGCAAGATTTTTGTAAGTGCTGCATGCACTTAATTGCTGGCAAAAATGCACAGCTACTGGTGGCGACTATGTTGAAAAATAGTATTTTGTAGGTGAGCATTTGCTCTATCAGACTGTGCTACTGTTCTTTTGTGCCTGTTGTAGTTTCCATGAAATTAAGCTGGAGGCATTCATTGTGGAACAATCCACGTAGCGTTTTCCTATAACAAACTATACAGAACTAACTGCCACATCATGTTTCATTCCATACCACCTAGTATCAGCCGTGGAAAACAGATAAGCTGTAAAACTGTAACACGTTCTCACGGACTGTTTTAATATGTAGAGTTTGGGAGGGGGACCTTTATACAGGCATCTAACTCCCACAGGTGCTTTGAATTCCCCACCTTCACCCTGGTGCCAGACCAAAGGTGTGTAACACGCAGCATAACAGGCAGTTTGCTTGGCTACTCGACTTGCAGAGAGACAGCACGTGCTGACGGACAGACCTACTGGGTAAAGCTGTAAAGACAGCGTCCTGAAATAGGAGGTAACATGAAGCAGATATAGGGAAGGGTGAACTGGACTAGGTGTCTTTTTACGGTAGAGGATGGGGAAGTTTTAAAATAGAGAGTAGAAGGAGATGCGCTGCACAGCTGTTAACCTGCAGACTTTGTGCATTCTAGTCAAGTATAATGGAAGACCACAGTATCAGTGGCACCGTGTGCTCATCACCCCGAGCTCTGTTAAATGTGTCTAGCTTGTGAGTCACTTCAGCCTGCTGCCCACAGCCCGCATACCTCCACCAGCAGCTGCCTGATGACCGTGTCCTTCCGCCCTTTCTCAGGGGTCTGCACTATGGTGTTTCCGCATGGCTGCTGGTTCTGCAGGGCCTCAGTGCTCACCAAGAACTCCACCAGCCCTGGAGGAAACAAATCAGTCAGTCCTGCCTAGCGGCACCATGCAGCAGGAGTTGCTGCCATTCCTGGGAGTTTTCAGCCTAGAGGCCCGTTGCAGATGGGCCAGCTTCTTTCCCTATTTATATAGCTTAGTGAATAGCTTTCCCAGCTATTCACATCAGAACGAATCCTGGAGCAGCTGAGCTGCACTGCCATTGAAAGGTGACTCTGTTTTGGTGCTTTTATTCACCAGAACTTAAGAGCACCATAGTGGTGCCAAAGCTGTTCAGCAGTCTGCTACTCTGCATGCACCCCGTGACTGCTACCACAACACGCAGCAACAGCAAAAGCAAACTGTGAGGGTCTCATAGGGCAATCGTCTAATCTCTGGGAGGGATGGGGCTGACAGAATGTCCTTGCCAGCCAGCCAGCAATGCCTATAGCTTCAGAAGATGTTGCCCAGGGGCAGTAAGATTTGATGATGTTTCTTTTAGTGCTAGACACGGCCGTGGAGTCTACCAGGCTTTACGTCCCGCATAACCTCAGATGACACAAACAGCTGCAGTATTTTCCAGGAAACTGTT
The DNA here is from genome assembly GCF_019238085.1 of Lagopus leucura. Classification (NCBI taxonomy): domain Eukaryota; kingdom Metazoa; phylum Chordata; class Aves; order Galliformes; family Phasianidae; genus Lagopus; species Lagopus leucura. Next base: position 102,271,266 of record NW_024962262.1, on the reverse strand, counting down.
GCTCTAACTTCAGATACCAAAATGGGAGAACAGCACAGAGAATGCCTTCCTGCAGCTTTCAGCATTCTTTGACTTTTACCTAGAGATTTGGGAGTCACCAGCCAAGCCACTGTTTTCCTCCCGTCCTCACAGAGACAATGAGAGTCTTCCTCCTTTTCCACCGCAGTAGCCAGAAATTGAGTAGACTGAGCCAGAATCACACTGACCTGCCATTTGTAGAGAGGTGTAATCAAGGAATGGTCTTGAGAGAAAGGGAGAAGACAGAGAGCTAGGAAAAATTAGCAATGTCTATTTCTTCTGCAGCAAAGGAGCAGGAAGCTGGAGTTGTACGCGGGCATTTCACGCACATCGAAGGTATAACGTAAGAATTTCAAGGAGGAAGGGGCCCAAGGCTACTCAGAGATAAGAAAGAAGGCTAGGTGTAGGCAAAGAGCATACAAGCAGGTACAGGTTTGGAGAAGGATTTAAGTCTTCCTTACTCTGATGCAGGCTGTCAGGTAGTTGAAAACAGTGGCTTTCAGCGTGAAGGCCTCACCACGCACTACAGAGTAAGGGAGGGTGAGCTCTACAAAGAAAGGCTGGAAGGCTCTGAGGGACACTGTTGGTGACAGGCCAAAGCCTGTGTCTGGGGACATGCAGAACGCACTGGCTTTCCATTCAGTGATGGTGTCAGGGATGGTCACATCTACTTCAGCATTTCCCTCAGAGCTGGTAGGGACACAGAGCAGGGTTTCAGTCATATTCTGGAGATCATCTATTTTTTTTCCTCAGCCTAATGAACAGCAACTACTCACAGCAAATTCCTGTCCAGTTAGGATATGGGCACTGTGTTTTGCAGATCTTCCCAAAACATTCTGTACTTAGCATTCTTGAGCAATCCCTCTGTCTACTAAAATATTCGCTCACCAAAACATTGACACTTTTACAGAAGCTTAACCATCTTCTGAAGTTTTGCCCCAGTTCCCATAAACACTTACTTCACTGAAAATACGTCCCAAATCCATGTCTCAGGGAAGTACTTCCGGATGGTCTCCACAGGGCTGCCAGCATCCATCTGTTTTAACATTGCATAGTCTGAATCATCAAGGAGTTGTGAGGCACTGACTAAAAAAATTTGTTACAGGAAAAGGTAAGTCAAACTCCATTCTAATCAAGGAGGATACAATGCTTCCAGTTAGTGGTTATTCTTTACTAGAATTATAACATTGAAAGAACAACTTGAATAATTTGATCATGGGAAGACTCACAGATTCAAACTCTGAGCTGCCTCTTTGTTGGAACCGAATACAGCATTCCCTGTACTACATTCTTATCCTCACATCAACTGCTCATTGGAAACAAATGTATTGTTCTTTTGTCATTTCAATATTTCATGTTTTCTAAAGCTTCTTCTCTTACAGGGGTTGATCATTCTAATTCCACTGCCAGCAAATCCAGGAACACCAAATGTTGTAATAATGGCTACTGAGGCTACTTTTCTGTTGCACTAAAGAAGTCAAATGTGGAACTCACTGCCTCCAGATATTATGGTTGCATATAGCTTAATAAATTTCATTTAGTGGATTGTATTTATACATGGCCAGAAACTGCAGTTACACTTATCCTTCCAGAGTTCCAGACTAGGGAGACCAATTCTGACATTGTTTCACAGTGATGTGCCTTATGAAAGGCTTTCCATCAGTCTTTGAAGTCTCTACACCCTTTCATAGTGCACAGTAGTCTCAGGCCATGCTCTGAAGACAGATCTGGCGTTTCAAAACAGAAGATCAGATCTGTTATGACTAGGAGCTTCCTCAAGACTAAAGGTTATTGTTTATAATATTAGCTGAGCTACTGTACCACAAAAATAAGTAAATAAATAAATAAAAATCTCACAAGCTAGTTATTTAGGAAAAAATGGAAAAAATCAGTCATTTAGGAAAAAAAGTAATGTTTTTTTTTCTGTCTTTACAGTCACTGATGCTGCAAAGAAGTGAAATGACCTACACAGACTCTTTAAATCATATGAATGGGAAAACTGGGAACAGAACAGAGTTTTCCCACCCTCAGCGCAACACATCAGCCCACAAACTCATATCACCTTCTCATCACCTTGGCCTACTTTTGCCATAGTTATTTCCCTAGTAATTGCTGGAATGTAACTACCTTGAAGTAGAGACTGTCACTGTTTAGGTTGCTATAGGTAAACCCTGATTTGGTGGAATAAAGCCTACTCTTCATGCTTGGCAGTCTATCCAACGTAGATGGATGGTCTTAGCATCTACGGGATCCTTGCTGTAGAGCTTGGCATGTGATTCACTGAGCACACAGTGATAACCAGATATTTCTTTTTAGGTGAAGATAAGGTGTATCAGTTTCATATTTCAGGACTGAATCCAGAAGGAAGTGATACTGAATTAGGCTGACATATCTTAGTACAAAGTTTGATTGTTCTAGTGTAATTAGTATTCAAAGAAGTAGAGGCGAAGAAAGGAGCATGATGGTAAATTTTAGGTAGTTGTGTGGAGATAAAATGAAGCAGGTCTTCTTACTAGAACCACTGTAACTCCTTTCCATCATATGTGCTGTGTAATGCTGGCAGATTTCAGGTTTATGGATCTTGTTGCTAGTGAAGACTTTTAAGCCTATTAGCTGTTAAACAAAAAAGAAAGAACAATAAAAAAGCAAATAACCTTTTGAAATTAAGCTATTTTTAATATGCCAAGCATAGATGTATCTGGAATTGGTCAGAACAGTAAAGGCTTGTATATAAATGCTAAGTAGACTGGTTCAACCCACATTATTGAAGCTTTATCATGATATATTCATCCCAAGGCTAAATCCTGACATGATTAGATGAAAAGCTTCGAAGACCATAGTCTACCTTGGGGACATCTGTCTTGGTGAAAATGATGTGTGAAAAGCATTGAATTGAAAGTACCCAAAAAAATTACAAGCAGGACTCTTTAGATTTTTTTTTTTAATGGGTTATTACAGTAACCAGAACTTTATTAAACCACTATCTACACCAAACAGAGAACTTGCATGACTGAGGAAGGGATTTCTGGTATTAGGCCAGTACTCACGACTGTTTCCTTATTTGAGCCTATTCACCAGCTTCTGCCCTAGCACTGAGGAGACCCCTCAAGGTTTTAATGGCTCAGAGGAGCACTTAGGTACCAGCAATGGGCTATACAGAGGCAGGGACTGGGCCTGGCTGTTGCATACACAGATTAGCAAGCTCACAGCAAACTTCATTCAAAAAGACCTTCAAGATGGGGAAGAAAAGGATGCTGTATTCTAAAAAGAAATAAAGAAAAATCAAATTCTGGTGCTTACTTTGAGAATTTCATAAACATCACCTTCACCATCAGGAGAAATGGGTACATAGGTGAATCCATTCAGTAATATGTTGTCAAGTGACACACAGGGGTTTACATCTTCTTCTTCCAAGTAGTAGTCCTTGAAGCTATAGCCCCGGAGTTCCTTGAGTGGGAGAAGGTTATACACCTTGGAAAATACAAACAACCAGGTAAAAACGTGGCAAGTTAGCCCTCACAGGGACACAGAAACTAACAGTCCAGTGATAGAACACGGCTACTAAAACCAGTTATGGTGAATGCCTTGTATCCATCCTGGTGTTAATAAGTACCTAGTTAATTTTTTTATTACTTATTACTAGAAACAGCAAAGACTTACGGAGCTGGGAGAGAGTTCATCTTCAGGCTTCATGAGGAGGACGCTCCTGTCCACAGCACGGAGGGCACACAGGGACCTTGGTGAAGAATGGAGTTTCAGGCTTGTGTTGGAGGCAGGAAGTTCTTCCTTGGGTACAAAACTCAAGTTGACCTGCAACACCAGAAGTTAAAGTAGCCAGTTTTCCAGATGCTGTTACACGCTCTTAGATACCGAAGTATCTAGCTTTGTGAATTGAGTTCTGCTAGTGCTCTACAACTCTTCTAATGTATTCAGCTTTTACTAGTGTGATTCATAATGACTAGCAGTTATCTTTGTTATTATGTTTTCCTTCATTTTTGCAGTTATGGCTTTGTAACCTATTCTGAATATAAGTTACTAAACCTCAGTCAGTGTCTGATGAGACAATTTCATGAACCCACTGTGAATTCTGCCTCCATGATGGTATTAATAACTGAACGTATGGCCATGAAGAAACAGAAACACTGATTTTTACTTACTTTATTGAGAAGGCAACTTTCAACCCGGAATTCTCCTGTACTAGCAATGACTTCTCCACTGGGTGAAGTGGTATACACAAGCATTTGTGCCAGGGGAGCAATTGTCACATCAACAGGTAAGATCAACTGGAATATCCCATAAGCTGAAAGAAAGAAGAAATATTAAGCTATATAACAAGATGTTCCAGCCTATATATTTGTCTTCTTGATATAAAGAAGTTCACAACTTTAGTTAGGAGGGGCATGAAGTCTACATGACTGAAGTTCATGCTTATTGCTGAAGACATCTGCATTCAGTTGTGATAGTGATTACGTAATAGCCAAATTAGATGTTTGGTGGGTCTCAACATGCCCTCTGGATCCTCTCATCCTCTCCAGCTATCATCTGGCATTACCTCCTAATGTTCCTAGCCCCTTTATTCCTCAAGCTCTAAGATCTTCTGCAGTCTACAAAACAATAGATGACCAAAAAAGAACATACATAGAAATTAGGGAGAGTTGTAGCATGCAGTAGCAGTCAAGGCTGCAGTATGATTGAAAGAAAAACTCCTCAAAGTTACTCCTAAGCTAATATTTACCTGAACACCAAACTTTTACCCCAGCTACCGTGGGAAGTGCTCCTAGAAAGGATCTTTCTAGGGGGGCCTGAGTTTTATTTCACAGTTTGTATGAAGGTGATAGAAAGTCTCTCGGTATGAGTCAGGGTGTTAGTTTAGTTACTACAACTAGTGGGGAAGCAGAGTTTTCTAACACCCTCTCACAACATCATGTCTTGTAGCAACCAAGATCTTTTAGTTCTGCATACAGTTTATTCCCACTATGGTGCAAATCCTCATAGACTTCCAAAATGGTTTCCCTGGTCTCATTGTCAAAAGACTTTTAAAGATGCAACACAGACAGTCTCAATCACTCAAACGTGTAATCCATGGACATTTATGTATACAGAATTACATACCTTGGTTGGAACATACATATATACATGTTTTCACAATTATAAGAGAGTAATAACATCCTCAAAGATAAAAAGAGAGACAGAAGGAAAAAGAGACATCTTCCAACTCACTTGTGAACCTTACAACATTGACAAGTACTCACAATCAGAATTGTTTACATCGGTCAGCAGGAAAGCATTGAGAAAAAAAATTGTGTGTATTTTCTGTTATATCTTCTAAAATATTTTGGTCAAAAGCATAGCAACAGAAAGAATTCAGACAAAACAAAACCAATTCAAACTACTTAATCTAAGAAGAATTTAATTTCACAGTGTTCTTCAGTTTTTTAAAATGTTTGAACTGAAATAATTTCTCTATATCCTCCTATCCTCATCTCACAGTAGATGCTAAAAATCCATATTTCTACTCACCATTTCCAGGATCCACAGTCAGATCATAGGTGTCTGCTAACATAATACTGCCCTTTGCCATCACCTATGTAACAGAGAAAGATTTCCATAATCACTGCTGGTGGTGATGAAGGGAAGAAAAATGAATGTTCACTGGGTAAGCTGTAGGATATGTGAATACGAATAGTAGTAACTGGGAGCAAAGAAGACACTAAGCAAGAGTCAGACTCAAATTTACTAAGTTTTTTAAGCCAGAAATGTTCCCTCCTTGAAAGACCAGTGTTTCCTCATTAGTCAGATCCAGTTTCCCTTTTGTACACATTACATGTATATTTCAAGTTAAAATGCATTTTGCCTCTGAACTCACAAAGGTTTGTGGGTTGATGTGCAATTTTCTAACATTTTTGAACATACTGGTGACCAAAGATTGTCCTCACTTTACTCTCATTTGCTTTGTGAAACACAGTAGAGAAAAAATGAATCAGAATTATTTCCATAACTCACACAGAGTTTGTATAGAAGAACACAGGCTGTAAACAACAAGTACTTGAATAAAGTACCTGAAGCCAGACTTAAAACATTCTGAATGCTGCCTGCAATTTTCTCATTTTGAGGAATACTTTCCTTTTTACAACCCCAAATGCTCTTTATACAGTTACTTCACACTCCTATACTCTATGGGAGATATCTGTGACATAATACTGCATATTATAATACTGCATATTACTGCATAATACTGCATAATAATGCTATGACACTGTATTTTAATTTCAAGGTGTGGCTATAAACTGTAAGTTTCCTGACTGGTTACCTGCTCCAATTAAGATAATCTTTCCTAAGCTGCTAGGATAAACAGGAATCCTATGTTTCGATTTATGGTTAACAGTCTTGACATATCACATGGATATGTCTACCACAGTTTTCTATTCCCTGTCTGTTTTTTTATGTCTATTCCCCTGATTTCTTCTAGATCTGCGTAGCTAGAAGAAATCTCATCTCTTCTGTTAGTATCACTAAATGAAATAGCCAGGAAAAAAAATTAGGGGGAAAGAAATACTATCTGAGTGTTCACTTGATTCTTTCTCTTTTCGCAAGCACAAGTCATGGACCATTGTTCAGTCACAGCTGAATTAGTTTATCTTCTCTGCCCTCAATACAGGCATATTACAATTTGTTCCAGTGGCCTTGGTATCCTGAACTTTCCATCACTGATTGATCTACGGAAAAAAAAAAAAAAAAAAAAAAAAAAAAAAGACTAAATTTATCAAGCTTTTCCAATTCTGTAGCTAGAGGTCTTACTTCAGTTTCAGTGGCCAGGTATCTACCAAAAGACTGAGAAGGAAACAGGTTTCCAGATCATCTTTCATCTTCTCGTAGAATGCTAGTTTCTGAGCTGTAACCATTTAGGAACCAGAATGTGGAATGGGATAGGAGAGTATTAAGAAATGAGAGTCTTGACAATATTTTGTACATCGGCATTTTGTCTCTCATCTGTTCTTAAGCAAACACAGGCAACCTACCCAAGTCAAAAAATGGAAGACAACATGGGAAACATTATGGAAATTTGTTTAAGTCCAACTGCTACTGGTCATACTTTCAGTTTCAAGCTCCCCCCACTGTAACTGGCTAAGGACTAATCACCTAGCAATGATATGGTCGCTATGGACATGGATCAAAGTAACCACAAACAATTCTTACCAAATAGTAAATGATAATTTTCCCCTGCTGTTCAATAACTTCTGGTGTGAAGATATAGTGCACCTGGATCTCTGCAGAGGAGCCACAACTTAACGTCTCCAACTTGGGCTCAATTTTGAGGAAGCTCTTACTGGGGGAGTAAAATCGACTTATTCTATGCATGGCATGCTCATGTGAAGGCGTGATCCAGTCACTGACATAACAGTTCAGTTCAGGTTTATATTCAGCCTGATAAAGAAGAATAAAAAATTCACAGCTGACTAAAACCAGGTAACAAGTCACATGAATGTCCATGGGTAAACTCTGGCTACGTTCTGTATCTCTCATTCTTAGATGAAGGTAAAGAAAAAGATACATAGAAAAACATGCACAGGAGACAGAGAAGGGAGGTGACCTGCCAACAAATCTCGCTTAATCTCCTTTTTGGAAGAAAGGCTGATGACTTATGTAAACATATTTCCTCTGCTGAACAAAAAGGACAGAGACAGGCCCCTGCCCTGTCTCTGTCACTCACCCGGATTTCCAGGGAGGCTTCTGTGAACGTGGTAGTATCAATGGAAAACCAGGATAGTCCCTGCTCATCTGTAGTGTAATTGCCTTTGTATATGTCTCCATTCACAGAAATCCTGATGGTTTCATTGGCAATGGGAACATCATTACCATCTACCAGCTTCACCTAGTAAAGCAAAAGCAAACTTCAGGTTTTAAGCTAGAAACAGAAATAATTCCTAAGTTCTAAAAACCCCTCCCCCTCTTCTTCTTTGCCAGGCTAGATGTTTCTTATGGAGAAGAACAAAATAGAAGAATGTGGAAATGCGCATGGTGAGTCCTAAGTTGTTTGAGGTAGCAGATCTTCATCAGCAAACAATCTAATCATCAATCAAACAATCAATCATCCCATGGAACTCATTTATTAGCACCTTGATTTTCTTAGCCAGTTTTAATTGTTCCGTTCAGCCTCTTTGATGACATCCACCACATATCACCTGCCTCTTAGTCCAGGAATTCTGAGTTCAATTAGGCTTGTGCCTTGCCAAAGCATTAGACTAACCTGCATCGTGGTTAGATCTACACTCAGCTCTTTCTCCTGCTGTTCCCATCATGTTGATAAGACTTCCTTGTTTGAGCTCAGCTCTGACTTATTGCCTTATATTGCCTGGTGACCACTAGACCATTGGTGGAACTTGAAACTGTTAACATCCCTGCTCTGCTTTGCTCCTGGATAACTCTTCCTTGTGGAATGGCCCATGCTTACTGCTCCCTGATGTTATCCTTGTATGACAGAACAACAGACTGTCTATTCTTTACTGTGATGACAGCTGGGAGGTTCAGAGACACGTGTTTCTTAGGTACCCCGGCAGACAATAATTTGGCTGCCTTTGTGGAGGTTATGTCATCTGCACACACTGCTATTCCAATTGATGAAATTACATACCAGTGTCATGGTTTTATGATTTTTGATTGTTTTTTTTTTAATGGTTTTTATGATTTTTATCAGTATTCCATGTTATAACATAATGTAGAGAACTGGGAGTTAAAGAGTCCAGTTCCATGGACTGCCAATTTTTTGAGTATCTGGTTTTCAGAAGAGAAGAAGAACTACATACCCCAGAAGATTTTTTCGCTTCTGTTTTCTGTTCAGAGAGATAGATAAAACTGTTCACAAGACACAGGACATTACTTTTTCCCTTTCTGCTCATCTCTGCGTGTTTGCTCCCTAGCTGTCTCACCTTCAGCATTAGAGTAAGACCTTTGGTTTTCGGACACTCTCTCATTTTATTTTATTTATTAGCTTCAATTCCAATTGTACTGTATTATTGTTATCTTGCATTCCAATATCATATTTAGTAAATTACCTTTCCTCCTCAGATCATTGCTACTGTTTTGTTTTTAGGTCCACCTCCCTACCCTTTCCTTTTCCCCCTTTCCCAGGCAGGTCTGTCGGTCCCCCCACCCCATTAGTCACGGAACTGTGCTGAACCAGCCTGTAAACCATTGACAAACAGTGAGTTTGCTGTGATATTACACTTTCCAAGGTCTCAGAAGTTACCCACCCAGCCAAAGAGTGGGATCCCTGGTCTGTAATGATAGTCCAACAGGTTAAAGCTGACTTTGCTCATTATGGATGTGATTTCACAGGAGCCTGTTCCAGTCACAACTATTCCTGAGAGAGAACACAGTAAAGAGCGATTATTAATAAACTTTAACATTTTTAGACATGCCATTCTACCTTCCTCATCTTTGCCAAGCTCACCTCTTGTAGCCTACAGTTAGTTTCCCACATACATGATGATACATACCTGTACCATCTTCTGTGATCTTGCCTTGCACCTCAATGCTCATCTTATATCCCCTGCGCCGGAGTTGAAATATCTTAGTTCTTACTACAGCAGAAACACACCCGTGAACATCTGCCTAAGTAGGGATTTGAAGAGAAAATAGAAACAACTTGGGTGCCTTGTAGAACAGAAACTCTCAATGCAACATGCTTAATTTGTGTTCACGTAACCTCAGATTTATGTTCTTAATACTTAGTTCTACAGCCATGCAGAGCTTTCCTTATTAACTCCTTTCCTTATTAACTCCAAAACAAAACTCAGTTTTGTTTGTCTTCCTGCTTCTTTCATTGTCTTACTCTCCTCATTTTTTTTACTTTTTCCCTTCTGCATTTGACCCATATATATATTGCCTTCTTGTCTTCTCATTCTCTATGCTTTTGCTCCCTGCCAATCTTTCCCACAGTTATGACATTCTGTCACAGGTTCTTTCCTAGTTTGTTGATAAATACCGGACACCTCACAGCTGCTAGTTAGTTACTAATTTCACTGGGGTCAGGATTTCAGCTGTGGCATTTTCTTCATTTCTGTTTCCAGTTTAATGACTGCTCTCTGAAGAACGTCTTCCTCTGAGAACATCTGCTTTTTTCCTGAACAGTTATCACTGATGTCCTACCATCTACCAACAGTCACAGTTTTGCCCTCTTAATTTAAGCAATACTGCCCATTACTCATAAGAAGGACTCCTACATTTTAATCTTGTAGCTCACCTGCCTGGTGAATTCTTCACATACAGCTTCTCCTTCTTTTCTATAACAATGTGAAGCAGAATGGGAAAATTTCCGGCACACTTGGACACTCACCATACCAGGTACTGGTTTTCCATAGGTGTAACTATAATCACAAAGTGTTAAACAATATACTAGATGATGAGATAAGCAGTCAGAGTCACATTCAGACATACATCCTTAAGAACTGTGTATTACTTAGTAGTATTTCTTCTTAAAGCCCAATCTGATACTCTGATCATTCTAGTGATTATGTTTCCATCATTATAGTGGTGAGATTCTTACATTAGAGTCTGATCTAGGTGGGAGGTCTCCATAGCAATGCAGAAAAATATTGCATAATATGATGTCAGTTATTGCATAATATTATGTCAGTTGGGAGTATCTTTGTATCACAAAGAGTCAAGGGTTCAGGTGAACAGGGGCTCAAGCAGAACAATGTATAAGTTACAGACTACAATGTTGGTTCTAAACAACCTGCTTAAGTGATGTCAGATCTGACATCCCCAAGTACTGGAAGGTTCAGGAGTGGTAAAGATCTAACTGATGAGATGTAAAGACAGAAAGAGAAAACGTAGAATAAACGAAGAGAGAACTGCTGATTGGTTTGACATCATCCTGTAAGGAATTGTTAAGGTCAAGTAGCAGCCTCAGAACATACAGGGTGGAACAAGCCTGCCTGCATGAGATCTCTTTTAAAAGTCCTTTTTTTTATGTGATTTTTGTTGTTGTTGTTTAGTTCATAGTGGAAAGGAGAACTGAAGGATGCTTGAGAGAGATTTACTCCAGCTCTGTGACTCACAGACCACAGACGGACACTGGAAGTTCCTTGTCCTCAATTGTGATCATCTTAGGCAGCTTCACCAGGACCTCATACTTGGGCAGCACTGGATAGGAGACAGAAAATCTAATGTAAGAAGAGTGAAAAGATGTATACTGCACAGAAACCCAAATAGGGAGCCAGAATCAGCTCAATATGAACCATTAATGGTCTGCAGTACCACTGCTACCCCTTTCTTATGTTTCTGTTGACTTCACCATCATTTATTTTTAAAGGGAATTAGGAAGGGTGAGGGTTGTAGCCTCTACCTTCCCTCATTTGCAGCACATACTTGTGTGACCCTATTGATGTCAGACAGTTATATAGATTGATCAGATATGCCTATTTAGATGGACACACTGCTATCTGCATGTTGCATTCCATGTTTCACAACACATAATTTTTGTTAAGCCAAAGCAGTGCATTCACCACCTATGTGATTTACTACATTGAAACAGCTCAAATAATTGATTCTCTCTTGATGTTTCTTATTGTTCTGGAAAACCCAGCCTGCTATGAAATCTCAGTTTTTTTTCAAGTGAATGAGGTGGCAATAAAATCTGATACGAAGGGTGGCAAGCAAAAAGCATGTTTTGTTTCTGACTTGTTACATCTCGCTTCCTAGACTTCATCCTGCAACACTATGTCCCTCAGCTACTCAAGCCCAGGACTGTGTAATGGCCTACTTCTGGGGTTTGCACCTGAAGTTTTTTTTGTTTTTCCTGGTGCAAGGAAGTAAAAGGAGTGAGATTGCACAGCTTCTCAGCTCAGTGGTTCAGTACTCTTCAAAAGGCTCAGCATGAGATGTAGAAGAGTTAGCAAAGTGGGAATGAGGCTAAAGAGCAAATAGAAGGGAAAGTAGCTTACCATAAGTCTAGGAAAGGGACAAATATCTTTAGTTTGGGGAGGAGGCCTGTAACATCTTTGTGGGAGGAAGGCACAGCCCATCTGTTACAGTGACAGGGTGGAGCCTATAACCCAGTTTCTGTTTCGGACATTTTTATGACCATAATAGTCTCAGTGCCTAACTGTGACCCAGATAAGACAGATCCCAAGCACTTCAGTTACAGTCTTCTTTAGATCTGCATCCTTTGCTTTCCAGAAACTGTGAGTTCTGAACAATGAGCTCGGTGAATCAAGTTGTTTACAGCCAGGGAGCCCCAGGGAGAACCAGCAAGGGGTACAGGCCAAGAGGCTCCTCAGATGCACATAGGCTAGGCAGAGACACATCTATGCACAATAGAATTGGGGTTAGATTAGGTAACCCAAACAGCACATAGTTCCTTATTCAATCTCTACTACCAGCCCACTTTCATTTTCTTATAACATTTCTCAAGTGGTATTCTTTAAATTGGGGTGCAAGGGTTGTCTTCAACCAACCAGTTTCTAAACTTTTCCAGAAACAAGAAGAAAAGGAAAAAGAAAGAGAAAGAGAAGCGATGAAGAGATTGTGAGTCAGGATCACCAAAATGCTGTAATTGCTTGCTTTGTATCTAGTGCTACTTTCAGCAAACTGCATGCCTAAAAATGCGAACTTGGGGTGGGATTTACAAAGAAGCCATCATTTACAAAGAAGCTACATCCTTCTGTATCAGCCCCTCTGAATTCCATTGCCTATGTATTCAGATTTCTTGTTTTCTCCATGTCATTCCTAAAAAATCCCAAATCCCAAGGAAGCCAAAGTCAAAGGTATTTCGTCAGCCCTGCTTGCAGCCCATATCTCCTTTCCTTACCATATTCCTCTACAGAGAAGGAGTGCTCCACGTGGGCAATGAAGTTCTTTTGCACGACTATTTTGTAGGAGCCTTGGATGGGGTCAGAGGTGAGGGGGAAGGAGAGCTGTGTAAGGCCAGTCTCAAGTTCTACCCCTTGCCATTGATAAACACGGTTTCTCTGGGGATCCTGCAGATGAGAATAACTCCATGTTACGAGTAAGTTACGTACACAGTCAGGGCAGTTTGGTGAAGGCTGCTCCCAAGGACAAAGCATTGGAGTGTCCAGGAAGTGCAGATCCAAGCTGAGAAATGCCTAACCTTAAATAATAATCTATGAAGAGCTGTGACTTCAGGATCTCTTACCTGCCAATTCTGCATAACTAGCATGCAATAAAGCACATTGTTTTTAACCACAGATGTCCTGTGCTGTCTCCTCCTCATAAACATGTGCATGCTTACAAAGGACGAGGCCAGGAAGTTGGAAAAGAAAGACTGACAAGGTAGCAAGGCATAAAGATGGACAGCAGGAATTAATTGAGCATGGGGAGAAAGAAAATTTTTGGACTGACTCCTTCACTTGCTGTACAGTCTGTAACAGGAATTTTTTTGTGCTTGGGATAGAGCATGCTTGAGAAGTAGCGCATAGTATGCTGAGGAATTAGATACATGATTTACCTGAGAAACTAAACAAGTCTACATAGATAAGAGTCCAAATGTTGTCATAGGGTGAGGATGCAGGGGAAGGAGCACAGAGTACACCAGAATACAGTAAGCACATCCAACATATGTGCATCCAGCTGAGACCTCTCCTTTTTTCTGGCTATTCCTTATGCTGGACCAGACATCACTACAGTAGTTGAGTATTGCTCACTATGTACTGACTGTCAATAAGCTGTGCTCCAAAATCATCAGGTCAGCCCCAAATTTCTTGTAGAAGTCACCAAACTAATTGCCCTTTGCAGGCACCTCAGCAGCATGGTTGTTTACAGCCTTTCATTTTCTGCTTGCTATATGTGTTGTATATTGGTTGTCACCAAAAGTCTATTTATTATATACAGCTCAAGATAAATAATTTCTGATGGAGTACATTCACTATTCTGAGGTTATATTCCCATGCTCAGGGAAAATGTGATGTGAATGTCATCTTAGCCAGAGGCCACCACTCAGAAACCAGAAGAGTTTGTCCCCATGAAGCACTCTCTGAGTTTGGGGAAGACACGGGCCATAAAGCATCCTGTGGTTCTGATGAAATCTTATCTGTCATAACTCATAAACCATGGTGAAAATATCACCACTTGTTTTAAAGAACACCACAGGGCCTCATTAAAGGAGAAATCTAAATTTTTTTTTACAACTGCGCTTGTAGTCTCATTGCCATTTCTTTGATGCATTTATGGAGAATGCATTTATGGCAGCCAGCTAGTTTCTCCTGGGAAGCTTTTTTTTTTTTTTTTTTTTTTTCTTTTAAATGAAGCAATGGGTCAAATTAACAGGTTAGAAATAGGTTCACACTAATACCTGCCTTTGTGGCTGACTATGATTGCTTAGCAGTGTTAAGGGTGAAAGGATGAACATTTGTTTCTTTGGCACTTAGCAGTGCTAACTTAGCACCTTAAGTTGCCACCTTCCTTCATTCCTGCCACCCTTTCCTTTGGGCCAGTCCAAATTTCATGCAAGTATGAAGTAAACTAGTGGATCTGATTTAATACATTAAAAACAAACAAAAAATAACAACAACAACAGCAACAACAACAAAAACAGCAACAAAGCAAAACAACAGCAACAACAACGACAACAACAAAATCCTAGAAAAAAAAAACAAAAAACAAATGGATGAATTTGCTATTAGGTGAGTTTCCTATTCTATAAGAACGCCTCATTGGAGTATGTGAAAGCCAGAGAGCAGTACTACACTGAGAAGCTGCAGCAAAAAAGGGAGAGGTGATGGTGGGAGTGGGGGATGGTGGGACTGGCCTTTGTAAACTGTTGTAAACGCCACTGACAAACACTGTGCCTCACAGGCTGGAGCTGAAAGCCCAGCGTGGCCTTCTTAGTATTTTCAAACTAAAGCTTTTAATGATACTGATACAAAAACGGTTACAAAATTATTGATGGCAGAGGATAGGCTTTCCTTCTTGTTCATTTCATGAAATTCCTGTAGTCAGTCAATTGTCATCTAATTAAAAGGAAAGGGACCTGTTCTTTCGGGGCTCCAAACTCACAAGAAGGACTTAGCAGAAGGTACTTCTGAAGTATTTTCCTCTACCTGATACCCCACACCCCAGTAGTCTCTTACCCTTCCTTTTCTCTTGCTATTAACATGCTGTCAGTTGCCCACCAGCTCTGCAACTCTGTTCTGGTAGTTGCTGAGGGGAAGAGGGAGTGATAGCACTCCGGCAAGAGGATAGAAAAGAGGAAAATTGTGTCCCAGCCTCTGTCTCCTCTGGTCTGGCAACACTTCCAGCTTCAGAGAGGCAGATCAGAATGAAGACATCAACCCTAAGCTGCAAGGAGTACTACTAGAACTGACTATGTAGGATCCATGATCACACAGACCAAGCTGAGATTTGTACATACTAACTTCATCATTCTATCACAACTTAGGGCATATCACCAGGTCCTTCCCATCAATTTTCCACTGGATGATGTCCCACATGATAACTGCAAAGTGATTTACTCAGCTGAAATAGTGGATATAGTGAGTACTTAATCGATTCATTGTCAGAATCATCCTTCCTATTAACTTTTGCCTGTCACTGAAGTTTGACTGTTAAAACAAAAAACAAGAAAAAATAAAACAACCAAACAAAAAACAGGCTTGCTTGGGAAGACAGAGGAAAATGTTTACTCACATAATTTTATTTCTTTACTTTTACTTATTAAATGTATTTATATGGTTTTGGACATATTTTGCAGACAGATAATCCTAGATCTGCTTGGGAAGAGGAACAAGACATTCATGCGCTCTAGCCGTACTTCACAGCATAGCATGTACTCATCAAGTATTTTGGTCCGACAGCACAGAATCCTCAATCAGAGAATCAATATCAGAACTTATTCAGATGTCATTATCAATGTTAGAACTTATTTAGATATTCAGTCTTCCTTTACACACCATCTGTTTTCACTTGCACCTCAGCATGAAAACACCACTACTGGGTAATAATACCGAGCGTTCACATTCTGCTGAAATAATAATCATGCAGTTATGCACTTACCTGAACATAGACGAATGGAAACTATGGGGAAGGAACAAAGGAAAATCAGAGTTAGAAAGGAGAATCACATGCGGATTAAAGCAATTTTCAGTTTTGAACTGAAAGACAGAAAACCAGCATGCTGAGAAACCCTCTGAGCCATTTTCTGTATTTGTGCTGCATGCTCATTTTTTCATAAATAGTACTTTAGAGCTCCATCTTGTTGTCTTACCACGGTTTGAAAACATGATCAAGAATTCTCAAATAACTTGTCTGCATGAGGGCTGATTAACAAATAAACTAAAAGGTGAACCTATAAGAGTGATCAGTTTCTTCAAACCAAATCCTTTTCATCCTTCTCTCTCGGTCTCTAAGCATGTGGTGGCACTTATTGCTGAAAGTATCAGTTACTTTCAATGCAAACTTGTCTCACATTTTTTCTCTGATGAAATCTCTGTCTATGGACTTATTCCTTTGAAAGTAGTACGTTCCTTTGAAAAATCAGGTTCTAAATATCTATATCCCTTTGAAATAAAAGGAGCAGTTATTAGTGGAAACAGATGGACTGTGTCCCAGACAGAATATGACCTATGGGATGGGTCAATGGTATTGTGAGAAAGGATCATTTGCTGTAAAGGTTCTCTTCAGTTTTTTTGGATGTGGATAATAAAGGTGTTAAATGGGAATTAAGCCTCTTGGTTAAAAACAAGGAATTATGTGCATACCTTCTCATTCAGTGGGTGGAAATCTTTATCCAGAGAAACAATCCGAAACAGAACTGAGAAGTGTAATGAAAAAGAAGGAAATTTTGTTGTTAAGATTTATAACAATTACCATCAAACATCAATGTTTCAGTAACTTTTAACTCAGATTAATTTCACTGATCAACAGATTCCAAAATGAGATCCTTAAGTCATGGTAGTGATTTTTTTTACACCCATTTTCTTACTGATGGTGAAAGACGAACAAATTCAGAGGGAGAATCAGATCTTGGCTGAAAAGAGTTATCTGTGGGAAGTGCTTGTTCTGCCCTGTTGGTTCAGATGCAGCCAAGGGAGACAACCCAGATTTGTGCTTATAATTGAGATGGAGGAATGTGAATCTGTGCCTCCATCTGGCTGAGATATTGTGCCCAGAGGGCAGAGAATACAAACAACAGTGGTACCACATGCCTTAGAACTCAGCTGACAGAAGTAAGATTTTCTTTTGGCTCTCAATCCCCCCCCAAAAGAGCTTTGAAAACTTCTTTAATAAAAATATTGTCTGGGGAATTAAGTCCAGAAGATTTTCTGCTTAACACTGCACCAGAGTTAACACCAACCCAATTCTCTGTACCTGTCTGTCCAGGCTTGTAGATAGGTTTGTCTGTCTGTACAAAGACCAAACTCTCAGAATTCTTGACCAGCACTGACTTGCGGCTTCTGAACTGCAGCGTCTCTCCCTTCACCGTCACAGTGAGAAGTGCCACTGATGTGCTGTTGGATTTTGAAAGCTGAGAGAAAAATGAAGATCATAACTGCTTTACTGATTCACCTCACTGCACTGAGCCTTTGCAGGACAGAGTCTCTGTAGAGACATGAAAGACACGAGGTTGGAAACAAGGGTAAAGCATGATTTTGTGATGTGAACTGGGAGGGCTCATTGAGGGAGGTGATTCACCCCTCTACTTCTTTGTAGTGAGACCCATCTGTGGTAATGATTTCAGACCTGGGGCCCTCAGCTTAAAAAAACATGCCTCTATTGGAGTGATAATCAGAAGGCTGGAGATCTCTCCTATGAAGACAGGCTGAGGCAGTTGAAGTTGTTCAGTCTAAAGAATGAAATGCTCTGAAAAGACCTTACAGCAGTCTTCCAGCACCTAAAACAGGCCTACAGGAAAGCTGAGGACAGAGTCTTCATCAGGGAGTGTAGAGAAGAGGGAATGATTTTAAACGAAGAGGATAAATTTAGATAAGATATCAGGAGCAAATTCTTCACTATGAGGGTGATGAGGCACTGGAACATATCTATCAAGGAAGCTTGGATGGATGCCCTATCCCTGGAAATGTTCAAGACCAGGTTGTATGAAGCTTTGGGCAACCTGATCTGTTGGAAGATCATAGAATGACTCAGGTTGGAAAAGACCTTAAGGATCATCAAGTTCAACCACAACCTAACCATACTACCCTAACTCTAACAACCCTCCACTAAATCATGACCTTGAGCACCACATCCAAACAGTTTTTAAACACATTCAGGGATGGTGACTCAACCACCTCCCTGGGGAGCCTATTCCAGTGCTTAACAAGTCTTTCTGTAAAGAAGTGTTTCCTAATATCCAACCTAAACCTACCCTCGCACAACTTCAGGCCATTTCCCCTCGTCCTGTCACCTGTCACCAGTGAGAAGAGATCAACCGAGACTAAACAACCCCAGTTCCTCCAGTCTCTCCTTCTAGAACATATTCTCCAAGCCCTTCGCAAGCCTTGTTGCCCTTCTTTGGACCTGCTCCAGCACCTCACTGTCCTTTCTGTGCTCAAAACTGAACACAGTACTCGAGGTGAGACCTCACCAGTGCTGAGTACATGGGCAGGATTACTTCCCTAGTCCTGCTCACCACACCATTCGTGGTATAAGCCAGGATGCCACTGGTCTTCTTGGCACAATGCTGGCTCATATTCAGCCTACTGTACGTCAGTACACCAAAGTCCCTTTGCATCAGGCAGCTTTCCAGCCACTCCCCACCAAGCCTGTAGATTGTTGTGACTAAAATTCAGGACCCGACACTTGGCCTTATTGAAACTCATACATGCAGTTTACTTTGGCCCATTGATTCAGTCTATCCAGGTCCCTCTGTAGTGTCTTTTTCCCCTGTGCTGGCAGATCAACAGTCCCTCCCAGCTTGGTGTCATCTGCAAACTTACTGAGGGTGCACTCAATCCCCTCATCAAGATCATTAATAAAGATATTAAATAGAAGTGGCCCCAGTACCAAGCCCTGGGGGACAGCACTTGTGACTGGACGCCAACTGGATTTAACTCCATTGACCACAACTTTTTGGGCACAGCCATCCAGCCAGTGTTTCACCTAGTGGAGTGCATGTCCATCCAAATCATGGGCAGCCAGTTTCTCCACAAGGATGTTGTGGAGGACAGTGTCAAAGGCTTTACTGAAGTCCGGGTAAACCACATCAACAGCCTTACCTTCATCCACTAAGCAGGTCATCCTGATGCAGAACAAAATCAGGTTTGTCAGACAGGATCTACCACTCACAAACCCATGCTGACTGGGCCTGATCTCCTGGTTGACCTTTAATTGGTCCAAAATGGCTACCAAGATTATCCATTTCATAACCGTCCCTGGAACCAAGGTGAGACTGACAGGTCTATAGCTACCAGGATCATCTTTCCAGCCCTTTTTGAAGATGGACGTCAAGTCTGTCAGTCTCCAGTCCACCACGACATTCCATTAGCCAGGATTGTCGAAGGATGATGGAGAGTGGTTTGGCAACCACATCCGCCAACTCCCTCAGCACTCTAGGGTGCAATCTATCTGGCCCCATGGACCTGTGAACATCCAGCTTTCGGAGCAGGTCCAAAACTATTTCATTGTAGATCATGCAGGGTCTATTCTGTTCCCCATTTCTACCTGCCAGCACAAGGAGCTTTGTGTTCAGTGAGTAACAAGTCCTGCCATTAAAGACTGAGGCAAAAAAGGCATTAAGTACCTCAGCCTTGTCCTGATCCTTGGTCACTGCTTTGCGCTTGGCATCCAACAAGGGATAGAGATTCTCCCAAGCCCTCCTCTTGCTGTTGATGCATTTATTGAAATATTTACTGTTGTCCTTTACCTTAGCGGCCAAGTTCAGTTCTAGTTGGGCTTTGGCTTTTCAAATTTTCTCCCTGCACAGCTTCACTATATACTTGTAATCATCATAAGTTGCTTGCCTACTCTTCCAAAGACTGTAAACTTTCCTTTTGTTCTTGAGTTCCAGCCGAAGGTCTCTGTTCATCCAGCCCAGCCTCACTGCCTGTTGGCTTGACTTGACGTGGGGATGGTCAGCTCCTGCACCTTTAAAATAACTTCCTGAAAGCATTCCCAGCCTTACTGGGCTCCCACGCCCTCCAAAGCTGCCTTCCAAGGGACCCTCTCCACTATGGTCCTAAAGAGGCTAAAGTCTGCCCCCTGGAAGTCCAAGGTGGCAGTTCTGCTGACTCTCCTCCATGGTTCAACAAGGATCAAAAAAATCTGTAATTTCTTGATCACTCTAACTCAGATATCCTCCAATCTTTACATCCCCCACAAGACCTCCTCTGTTAAAAAACAACAGGTCCAGAATGCCTCTGCCCATGGCAATGTGGTTGGAATTTAGATGATCTCTTGCACAGTCCCTTCCAGTACAATCCAGCACAACCTAACCTAACCCAATCCAACCCAACTCATTCTATGATTCCTTCAGAAATTAGTAAGATGACTGATATTCTCCATTTCCTTGCATTTTCTCCATGGTTCTTCCTCTTCTCCTTCCAAAGCTGTTAGCCTCTCAGTACCTTCACTTACAAACTTTCCTCTTTGAAGTATAGAAACTGATCTTGCACCATCCATCCTATGATTCATTAAAATGGAAATCATCTAAAATTCATTATTCGGGATTAGTACCACTTGCTTATATTACTCACCAACTAGCCTTCTGCAAGAAACATGAATAAGCCCCAGAAAGAGATAAGATAACATCATGGACTTCAGTTTAATTTTCCACATCCCCGTCTTCTATGGTTTTCATTCCAGTTCATTCTTTTTCCTCTGAGTCTTGAGCAGATCAAGCTGAGATGGGCTAAGTTCTACTTTAAAGTCAAAGTTTGAAGATGAAACATTGCCTAAGTCCTGCATGCACAGTCAGTTTTCTACATCAAATGCTTTTGTTGTTGTTTGGCTCAGCTTAAAACCTCTGATCGCAACACCTTGTTTCTCATCTTTGTTTAGTTCCACTGCATTTTAGCAATAAACGCAGAAGATATGCTCACAGAGATTAGATTACTCACGGAGTAAGGGATGCAGGTAAACAAATCTTTCTCCGACACCACATCATCAATCAAGCTCCTGTTTTCCCCTTGATACTGAATTGTAGCACGCAGTGTTACAGACTCATTCAAGTGAGTCAGCTGAACACAAACTTTTTCAGGAGAATCAGTATGTATCAGAAAGGGCAGAAGCACCATGTACTGCCTGGAAAAGGAACAAAGCAAGAATCAGAACTGTGAAACAGTATTAAGAAAACAGTGGAAGTTTTCTAAAATAAAAGGAAATTAGCAAACCAGCAAGTCTTATCCACTACTATTCCTGTGAATTCAGTGCATAAACATGAGTAATACATCTTACTTTGGGTTTATACGTGTTAAGCCACCTTACTAATTCGCCTAAAAACAGGAAAATGCTTCACAGTAGGGAACAATTTCGATGCCAATAATAGATACTCCTTTATAAAGGCTGCTTTGTTCAGCTTCACAATAGAGAGTAAAGATGGCATGAAAAGTTCCAGGCTGTTACTTTTTTATTATTATTTTTTTTTATTCCACAGTCCCATGAGACTCAAAAGCATTAGCTAAAAAATGTTGGAAATTCATCAGTTGTAGGGTTGAAAAAATTCCAGCGTCTGTGGCTGCTCCTTTTTTTGCCTGTCCAGGTTTCCAAATTCTCCTCATGCTGAGCAAAAATGTGAGTGCTGCAGTTCATGACTTTATTAAGATGAGCACACAGAGCATTTCAGAGGACAGTGCTTTGTCACAACAGAAGTATACTTGTATCTTCAAAGAACTTCTGGCAAAAGTTCTCAGAGAAAACATTAGTTGGCATTCAGTAAAAGGGATAATTTCACTAATTTTCATTAATAAATCCAATTATTAATTCTGATGCACATTAATTGGTTAAAAAGTAGAACATAAAGAGTAAGAAATAACAGTCTGTTTATACAGCAGAAGGTGGTCACCAGTAAAAATCTCAAGGATCTGTGCAGAGTCCCTGTTGCTCAGTCTATTGCTGAATAATCTGTAAGGTACTGACTAGTGTACCTTTGAAAACTTTGTATTGTGGGTTTGTGTAGAAAATAATAGCAAATGAACCATTCATACAGGGAAAATAATGAATTAAGAAATAAAATATCACCCCCAACAGTGTACACATAGCTAGATTTGCTATTCCCACTCAGAGATTAGCACTGCCAAGAACTCTTGTAAAATCTTCAGAGATAAGTGACAAATGGACGATAAGGAAATATTCTTAACTCTCTTTTCTTAAATAAAGGAATAAAGAACAATTCACAACACAGTTTGGCTATTGTATAACTAAAGGTATGTTGTCATAGTCCCATTTAAAAAAAAAAAAGGTTTTAGAAAAAAAATCATTGAAAGATGTGAGATAATCTGAAATCTGGAAGATTAACATTCTTTAGCACTGAAAAAGGAATGAAAGAAAGATGACATTGTTCATCACTGAAATATCAAATTAAATCAAGGAACCTAGTGGCATCAGGTACTATAAAGCCCAAAAGATTAATTTGGTATGACTAGCTTGTGGCTCTTGAACCTTCTCATACTCTCAAGCAATCCAAGAACAGCAAATAAATATACTCAGGCTGCATCACGTGATAAACAGCAGCTGAATATCCTTCCCTGGGTAAAGAACAAAAGGAGCTAACAGGTACAACTGAGCTTGATAACTGGAGCCCTGCTTGCATGTCCAGTGAGGTGCAGCCCATTAAAAATTACCCAGGTGCTTTCTCCACCTCTTTCTTTCACAGCCTTCTCACCACAGCTTCACCCTGTGCTTCCTCTAATCTCATTTCCCCTGCTTCCTGTCAGTGGCACTGGCAATCTGCATGCAGTGTCCAGTCTACTGAGGGGACAGCTTGACCTACTTCATAGGGAATTTTGGCTTCATTCGGAATTTTGGCTTCATTCCTGTTCACTGTTTCACGGAAATTTTGGCTAATGTGCCGAATGCTCCCCTAAACACACTGTCTTCACTGTCACTGGAGCAAGTTTATGAAATTCACTGCTTATAAACCCCCCTGCAGCTGTTTTGGACATGCTGGTGGAAATGTATAGATGAATTAAAATACTATGAAATCCTTAAATGGCTTAAGTGTCAAAGTCCATGTGTAAATATTCCAGAACAGAATGCTTCTAGGCTACCAGCAGAGACATCATCAGCTTCAGCAGCAGAAGCAGCAGCTCAGTATTCTGAAAACAGATGCAGTGACTCCATCAGAAGCAGGCAACAAGAAGGAATAGGAGACCTCAGAGTAAGGGATTGACTAAAAAATGCTGAGTTTATCTATATAGAGAAGGCAGTATAAGTAATAAAAGCTTAAAATGCATAAACTCTCAGCTATTTCCAAGATCAGACTTTCAACAAAAGAAACAAATGAATTTAATTAGCTCTATAAGTCCCAATTCACATCTATCAATTCTAATACCATCACCAGCTAGCATTTTTGACTACATCCACTATATTGTCAAGCATGAGAAGTTCATTGTAAAATAGTTTACATGCACAACCACATACTAGAATAGGCGAACAATGCCTCCACTTGAATTCTTCCAGAAGGAAGCCAGAGAAGGAAAAAAATCCCACTGTTAGTGTAAAACAGCATCGTAAATTTTTTAGTTGAAAAAACCTCTGGATGTCTTAAGATCAACTTCTCTCTTGGAAAATGAATGTTACATAGACCTTCACAGAAGGAATTTCCACTGTATCTCTGGGAGAGTCATTTCAATGCTGCATTAATGTGGTAAGTTTTTTTCTTCCAGTATCCAATCTGAAACTTATTTGCCTTTCTTTTGCAGCTGTCTGCACCTGAAGCAGAAAGAACAGCAATTGTTGCTGTTCAAAGAAGCTGTCTCCTCAGGCAAAATGTACCTTAGTTGGAAGCTTCATTTTGTTTTGACTTGGAAAACTTCACACCTCTCCTTATCCCATCTCTCTCAACCTTTCCCTCTTCTCTCCTCCCAAAATGGTGGTCAGGTAAGGGAAAAAGAGCAACATGTTGCTCATGGGAGGACTGAACAGTATGGATCCATGCCTTTTCTACCTGATCCCAGGCAGAAATAACAAGATATTACTGTGGGGAGATCAGAGAGCTCTATATGACCCCAGAAAGACTTGGCTGGCTGATCATCTCTAGAACCAGTGAAATAGAGAAGGTGAATGAGACACTGATGGCACAGTATGAGTCAAAAGTCAAAACTAATTTTAGCCTGATACCACTTCACCTCTGAGCACACAGTAAGCAAAGCAGTAAACACTGCACATTATGCTAGATCTACCACTGCTTGTGATCATGAAATCTCTAGCAGGCATCATGAGACCAGATTCAGAACCACACCTCCCCATTCTCTTTTCAAACTGGTTTATCCCCTTGCTCCTATTTCTCACAGCAGAAAACTGCTTTTGCGAGCACAATAATAAGCACAATGATAGCAGCAAGGTCTGAAGAATGAGACGGCTTTGCCTGGACCTGGGACTGTGGAATAAGCCTCTCAGTAGGTGAGCTCATGATGGGCACGCTCAGGTATACCTTCTGCTTGGGGCCCTAAGCAGGGTGGACACTGCAGCCATGCTGCTTGTCTGCAGAGCACTGGAGTGGACACACCAGGGAGAGTGCCAGCGCCTGGCTCAATGGTGGTGAAAGAGAATCTAGGTCACAGATTCTCTTTGAGAACAAGCATGTCTGATGCTGCCAAGGGAAACAAACTATTTTGAAAGAAACACAAGAAAGGGAATAAATCTGTTAGAAAAAAAAAAAAAAAAAAAAAAAAAAAAAAACAAAACTAAACAAGAACAAAAACCTAAAAACAGGAACAGGAACAGGGAACAATGACTCAGTGATCAATACAAGGATACTACAAGAAAGGTAAGTACATGCATGTTCACAGAAGCTGAGCCACCTGAAGATTTCTAGTTATGCATTTAGGCAGAGGTGTTGTGATGATACAGTGCTGGACTAGCTGAAGGCTGTAGCAAGAAAATGGAACACTGGCAGAGTTTTTCAGGAGAGTCAGCGATGGGCTAATAATGGGAAGCAGGGCAGAAGTGCAAGAAATTGTCACAACTGTTTGAAGAATGAGAGAGAGGAAGAAAAGTGACTAGAAAAAGAAGCACTATGACCTCCCTCCCTCCCTCCCTCTTCCATGTGTGTAGCTTACGGTTCTGCAGTGTGAGAGAGATTTCCAGGGAAGAGGAAGAAAAGGAGAAAGATAACAGGCTTGTTGAAGAGCCAGTCGTTCCTCATCATGCTCAGCAGGACGCTGTGACTCAAGCAAACAACCAGACTGGTCTGGCGCTGTTGTTTTCCTGCACTCTGTATTTCCTCTCCACTCTCTGCTGGGTCAGCCTCTTTATAACCGTTCTCTGTAAACAGCCCATGGGCTGGAGGAGATAAGGGCTGGGGGCCAGGGCACATGCAGAAATGTGAGAGCTGCAAGGAGAAGCTGAAACAGAGGTACAGTATTTGGCTAGAGACATTCAAAGTGGGGGAAGGGCATTTATTGGAGAGTATTTGAATTGGAAAGTTTTGAACCACTCATATTCAGATTTCTTCAATCCATCAGGAATCCGGTCTTGGGGAAATTAACTGCATTCAATACAATGTTACCTCCTGAGGGCAGCATGCAGTTCCAGAATTCTGATGTGGGGTAATGTCATATGTTGCAAAAAACAGATTTATAGGTATGTTAGGAACAAAAGGAAACCCTCAGAAAAAGACAATGCATGTATTATTTTAACATTATAGTAGTAGTTTGCTGAAAAAATCACCTAACAGGACAGCTATAGATTACACAATTAACCTGTTTAATGAAATGAGAGGGTGTCTGGGTATGGAAGTAAGTTCTTTGAACGTACATAAAGATCAGTCAGTTCTACTGGGACACATCCTTGCCTCCCCATCATGGTCATCATCTTCCAGCATTCTGTGTTACCTGCTGTGGGGCCATCTGGTCAAGGGTGGAAACTTGGTGTTTCCAACCAATCCAGGTGTTCCAGGTGTTCTCCTCTTACGCTTAGCCAGATTCAGAGCTGTGCTGCAGGGAGTTGCATCCATAACAAAAGTCTCCCAGAAATAGCACTGCTCCCTTAACTCACTCGTATGTGGATCTTTGGTTGCAGCACTGTTACCATAAAATGGTCGATCAAAAACATCTCTAAGACATAAGTTGGAGTGTTGGAAGGTAGCCATTCTTTAGTATCAGTGCTGGATGTATTTAAACCTATTTAAATACAAGGACACAGAGGTTTCCAATTACCTAAAAAAACTGCAAAGTTTTCCACTAAGAAACAAGCTGCAGCTTGTATCAGCAGCTTATGAAGAAGTTCTATTTAGTAAGAAAAGAGTTTGCTAAGTTCCAGCTTGTCGCTAAAATGAAATATTCAGCCCAATCTTACAGAACTCCCTGGGTAGACTGAGTACATTGGATATTTGCAGCATTCCACAGAAGACTACAAAACTGTAGCTGTGGGGCTTCAGTTTCTCATACAGTGTCTGCGCAGTGAAAGGATTGGGTAGTGCTCTTTTTAGAGATTTATAACCCCTGAGTTTTGTTGTGTACGAGTGATCCAGGAGAGAAAATACTTTAGCACAAATCACATTGAATGTGATTACATGGAGCTACATTATTGGCAGGGATTCTGTGATCTTTGCAGAGGGGCTTATAAGATCATAACAGCATAGGCAGCCCTTTGTAAAAGAGTGAATGTTAAGACTGAATATTAACTATGTAGTGTCTTGATTCTGATGTAGTAATCAGAAAACTACACAGAAGAGCAGTGCAAAGGACCAGCAGAAATGTCTGAGGATGGAAGGAAGTCTGAGAATGGTGAAGCCAAGAAAAATTGCAAAGTAATCTGACTCACCAGAGAGCTACATCAAGCAGGTATTCCCCTTATTACAGCTCTGAGTGCATGGGGAAATCACTACACTGAACATGCACACCAAAGAAATGACAACATATTTAAAAGGCATAAATATATGTATTCATTATGTTTCAAGAAAACAGGCTGAATTCTGAGAAATAATTAACGTACTATTCCACCCTCCTGAGCATGTGCTCTAAATACATGGTAAAAGGCTGACAGCCATGGGATTGGTCAACTAGTAATCATCTTCACTGTGAATTTCCAACCTTTTAAAGGGGGGTAGCCCAAACCAGTTCCCACTGATGTTACATTGAGCTGAGGCATCTATTTTGTCATCTTATCCTCAAGAACAGAACACCTATTTGATTGTATCTTGACTTCACAATTTCCACAGCCTCAGCATTTTGTTCTGGAGCTTACACTTACGCAAGCCTCCTCTCCTTCAGCTTATATCCACTCAAGTTATGTGGAAGGCTGTTCTCACAATATAGAAAAGCTGTTCTCATGATTCAATGGTGTTCAAAAAAGCAGTCAGTCTCCCTTGTTTATTCTACATTTCAACACCTCTGGTAAACCACAAAATTAGGAAAGCAAGCTAGAAGCAGTCAGTATTGAGTAAAAGTATTATAAAAATGTCACACAGAGAAGGGATGAACACACATACTCACAGAAACCAAAAGATCTAGCAGATTATCAGTTAAAGATGGAAATACTGATAAATTGGTTGAGTAACTGCCTTTTCCAGTTAATAACTTACGTAAAGCTGCAGTTTTCAAAGCGATAGTGTCCTGGGCATCTGTTGAAGACACGACTCACCCCAAGTTTTCTCTCTTTTCATTCAAGACATTGAAAATTGAATCAACAACGAGCAGAATGGGCACATGTAAAGTATGCTTTGAGGATGAACACATAAAACTAACATTTATCCAGAACCATCAAAAACAGGCATTCAGTAGAGGACCTGCCCACTGTGATCCTTCTTTCACTAATCTATTTACTATCCTCGTGTTATTGAAACAATAAAAGAAAAAAAAACAATTTCAAGAAACTGAACAGCGGAAGTTTTATTACCCTTAAGTAGGTATTCTTATTTGCAGTGCTGGAGTAGCAGCGGGATAAATCTCCAAGGAATCTCCACCAGTTGATCATTCATGAAGAGATTATGTTTTCATATGCATTATACATTAATTATGTTCCCCAAATCATCATCCTATCCACTCCCAATGATTGTCCAACAAATATAGCCTTACTTGGAAATCCTCAATGCCACTGATTGTTCCTCTAGCATTATGACAGGTCCATTGTTAGTCCTTTGGTCTTTATTTTTAACCCCCAATTCACCTTCCTCTGTTCACCTCCATTAAAGATTCCATGTGTAATGCTGTAAGGTGATGGAAAATACAGCAATGATAGCATAGTAGCAAAATCTTAGGCTGCAGCAAGAGAAGATAAGTTCTAATGGAGGAGTTACAGACATAAACAAAGACAAAGGGAAGAAACAGCTTACCCTCAGAAGGCTTCAGGTATGCAAGGATCTCCAACAAGATACCCTTGCCTCCACTGTCAACTCTCAAATGAGAGCTGGGAAGGGGTGGATCCTGGCTCCACTCCTTCGTTTCTACTACACTCCACCCCTTCATGGCATGAACAAATGACTGAGCAAATTAAAGGTAAGCCCTTTCCATTACGGTGATCCAGTACGCTGCAACACTTGTACAATCTGCCTGTTACGACATAGGTTGACAAAGCATATGACAATAGATGATTGGTTCATGGTTGAAATTTGTGTTCCTTTGTAGGCCAGTACTGGATAGTTCTCCTGGACACACATAGCTGCTTAGGCCAGGGAAGATTCAGTTCATGTTCCATCAATCCCATATCGTCCACCACCAGATGTCACACTGATCATACAGTGACACTGGAGCATCTTGATGCCACGCTTCTCCTCCCAACGATCCTGAGGACTGAGAGAGTCTCATGGGGAGTGTACAGACTTTTCAGAGATAATAGGAGAGGGAGGTCCACCCTCCATGGCAAGATACAGGCCTTGTTCCTGTCCTGGGTCAACACTTCAGCTTGCACTGAGACATGTCCTGGCCATCTGTACCATATCCTTTGGCCCAATATCTGATACTGCATAACTATGTCTGATATCAAAGGGGAGTCCTTATTTGCCATAGAGACATGATTAAAGTCCCCTTAGTGATGAAAACTGGAATGTTGACCACAGTGTCTGCAGACCATGTACCTATTACCAGGGGGGACTACCAAACCCCCAACCTCCAATAATCTCCAAGGTGCAAGTAGGTCACATCACTTTGGTCCTACTTGCACCTTTGAAGGCATTCTATTTTATGGGTACCTGGTTCTAGGTTCTCAAGGGCAGGGAACAAAAGATTATTTTCATTGCCAATTTGGGGTCTTACCCAGTTATCGGTACCTGTGATTTGGATCCTAAATGGGGAGGCCCATGTTGTCTGTAGCATCTTCAAGGACATTGGGTCAGTCGTTTCCAGGTCTTTCATTTAGGTCCCACAGGATTTCATAGAATCTTTGTCCACCTCTTGCAGGGACTGAGAATCTGTCCTCAGGGCAGCCTTAAGAATACTGTTATGGTGTTCAATAATGTCTGCCCCCCAGTGTTGTACAATTGCACCAGCAAAATGAGTTCCTAGGTCACTCTTGATGACTTGAGGTGACAGGTGGTGCCCTGTAGGCAGCCACCAACTTGGTGAGTGCCTTGATGGTATATGCCTGGCTTGGTCTCGGCACTGGATAGGCCTGCATTAGTCCACTTTCTGTGTCAGTGCAGGTCAGGGCATATCTCACCCTCTCAGATGGAGGGATGTGCCCTGTGTAATTGACCTGCCATTGCTGGAGAGGACCAAGTCCTCTGTCAAGATGGGCTGTTGTTTCAGGCAACGATCTTGGTCTCATCTTAGAGAAAGCATCACATTCTCTGCATGCCTGGATGATATCAGACAGTTTTATGGGCAGCCCCCATGCTTTAGCAGCTGCCCACATTGTCTTTTATCTGGCATGCCACAGCTTCTGATGTAACCAGACATAGATGATCTTGAATGGTGAATCCTCAATCCATCAGACTCAAGCCAGGGTTTTGTCTTCATCATTTCCTGGTAACTGTAGAGGTTGGTGGCCAGAAAGGTGGTAGACATGTATAGTCCCGTGTTTAACGACATTTCATGTGTCCAACCACATATCTCTGCCTGGTATTGGTCAGATATGAATACCCATTCCTGGGTGGCCCACTGTGAATAAGCCCCTGGTACACAGCCCAACTATCCATGCAGACGTTCTTGGTCATAACTATCCACACACCTCACAGTTCTGTCCATTGGCTATTCTGACCGTTCCCCTCTTCAAACCAGATTGTTTTAGCAGAGGAATAGTATGCCACTGCTCTCCACTGGCTTGGGCTACCCTTGCTGGACCCATCCATATACCAGGCATCTTCAGGAATGGGATATTTCCCTTCCTGAACTGGACTTCTCTCTAGTGGAGAAATTATTGTCTCTTCTGGTGCATCTCTGTGATACGTCACTGAGCCTAAGATCTTCTGGCACTTTTCTTTCTATGGTGAGAAAGACAAACTATTCCTCAGGCTGAGATAGGTGACCCATCATGCCACTGTCTGTGCTTGGGCCATCCCGTCTTAGGAAGGTGGGTCAGATCTTTCACCCATCCCTTAATTGGCAAGGTCATCTTAACTATGACTTCAGCTTTTTGGGTTATTGGCTCTACTGCCTGTAATGCTTAGAAGGCAGCCAATAACTGTTTTTCAATCATAGTATACCTCTTTTTTGCTCCATGCCAGACCGGAGACCAAAACCTAACTGGGGTTCAAACGGAATTTTGGCGCTGTGATAGGTCCCAACCAAACTCGTCCTGAGCTACATATATATCAAGTCCAGCTGGTAGGGTAGGATTGAATATACCCAGCACATGAGCTGGTTTAACAGCTAGTTTTCCTTTCTGGAAGGCCTCTTGCTCCACTTTCCCGCAGTCCCATTTTCGGCCTTTCTTTGTGAGCTGGTATAAATGCCTCAGCAGCTGCACTGTGGGGTATAAAGGAACGCCAATATCTCAATATACCCCAAATTTCTTATAGCTGCCTTGGTGCTGTAGAGACTGGGAACACCTGAACCTTATCTATTATTGCACTGGATAGTACTTTGGTCTTTCCTGTCTAACCTACATCCAGGAATTTCACCAGCGGGCTTGGTCCATGTACCTTCTGTGGATTTATAGCCCACTCATTCTCTTGTAAACAGGTAATCAATGCCACCAGTGAGTCAGACATCAACATGATATCATCAGTATAGCGATACTGTTTGAGGTTGTGGAGTTTACTACAATCTGCTAGGTCACACACCACTAATTTATGACAATATGTAGCTGAATGTACATACCCTTGCAGCATGACCTGAAAGCTCCACTGCCTGCCTCCCCACATAAATGCAAACTCATCTTGTGATTCTTCATGAGTGGAAATACTGAAGAACATATTTGCCAAGCCTAGGACACAATGGTAGTTTTCTATTTCCCTACTCAATGTGTCCATCAGGGGGGCAATATTGGGTATGGCTGTATGAATGGGCAATGTGACCTTATTAAATATTCTGTAATCCACTGTCATTCTCTATGTGCTGTCTGACTTTTGTGCAGGCAATGTGGAGATATTATGTGGGCTATGTGAAGGTCTTATGATTCCTACATTTTCTAGTTCCTGAACCACTCTGGAGATTTCCTCTTGCCCTCCCAGGAGTCTATATTGTTTAGTGTTAGTATTCCAGCACAGATTTGGTAGATGAATAGGCTCATGTTTCACATGGCCTCTTAATATTGTCTGCACTACCTGGATACTAATACATCTCTCTCTTAATCCGAACTCTCTCATGGTTGTCTGGAGAGTCAGACCCCATAGTATATCTATACCCAGTATATACTACAGATCTGGGACAACAGACATCTTAGACTGGTGGGTGGGAGAAGCTCAACCCCCAACTTCAACCATGCTTGTGTAACAGGGATGGTCTGTTCCCCAAGCCCATTAATCATCACCCTATCTCTATGGAATTTTGTTGAATCACCATTAAAAAATTGACATTTCCGTGCCCATGTCTACTAATGCCATAACTCACTTTATGTTCTTTTGGGATCAAAAAATCTTCAATTCAACATAAGACATCCAGTCCTGTCTGGAGGCCCTACATGTAGGAGGGCCTGGCAATCCCATCACACAATTAATTGTGCAACCACCAACTCTTTTTCCTCAGGTGACTCAGGCAGCATGGTCTGGGTCACTTGAAGAGGCTTTTTCCTTTTCCTGGAAACTAGGAAATCTTCCAGGTTCCATGTTCTCATTGGTACTTTTTTCAATAATTCTCACCCCTTCATTTTGGGGGATATTTTTAAACTTTTGATTTTTCTCCAACTGCCTCCAGAGCTGAAGGAGGACATGGCTATCAATTTTTGAAAGTTGAACCCCAGTCCAGATTAAACCATTAAACATCTGTTTTAGGGATACACATATGGATGCTGATAGAGAAGTCTGTGGGGTGGGTCTCCTGGTTTTAGTTAGGGAGGGACCTGTGCCCCTTGCAGTTTATAGATATTGTGCCTGGTCCGAAGGCACTCAGTCTCCCCTAGATCAGTCACCAACTGTGTGACCTGCTGGATAATGGCCTCGAAGGCTACTAAAGTGTATACTATGGGCACTGATGTGCCAAACTGGTGGAGAGGAGCTTGTAATATGAGGTTCCTCATCCTTGCAGAAAACTTAACCAGGTCTGGGCTCTCAGAAGTATCATCCTAACTGGCCTCCTTTATTCCCAATTCCACACATCACTTTTGTTTTACTACATGATTCTACACGCTACCATTATCCAATGAATTAGCGAATGGATTTCCTCATTATTTATTGCAGTTGCATACAGCCTTTGCCTGATGGCCAGATGTGTGGTAATGAATGCAGGTTTAGAAATCCTGGGTCAATTAATAACCACACTTTCAGCCCCCATGTTCATAATCTCAAGAGCCAAGCTGGTATTCTCACCAATGGTTTTTTTGCCTAAATCGTTGTAACAGATTCACATATTCAGCAGCTGTATACTGGCACACTGTTACATGTAATGTGGTGTGGACAGAGGGCCACTCCTAGAGTGAATGGTCTATCCTGGACTTCCTTCATTTTTTGAGTTATTACTGATCTTATTTCTAAAGGATCTGAGGTTCCTAGGTCCTCCAGTTGGATTTTAGTCTGCTTAGTTTTGTCTTATTCTTAGATTCAACTGGGATCCAAGGATCCTTCTGACCTAAGTCCTTTTCCCCTTCTAAAGATATGGTTCTTAATTATAATGCAGAAGCACTCCTTCCACCCTGCCAGTCATTCAGGTGCATTGCATGAACCCGAACTCCCCTGTGGGCTGGCTGTGCCTTCCCATCAGGTGCTCAATCACTCTTCCAAGCAATGACTTAGTATTTCTGCTACATCATGCGAAGACTTTTTGACCCAAATATTGCTGTGGAATGCAAGGACAGATGGAGAAGTCTCTACACATGAAGATAATGAAAACAAAAAGGAATGTCTTGATGTTGTCTGTCATATTTTAGGCCAATTCTACCTAGTGTGTGGATCCTAGCTTCCCATGATGTTGATAAGTGATAAGGACTCCACAGTTTTCCCTTGTGTGTTTCTTCTGCTTTAACACAAGAACAGTCCTATAACATGCATCCCCATCCACAGCACCTACAGACTATTAAAGTATTGAGTCTATGGCTCACTTTGTTCTACAAGAACCAACCAACCTTGAGCTCAGGAAAACTAACTGGTACATAGGTGGGCCTGTGTGAACCTAATTAGGTTCAACACAGCAAAGTGCAAGGTTTTGCACTTGGGTAGAAGTAATCCCAGATCTGTATACAGACTGGGAGAAGAACTTGACAGTAGCCTGGTGAAGAAGAACCTGGGCATCCTGGTGGATAACAAGCTGAACATGTGCCAGCAATGTGCTCTTGCAGCTTGGAAGGCCAATAGTATCCTGGACTCCATCAGAAGAGGGGTGGCCAACAGGGACAGGGAGGTGATTGTCCC
The DNA here is from genome assembly GCF_019238085.1 of Lagopus leucura. Taxonomy (NCBI): domain Eukaryota; kingdom Metazoa; phylum Chordata; class Aves; order Galliformes; family Phasianidae; genus Lagopus; species Lagopus leucura. Next base: position 102,237,251 of record NW_024962262.1, on the reverse strand, counting down.
CCTCTGCTTTGCCCTCACGAGGCCCCATCTGGAGTACTGCATCCAGCTCTGGAACCCCCAGTATGCGAAAGATGTGGAGCTATTGAAGAGGGTCCAGAGGAGGACTATGAAGATGATCAGAGGGCTGGAGCACCTCCCTACAAAGACATGCTGAGGGATCTGGGCTTGTTCAGCCTGAAGAAGAGAACACTGAGGAGACCTCATTGCAGCCTTCCAATATTTAAAAGGGGATTATAAAGAGGAAAAGCATCAACTTTTTGTAAGAGTGGAAAGGGATAGGATAGGGAACAGTTTTAAGCTCAGAAAGGGAAGTTTTAGATTGGATGTCAGGGGGAAGTTCTTTACAGGGAGAGTGATGAGGTGCTGGAACAGGTTGCCCAGAGAGTCTGCAGATGCTCCATCCCTGGAGGTTCTCAAGACCAGGTTGGATGGGACCCTGGGCAACCTGATCTAGCACCAGATCTGGAGGCTGGTTGCCTTGCCTGTGTTAGGGAGATTGAAACTTAATGATTCCTGGGGTCCCTTCCAACCCAAGCCATTCTATGATTCTATGATTCTTATGTCATTAAGCTCATAACAATTTATCTGAAATTTGCTTGAAAGATTTTGGTTCTTTTTCAGACTTGAAAGACTGGCTACTTCTTTCAACAAGGCTAGCTGATCTGATAAGAGATCTCTCTTTTATTTGAACATGTTCTGTCTATATCTTTTGATCACAACAGTTGTGGCGTCTGTATCACCATAATTTAACCACTGCTTCAAATGCCGCATGTTCAAAACCAAGTCCTGGTGCTAACCATGTAAAGGTATTTCCTCTAACAACAACACTCCTTCCAAAGAGAGTTCACAAAATGTCTGAGGACACTGCACACCTGACAAGATCAAAGAGTTTAAATAGTTAACATCTTCCATAATCAGATCCTATCCTAAGCCAGAACAAAATCCTAGTGAGTGATTGAACCTTAAGCATTGACCACAAACAATTTAAATTATGCCATATCACATTAAATAGTTGCTTATAATCAAAATATCTAAAGCTAATTTCTTAAAATTCAAGCAAAGTGGATTTCTGTACTTAATGGTAGCAGTGGATTTGACTTCATTGCGCTTGAAAACAAATGGCTACATATGTTTCCTTTACAGGCAGCAAATCTTTTGGCTATTCCACATCTGGTCTTTCAAATTTCTTACTTATTTCCCCTGCTAAATTAAAGCTGTAATATTATTCTATTTTTTTTCCAAGAAACATTTGGAAAAAAATAGCTTAATGTTAGATAAGGTTTATAATATGAAAATAGGGTAAGAAACTAGGTCAGTAACAAACAGATGTTACAGGAGCACTTTACCTTGCCTGAAGGCATCATTGTTACCATCTTTTTTTTTTTTTTTTTTTTTTTTTCTGGAGTGTTTCATCCTCCATCACATTTTTGAAAGCTACATTCCACCAGTTTAAAATATATTATTTTGATGCATAATGACTAACACAAAAAATGCAATTTGTAAGTTAAAGACCACCAGAAATGTTGATAAATTCCAATCACAGCATGCTTTATTCTGCAAAGATTCCTATAAGCCTTGCAATCTTCACTGTGTTGCCTAGAGTAATGGAAATGCTAAGTCACAGCTTGAAACAGTGATTGAGCACCTGGTAGGAAGGCAGGGCCAATCTAGGGGGGCTCAAGCACAAGCAATATGTGACTGGAAGGGGTGAAACAGGATCTATCCATTTCTAGACTTCATTTAAGGGATGGCTGTGGAGGTAAGGGTATGTGGAGATCTCTGTGTACCTAGGATTTTTTTAATATATATTTTATTTTATTTTATTTTATTTTATTTTATTTTATTTTATTTTATTTTACTTTTTCAGTGTCTTTCTCCTACTTTTTTTTGTGCATGCTGCTGTTGTGTTTGACATATCCTTACTTGCTGCATCCTATGATTTTGCTGCTTTGCTGTTGTTGTACTTTACTTTGTGTTACACTTAGCAAAGGTGACAAAGAAATTTTAAAGTGTGTGTGCATGTATTTGTCTGACTAAAATAAGGATATTGAATTGTGCAGTTCTAATAACCTTAACCCAGTTCTGGTATACTTCTCTCTAATTTCATTTTAATTTTTCTTATTTAGTATTCAGCTTTCTTGATAATAGCTGTCTCTTAACAGCTCAGCTGTCCACTGTTTCTGGGGGAAGAAAATGCACCTGTAAGTGCGTTTGGATATTCTTAGTACTGTCTGTTATAGCAGACTTCAGCAATTTTGGAACCATTTTCACCAAAGGTAAATAAACCCAAGAAGGACATTTGCTTCTTTACTATCTTGTTCTAATTCTTCTAGTAATGCTAAGCCTTCAAAGAAAAAAACAGGAAAATGAACTTAACTTCATCCACTGGCTCTCAAGAGGCCCGTGCTAAAAGCAAAAGCTGAGAAAACAGTTGTTGGTAACTCTCATATCATGCTGATATGGCAGTTCAATGAACCTTTTCATTAGAAATCCTAACAAAAACCTTGGGGCATTTGTTATTTAGAGTTAGTAGCTCTAGTAAAGGAATCTTTCTCTTCAATGCCTACATCAACTCTGTGTGGGAAAAGGTGAGAGAACAGTCACTGTAAAATATGAGACCTGTTAACAGTTGCAATGATCAAAAATGTTAGCCATTCAGCTGAGTGCTGAAAGTAATCCCTTGTGAAAAAAAAAAAAAAAAAAAAAAAATCAATCTTATTATTTTGAAGAAAATCCAGTAGTGATAATGTTTCCCTGTCCTATGTATCTAAAGCAAACAACCACAAAGGAGCGTACTTCAAATGAAAAACAGTCTTTACAAGAAAAAGTACTTGTACAAATTTATAGACGAACAACAATACTCAGAGGCTAAAATATTGGTCTCCTACTGTGTAAAAAAACCAAAAGATTTCACAGGCTGTAGTGAAGAGGAGCTCCTCTAAAATTTATCAGGGAAACTCAGGAAGTATGAGCATCTTATATATGTTGCAACACGTAGATAAAGCAAGATATTTAATGAAGTAAAGCACCATAACAAGACTTCATCAACTAAACCCTAAATTTCAGAAAGTATCAGAGCAAATAAAGATTTTTTCACTTTAGTGGTCTTTTGAGAATCTTAATCTGATGAAAGGCCTTGATGGCAGATCAAGTGCCTTTCCTGAAAGGTGGACACTTAGGCTAAAGTAACTCATGCATATTTCTATGGTGTCATAAGAACAAATAAATCAATTCAAGTATAGCAAAGGCATCTGTGAATTACCTTCATTTTAATCCAATTTGTAAGTTAAAATGTAAACCAAATCTGTAGTTGGGTTTTACAAATAGATCTGTGACTGACTTAGTATGCAATGCAATGCAATGCAAGCCCATTTGTAGGGTAAAACCTCTATGATCTATAAACTCTATATGAGGTAGGACTGATCCACCTTTCTCCGCTATCTTATAACAAATGTTATCTCTATGTATAAACTTATTTTTGCCTTAAACTTATGCTGTATGTTGCTAAAAAGGCTGCAAAGAAAATTGTGAACTTACAAGCTCACTTATGTTCACTTACGAGTTCTCATAACTTATGAGTTATGAGAAATCAGCAGTGTGTCTGTCTGATGTTTATAGCACACAGTACATGTAGAATAGGATCACTTGTTGAAATCTCACTCAGCCTCACCTCTCTGAAGTAAAATACAAGTGAACAATACTAATAATTTGAAAATACATAACCAAGAAACTAGCTGTTGCGTGTTGGCAGATGTTTCTGTTATCACAGAGAAATTAAGAATGTCTCTGTAAATAATGAAAAGGTATTACGGGATCACAGAATTCTTCCCTCCTATTTTGGGATAGTATGCATTGGACACAAGTGATTGGTAGGGAGCAGGATAAATCTTGAGAGCATGAGGATCTTGCTTAAGCAGCTGTGCATCCCAGACTAATGTGTAGGGCTTCCCAGAGGAACTTTCCTATGGCGTAGACACCAGATGACCAGCTGTGGACACTTGTACCTTAACAAGAGAGAGAGCATAGAAGAACAGGTTTTGAGGTTGCCTCGAGCTCGTCACTTCCAGAAAAGTTAAGTAGGGCAAAGATTTGGCATGGCTATACAATTGCTGCTGGTAACCCAGCCTTCACTTCCTAGTGGGTACTAAGACAAAGTGTGGGAGGCTGAGAAAAATATGTAAATTTTGGACCTTGAAGCATGCATACATAGCCCATGCTTAATATAGAGCATGGTGATTTTTATTCCTTCCATCTCTGCCTACCTTTTTCATACCTACCCTACCTATATTCACTCTCAAATAAGAATTTTTCACTCTCTTATCTATCAGATCATAGTGTGAGAACAGGGCTGAGATCACATTCTTCAGATTGTTTCTTCTTTGCCCAGCAGGGGAGCAGGAGAAAAGAGGAATGAAGACTCCAGAGCAAAATCATCAGATTATCTTGCAGGAACATCCAAAAGGAGAAGAGTGAGAAGTTTCCTAGAAGGAAGTTTCGGGGTCCTGTATCCAATGCGATGTTAGCTTTAAGGTTTCCTTGACCTTGAAAAAGTCAATCTTTAGGAGGTTGAGCTGAAAGGCTGAAAGAAGTTGTGTTTTGCTATTGAGTTGCAGGACTAACTGTTAAACTTTTGCTTCTCCATAAATTAAAAAAAAAAAAAAAAAAAGAGGGGATCCAAAACATTTCTTAGTAACTCTGAATAAACAATTTAAAATTGTACGTGTGAGAAAGATTAATAATAAATAATTGTATATTTATGAACTTATTCCTCAAGAAATCCTTTTCTGATACTGTCCTTCTCACAGATATTGGTGCCACAGATAAGACCATGCCGTTTGTATAATGAATCAGGCATGTATGGGGTGCACATGCACACCACTGCCTTCCTAATTGCCCACCAGGTGGGTGGCAAATGAACTCAATAGGGAAATGATCAGAAAGCAAGGCTGAGTAGTTTCCTCAAAGCATTTTGACACATTATCATTTCTTGACAGATTCCCTGGAATATCTCTGGTCTTCTCTGATCAGTTAAGTAATTGTTCATCATCCACACTTCATATTTGACAGAAAACCTAAGCAAGTGGAAAACAGGATCTGGAAAAATAAGACAAATCATACAGAGTTGGTGCGCCATTGTTTAAGAGCTTAGCACTATTAACTTCTGACACTACAAGAATCACAGAGAATTTGATTCAAAAGATGAGCAACAGAATGCCATGAGCTAAGTACTTGTTTTACTAATGACAGTAGTGGATAATAAATTGAGAGACCTCAGAAAGAGAATACTGCCATACTGAAGATCACATTTATAGGGGAGATTCATCTGTCCTCTAGATATTGTATCCTGATATCTGCACTGTGGGTGAGGCCCATTGTTTACATTAAACTTGTTTACGTGTTGCTTGTTCAGGTTCCAGAGCAAATGTGGTCATTTTAAGTGATCACATCAGCCTTTAGCTGATACTTCAGTACCAGCTCCTCATCATCAGCAGTCCTGTGACAAAAATAAACTCTACGAAGAAGGCTTAAGCACAGATAAAGCAAGCATGACAGAGCACTTTAGTCAGACATCCTCGTGTGATTATACTTTTGTTAGCCATTTTTTTCTCATAAAAGTCCAATTTTCAGAACAGCTTTTAATGCACCTTTAACAGTCATGCACAAATTCACAGGAGATCTGTAAAATGCAGAGCAGGCATGAAGGCACTGGCAGATCACTGTAGTGAATTTTGTACTTCCCATTTCTTGCAGTCATTCCTGACTCAGTCCATGGACCTGCACAACAGTTTCAGTGGTCACTTGTGTCTGTTTCTGCTCCTTGATAGCTTTTTAAACTGAGTCAAGCAACACGAAGCGTGTTAAACCAAGAGCACCTCTGGGGCCAATGGGCTTTATTTACTCATTCTTAGGGAAACTGACTGCCTAGCCCGTATATCTTGCCAGAACTAAAACAGTTCTGGTCTTCTGAGATCTATAATACTCTCTGACATTTTATGACACTATAATATTATTGGACTATGAAAGAAGAAATGATACTCTAATGGGTGATTTTGTTTTGCCTAGTAAAAAAACAATCTTCAGTGTAAGGTATGTGCCATGAAGCCTGTAGCTAAAACAAGTTATCCAGGTTCTAGAAATCTGGGAGGCCATGGAATACATTTTAAGGAATATTGCTATTCTCTATGTGAGCAGGAGCCAAGGAGAACTTGGTCTACAGATAAAAATCTGAAGGAAGAATCTGAGCATATGATGTTTATTAGATGTGATTGCAAACAGCAATTAGTTGTTGGAACCACCAGCTAAAATCAGGATATAAATATTGCATTTTCAGTACTTAAAGGAAGAGTTTGCAGTGGGAAATATGTTCTTGATGTTTTAATACTTCAGGTTTGATCTAAGAAGCCAAGAATGATAAAAATGCTTTTTTTTTTTTTTTGCCAGGATCTTGTTTATCCCCGGAAAACAATGTTTGACTGAGCACAGTAACATCTGGCCAGACTGAGGAGTATTTTGTTAAGTTCCATGTGGGATACTGAAGTCTTGGCCTAATTGGCCTCAAATCCCCAAGAAAGATGCACGTTCTATATACACACCTACTCAACCCACTCTCTCTTTCAACCCCACTGCTGTAAGTATTGGTTTTTCTTGTTTCAGTATGGTCTAATGCTAGTGTAGCAAGTTAGATTATAGCTCACTTTCTACAGTTTGAGGTGTATCAGGAAAGTAACCGACAGCCTCACTTGCCTACCTCTTTCTTCCAGTGAATGTTTATTTTTGTAAGTTTAGAAATCTGCACTCTGCTCAAAGCAATTTCATCTCTCATAAAATAAAACGTCCCTGTAACATGAAAAGTCCCCCATAACATAAAAACTCTGTGAAACTTAACGAAATGTCTTTTTATAAGCTTGGTATCATGCAGATCCTGGGTGGTAATCCCTTTGCAATTCTGAAAATCACACTTGGGATACATTCTGTGAGTAGTTGGATACCCTGCTGTCTGTAGAGAATCAAGCATCTGATATCTTCAGGACTTAACACAGAAGCACAAATCCCACTGATTCTTAAGTTATTTAGACCCTTTTGGGAAAAATAAAACCAAACCACCAACAACAAAATCAACAATGGACAGAAAACAAGAAAAAAAACACTTAAACCACAATAACATTCAAACTCCTGGTTTGGGAAGGGAATTGGGAATTGAGAATTCTATGTTGACATGGAGAGTCACTTTCATTGAAAAAAACACAAGGCTCTATTTCCACACGCATCATTAGCAAATTGCCCAATGAAATGAACACCTTTTCCAATTCCTTTCAGTCTACATACAAGCCCTTAACAGTTCTCATCTGCACTTATTATTTACACTCTCACATGACAGGCTCTTTTTCCTCTCCCCCTTCTCTTTTGTTCATTTTAATCTTCTTTAATGTACATCATAAATCGCAAACCACTATATCTCCTGAAATCAATTTGTTAAGTGTGAAAATACTGGCCAAAATTCAAACGATACGCAGAGTACTGGGGACACCTTGTGGTGAGTTATAATCAGACTTGTTTGAGGAACATTAATGTCCTCCACGTACAGATGTTTTCTGACTCATTTACTTTATAGTTTTAAACCTGACACTATTTCAGACTGGGACATACTTAAGCTCTCTAGGACAAAGCCTGGAAAGGACCTTAATCAGTACTGGAATATTTACTGAAATCCCTCTGCTTCAGGACTATGCCTGTTTAGGAGCTACTAAACTACCTACTGAGGAGCTACTAATACCTACTGAGACTGCATCAGGCAGTCTTAACCTGAAGCAACAAATATGTGCTGCAGGGACCAGCGTTGAGCCTGGGTGTAGTGGATGGTCAGCCTGTGGTAAGGACAGCCTGTCAACTGCTACCCTACAGAATACTATAAATAACCAGGTGTTGGACTGGATCTCATCGGCTTCTCACCTGTTTCATAATAACCACCCATGAGTGCTGAGGTGATTTTATTTCGGACACCAATGTTCCTCTCTGACCTGAGAAACCCACTACTCCCTGCAAGATGCAGGGATGCACCAGAGGCAGCAGGGTGACACTGCCCCAGTGGAGCCCTGAGCTCAGTGGCCTCTGCACACCTTTCAGTCTGATCTCAGTGAGTTTGGGTTGCTGTGGAGCTGCTGTTTCTGAATAAGACCAGCCATATTCATACATCCTGAGCCCTCCTACTACCTAGTACACAGTTGCTCTCCATCCTCATCTCTTGCCCTGCCAGGGCTCTCTATCCTTCTTTCCACTATGCCAGAACACTGGTAGTCCACATTCCTATCCATCCCGTGTCTCTGGTCTGGTTCAGCCCAAGAGCATTTTCCTCTTGCAGAAGCTACCCTGGTGCCACGTGTAACAAAAACAGGAAGAAGTAGGCCGATATGGGAAGGCAGGGAGGATCATATCAGTTCATATACCAGGGCAGGATGATTGAGGCTTACCATCTCTCTTGAACATAGCCTCAGTCAGACTTAGCTGGAGCAGCTCTGGGATGTGGAGGAACTCTGGCATGGCTCTGTGACCGAGGCCTGGGACCTGGCCACAAAGCCTTTACTGAAATCTGTGCCTTTCATTACTTGCTCTTCTACTTAAGCATGATGCAGAGATGCTAACCCTAAAACCATACTTTTATGTCAAAGGTGCAGAGGCAACACTTTGGCAGGGCCAGGGAAAAGTGACAGGCTGCTCAACAGCCAGGGGAAACAGGAGCTATACTACAGAGATGAGAGGCTGAGTGACAGCACATGCTGCATTTTGTGGTAGTTATCAGTGGTTATCAGTTACAGCTGGCAGGAGGCGAAATTCAGGACAGAAATGGTTCTCCTTTCTTCCCCAGCCAGCCATCATAAAGCGAACTGTCATTGAAATGTAGGTTCTGTGACAATGAAAGAAAGTCAATGCCCAGTATAAAAGGGAGTTTTATTGAAAAAGTATATGTGGTTTATGGTATAGATCTAGAGAGATTTGCTATGAAAGGAAACAGAAAGTAAGATACTAGTACAAACAACATCACAGCATCCCACCATGCTTAGAAAGGTGAAATAACCCTTCCTGGGACTTAATGACAGAAGAATATAAGGTGCTTGATCACTTGTTCAACTTTCTCCTACAGGGGAAAATTCAAAAGAAAATAAACACAATATGGAAGAAAAAAAAAAAAAAAAAAGGAAAAAAAAAAAA
>NW_024962262.1:102196820-102227944 GCF_019238085.1 Lagopus leucura | reverse complement strand
AAAAAAAAAAAAAAAAGGAAAAAAAAAAAAGAAAAAGAAAAAAAGCATATATAGAATATAAAATATGCTTTCAGGATGCTTAATAGATAGCCCATTCCATGCAAAACAGACAAAAAATGGATGAAGAACTATCAACAAGCTATGTCTACATGCCCAGATAATTGCCCAGCAGATAATGGCCAGCTTAACTGCTGAACTGAGCAGCATGCAGGCCTGGAGCTCCCCCTACAGTATGACAACATTGTACATCTGACTGGTCAACGCACACCTCTGAGGTTCACGTCACATCAAACGTTCTCCTCAGAATACAATTTGACTGGCTAGGATTCCATTCCTTAAGTCCGTGTGAAATGTGCCCATTAAACACACAGGCTTTGAGAGATGCTGTAGGTAGAGTAATGTTTAATAAGAGTTGATGTTTTTGAGGAATCTCTGCAGGAATTTTCCACTGTTTCCATTTTTCTGCACTTTGGCTTTCACCCTGTAGAGGGGCTGATTTCCTCCTATGAACAGCAAAGTGGTCCACAAATGTAGTCCACAGAGCAGGTGACATAGGACAGGATCTGTCCACTGCTTCTTGGAAAGCCTGGTGAAGGCTCCTTTCCTGCAAGAATAGCCCTCACTCTATTCATCCTTCCAATTCCTCCGTTCATGCTACTTTATATTTCACCTTCTTACCTTTCTTTTTACTAACTGTTCTCTCCACTTTCCTTCCCCAGTGCTTCCCCTTCGTTGCTGCTTGTTTTTGTTTTTCCTGAGTTTCACTTACCTTACTTTCACTTATCATTAGCCCATTTCTGCAACAACATCTCTGCAAAGTGACGTGTATTGAGCAACAGCATATTCTTCTGGAAAAAGCAAAGACTTCGTGTGAGTCAGCTTCACAGCAGAAATTCGCACCAAGGTAGCCTTTACAGAAAGGTACACATCGCGAAAAAAACCGTTGCGAAGAGACGTCCCTGACGTTCGGCAGCACTGACGCGGTGCGGCGGAGCCGGGGGTGACAGCGGCCGAACCTCCTGCGTGTACAAAACCTGCCGCTAGGGGGCGGGAGAGAGCGGCTCGAGCAGGGATGGAGAGAAGCCGACGTGCAAGAGACAGAAGTTCATCAGGCGGTTATCACCCGCAAAGGGCAGGGTCGTCACACTGCATGTGCAGGATTGTCATCCTCCGCCGACACAGGCTGTCATGATATCCACGCGAAGGAGAGCAAGGATGTCTGCCCCTGCCAGAAAGGATACTGAAACCCTGACTGAGTTCGGAAGCAGCTGTGCACCTGTCCAAACCTCTGTGTTTGGATGGATGTTGTCTGAATGAGCCTTTCCCTGGCAGAACAGCTGCGTGAGGTGTGAGCAGGTAGAAGATCTGCTCTGACTTGTGATGAGGCTACAGGATGAAATATACAGATTAAAAAGTGTCATGGGGGACAAACCACAATTCACCCATGCACTGACAGGTTATTTCAAGGGAAAGAACACAAAACACAAGGCTGTCTGTATCACATCAGGTCAAGGAAAAAATTGCAAGGCTGGAGGCAAGAACACAAAGGAAAAAAGCAGGTGGAAGCAAGTTAGTGCTTGAAGCCAAGTACAAAAGCCCTCCTGGCCTTCTCCACCTTCCTCCCTCCCTCTCCTACCCCTCTCCCTCCCCAGCCCCAGGTGCCTCTGTACAGCAGGTATGAGGCCCTGGATGTGGAAGGTCCATCTGTGGGTGATAACAATCCACTCAGTCTAGACAAACTAATGAAACCAAACCACAAAAAGCCTTCTCCCAGCATCAAGGCTACACCATTGAAAAACAAGAGATGGATATTAGCTGCAGGTGATTCTTCTCTACAGTGAACTGAATGTCCAGTATGCTGAGCAGATCCCCTTAGAAAAGTCTGCTGTCTTCCTGGGTGGGAAATGTCATCAGAAAACTATCTAGCATGGTACAGCCATCAGACAGCAGCCCCTTACTGCTTTTCCATACTGGAAGATATGAAGCAGCTACATGTGCATCAAGAGCTATCAAAAGGGACTTCGAGACCTTGGGATGACAGCTAAAGGAATTGAATGCACAGATCATCTTTTCTTCTCTGTCTCCTGTATTGAGTAAGGACATTTAATTCATCAAACGACCTCATCTTTAAACACCTGGTTCTGTCAGTGGTGCCATTGCCAGAACTTTGGCTTTTTGACAGTCAGATGGCTTATATGGCACCAGGTTTGTGGGCACGAGGTAGGGTTTGCCATTCTCAAAGAGGGAGAAAGGTCCTTGGGGAAAGGCTTAGTGGGGGTCATTGGGAGGGTTTTAAACTAGGTCTGAAGGGGAATGGGGGGAATAGTAAGCCTTTCCATGATGCAGTGTAGGAGAGCATAGCTAGATTAGACGGACAGAGTGCTGGCAGATGTGGGAATCAAATGTTTTTTCTGCATTAGAATTGGATAATATTTTTTTATTTCACAATCTCTGCTCATAGTTCTTTTTGGGTGTCTTTCTACTTTACTTGGGGAGGGCTCTGATAGTTTGCATCACTTATCCTCTGGATGAACCTTCCCCAGGAATGCACTCTCTGTATATAGGTGCATATATGTATATTTTGTCATACACACTGCAAGAATATCCTGCACGAGATTGATTAAACCAGAGAACAAGTCATGGCATGACCAAGGAAGTGTCTGAAGAGACATCGGAAGGCCTGGCATCATTCTCCCTCCCCCCCTCTACTCCCCCTCCGGTGCCCTTTGTTTAACGAAGACTTCAGAGAAAGTCACCGTATCAACATGACAAGAAGAGCACTGAGACATCTTGGAAACAACAGGAGGACAGGACTGACATCAGATAACAAATAAATTAACAAGTAATTAACAAATGTAAACCTTCTGATAAGATTGTGAACCTGGAGTACCCAGCCAGTGGGGAAACAGGGGAGGAGGGGGAGGCAAGGGGGAGAAAACAGGGTATAAAGGCTGTCATGTTGTGTCCATAGGTGCGCTCCTGCTTGCGGGATGCCTGCTATTGCAATCGCGAATAAATTCTGCTTTTATCAGAGATACCATCCTGACAAAAATTACTTGGACATTTCCAACACAGAGGCCTTGAAGAACCCTCTGCCTTGAGAGGTGGTGGAAACACTGCAACACATACAAAATCCTTTGATGACAAGGCAGTAGCTGTTGCAGCAATAGGAAAAGGCAATGGGAAAAATGAAGGGAAGTATTTAAAAGGGATTAAGGAGTTATGCTTTAAGGAAGTGACAAGACCAGCTGCCCAGCAGAAGTGCCTCTACACCAATACATGCAGCTTGGGAAATAAACAGGAGCTGGAAGCTACTGTACTACTAGAACATCATGATACAGTTGTCATCACTGTTCAGTCTGGAAAAGGCTCTGAGGTGACCTGATAGTGATCTTTCAGTGTCTCAAGGAGAGCTACAGGAAAGAAGGGGACAGACTCTTAAGCAGGGACTGTGGTGATAGAACAAGGGGAAATGGCTTCAAGCTTAAAGATGGTAGATATAGGTTGGATATAAGGAAAAAGTCCTTCAGAATGAGTGTGGTGAGACACTGGAACACGCTGCCTGGAGATGTGGTTGATGCCCTGTTCCTGGAAACCTTATAGGCGAGGCTGGATCAAGCCCTGGACAACCTCATTAGTTGTGCATATCCCTGTTCATTGCAGGAGAGCTGGACTAGATGACCTTTAACGGTCCCTTCCAACTTTAAGGATTCTATGATTCTATTACCCTGGAGATCACTTCTTGTTTATTTCCTTGGAGGTGGACACACATTTCCTTACACATATTTAAGCTGAAGATTCTTGAAATCCCCTTAGTACTGACAAACACATTTTCATAGCTTTCCAGTCATGCCCACTTTCATCTTATACATATAACCAAGCTAGCTGAAATGAGATGGGTCTCTTTCCTGGCACCAGTTCCAATTCCTAACATAGTTCAGAGGAATGTTAGTTCCATGAGAATTGGCTTTTTGTCTCTCTGAAGTCATGTACAGTTTCTGCTCTCCCTGTCCCTTCCCCACACTTCGTTCTGGTTAAAACAAAGACCTACCTGTAACGTAGTAATCATAGATCTGCACAGGAGCTGGCTTGGGATGAGTCACTACAAAGTCCTGTTCAACTGAAAAAATGACTTCCTTTCTCCTCTTTTGCAAGATCTGGTAATGGAAGGATGAGGATCACATAAGACGTTTTGTTCATCTAACACAATCTGGAGTTGATCAATTATATATCCAATATATATATATATATATATATATAATATAATCAATATAATATACAAGATCATATATATCCAATCCCAGCTGGTACCCACTGATACAGATGTGGGAAATCCATTATCTGCCTGCCAAGTCAAAATCAAAAATATTTTTGAAGAGTCCAAAGAGAGACTGAAGAGAAGAGCTGTAGGTTTCCAATCATGCTCGTATTATCTTTGTAAGATAAACAAATCCTATTGGCTTGAGGCAAGAGAGAGAAAAGAAGTCTCAAAAGACTGGTATTAATTCTCCAAGCAATTGTATTTCTATATGTACATTCTGGTCCAGAATTAGATTAAAAACTGGAGTTGGGAATGAATTGAAGTAAGAGAAGGAATTATTTTTTTTTCTAGATCTCTTAGTAGTGTTCCATGTCCTGTTAGAAGAACTGGAATTTAACAGAACATTGCCCAGGGAACATACACATAAAAGAACCTCCTTTTTGGTGTTTATTCACCATTTACAGAAAGGAGAAAGATTTTTGATTAGTTTATTAATACTTTTAAAATTAATTTTATATAGTTGCTAATAGGTATCAGTTTGAAGCTTTGTGGGATGTGTGGGATGTTACACACTTTGGGGAATAAGCAGCTTAGTGAGTAGAGGGCAAAGCTGATGGGGAGGGGAATATATCTGGGCACTTAAGAGAATGTAACTTCTCTGTAGGTGCATCTATAACATGCTGATTTTATTATTTGTTTAAATCAAATATCCAGTGTTTGGTACTTACATTTTCCAGGTAAAGGAGAACATGGTTTTTCTTGTATTCTACTTGCATCACTCTATGGGTATCGATGAGCTTTAAAACAAGGACATGGAGATAAATCCATGGAGTCATAGAATTATAGAATGGAAGTGAACTTTAAGATCATCTAGTTCCACTCCCCTTGCTATAGTCAGAGACACCTCCTTCTAGACCATGTTGCTCAAAGCCCCATCCAGCCTGGCTTTGAACTCCTCCAGGGAGTGGGAACCCACAGCCTCTCGGGGAGACCAGTTCCAATGTTTCACCACTTGCACAGTAAAGAGTTTCTTCCTAATATCTAGTCTAAATCTACTCTCTTCCAGTTTAAATCCATTTCCCCTTGTCCTGTTGCTATATTCCCTTATAAAAACTCTGCAACTTTTCTGTATGCCCCCTTCAGGTACTGGGAGGCTGCTATAAGGTTCCCCTGAAGACTTATTTTCTCCAGACTGAAGAGGCCAAACTATCTCAGCCTGTCATTGCAGGGGAGGTGCTCAAGCCCTCTGACCATCTCCATGGCCCTCCTCTGAACCCACTCTAACAACCTGATGTCCTTCTTGTGTTGTGGACGCCAGAACTGGTTGCAGTACTACAGGTGAGGTCTCAGGAGAGCAGAGGGACAGAATCTCCTCCCTTGACTTGCTGGTCACACTTCTCTTGCTGCAACCCAGGATACAGTTGGCCTTCTGGGCTGCAAGCACACATTGCCAGCTCATGTTGAGTCTTTCATCAACTGACACTCCCAAATTCTTCTCCTCAGGGCTGCTCTCAAGCCACTCTCTACCCAGCTTGTATTTGAGCTTGGGATTGACCTAACCCAAATGTAGGACCTTGCACTTGGATTTGTTGAACTTCACGAGATTGGCATGGGCTACCTCTCAAGCCTATACAGGTCCGCCTGAATGGCATCCTTTCCCTCTAGTACGTCAGCAGCACCTCTCAGGTTGGTGTCATCTGCAAACTTGCTGATATAAACCATAAACTAAAATTAAATGTTACCTCAGAACCTGCCACCTTGTGATTTCGCGTTCTGTTCCTAGCCAAATATCAAGGGCTGGTACCTGTTTTTTTTTAGAGTCTCAATTTTGCTGAATAGGTAGAGGATGCTGAGTAAAAACTGCCACTTGACTTAGTGGGGGCTTATATGCTGGGAAACACAGCTGTTTACTAGAGGGATATGCCTGCCTCCACTGTCATATAGGTTTCAAAATTAGTCTGCTATATTTCTGACCCTTTCCCTTCTCAAACAGTGCTGGTTCTGAGTTCTCAGCTGGTAAGGCTTCAGCTGAAACCCTTCTTAATTTTTATTACGGGAAAGTCAGTGTTATGTGCTCTCAGCTCCCTTCACCCAATACTGGGGATGATGCAGCCATACAAACACCTCACAGGGTTTTGTAGAATCATAGAAATAATTTACAGTGAAAAAGATCTTTAAGATCACCCAGTCCAACCATCATGTAACACTACAAGTCTATCACTGAACTATGCATGTCACTAAGTGCTACATAGAATCATAGAATCATGGTTGGAAGGGACTACCAGGATCATCAATCTCCAAACCCCCTGACACAGGCAGGGCCACCAACCTACAGATCTAATACTACACCAGGCAGCCCCATCCAATCTGGCTTTGAACACCTCCAGGGATGGCAACTCCAACACCTCCTTAGGCGTCCTGTTCCAATGCCTAACCACCCTCTCCATGAAGAAATTCTTCCTGTTGCCTCATGTCCTAATCACTTGTCACCTGATAAGAGACCAGCAGCCTCCTTGCCACAGCCTCTTTTCAGGTCATTGCAGAGAGCAAGATCTCCCCCCAGTCTCCTTTTCTCCCAACTAAACAGACTCAGCTCTCTCAGCCAATCCTCATAACTCTTGTTTTCTAGTCCCTTCACTAGATTCATTGCTCGTCCTTGCACAAGCTTGAGCAACTCAAAATGGTGGATGGGATGAATACCATGATTGGAACTCTCCAACTGAAGGCTACAGGCTCTTCAGAAGGGATAGACAGGGTAGGAAGGGAGGGGAAGTTGCCCTCTATGTTTGGAAGTGGATAGATTGTAAAGAGCTGTGTCTGAGCAACAGCCATGACTTAGGTTGAGAGCTTATAGGTGAAAATCAGGGATTGGCCCAATAAAGGGCATCTAGTGTTTGGAATCTGCTACAGGCCACCTGATCAGTGGGTGCCTGTTGACGAGGTCTTCTTGCTTCAACTGCAGAAGGTTGTTGTGCTCATGGGCTCTTGTCCTGATGGGGGATTTCAACCACCTGGATATCTGCTGGGATAGTGGCATGGTGGTGGCAGACAATCCAGGAGATTCCTGGAGTCTGCTGGGGATAAATTCCTGGTCCAGGTATTAGATGGACTAACCCGAGGTGAAGCCTTACTGGACCTGGTGCTCACCAATGTGGGGAAGAGCATTAGAGAGGTTAAGATTGGAGGCAGCCTGGGTTGTAGTGACTATGCCCTGATGGAGTTTGTGATCTGGAGGAATGCAGGCCTGGCAAAAAGTAGAGTCAGGACCCTGAACTTCAGGAGAGCAAAATTCCGACTGCTCAAGGAACTGCTGAGTGGGATCTTCTGGGAAACTGTCCTTAAGGGCATGGGTACAGAACAGAGCTGGCAGCTCTTTAAGGACACTTTTCTGAGAGCAAAACAGTTCTGCATACCCCAGCAGAAGAAACCGAGCAATGGAGGCAGATGACTGGCATGGCTGAGCAAGGATCTGTAGCTTAAACTGAGGGAAAAGAGGGAAATGTACAGGAAGTGGAAGCAGGATTGATAGCCTGGGAAGAATACAAGGACATTGTCCGCATGTGTTGAAATAAGATCAGGAAAGCCAAGGCACAGATAGAGCTGAACTTGGCAAGGGATGTGAAGGGCTTTCCTAACACACGCAACTCAAGAGTGTGAACTCCGCAATTACCTGGTGTAGCCTGGGAAGAATATATGGACATTATCTTGATGTGTAGAGATATAATCAGGAAAGGCAAGGCACAGATGGAGCTGAACTTGGCATGGGATGTGAAAGATAACAAGAAGGAATTCTACAGGTACATAGGCAGAAGGAGACAGATCAAAGAGGGTGTTCCCCCTCTGATAAATAAAGATGGAGAACTGACTTCCTCAGACATGGAAAAACCTGCAGAGCTCAGGTTTTTGCCTCAGTCTTCACAGGTGGTCAGGCTTCTCCCCATATCTGCCAGGACCCTGAAGC
This sequence comes from Lagopus leucura, assembly GCF_019238085.1. NCBI lineage: Eukaryota > Metazoa > Chordata > Aves > Galliformes > Phasianidae > Lagopus > Lagopus leucura. Next base: position 102,219,722 of record NW_024962262.1, on the reverse strand, counting down.
TCTAGGAGTGGGTGAAAGGAGTGGATTCCATTGCACTGTAACAATGGAATAAGTCTGAGACCTCCTCATGAAACTGAATGTATATAAGTTCATGGGGCCAGATGATATCCATCCTGGGGTTCTGAAAGAGATGGCTGATGTGGTTGCTGAGCCACTCTCCATCATATTTGAAAAATCAAGGTTGCTGGGTTAAGTTCTAGGTGATTGGAGAAAGGGAAACATTACTCCCATTTTAAGAAAGGAAGAAAGAAAAACCTGGGGAGCTACAGGTCAGTGAGCCTCACCTCTGTGCGTGGGAAGATTATGGAGCTGATCTGCCTAGAAGTTATGTTAAGGCACATACGAGATAAAGAGGTGATTTGAGACAGCCAACATGGCTTCACCAAGGGCTTGACCAATCTGGTGACCTTCTATGATGGACTGATAGAATCAGTGGACAGGGAACAGATGTCATCTACCTGGACTTCTGCAAAGCCTTTGACATGGTCCCTCACCACATCCTTCTTTCTAAATTGGAGAGGTATAGATTTGAAGGATGGACTGTTGGGAGGATTAAGAATTGATTGGCTGATTACAGACACAGGGTTGTGATTAATGGTGCTGTGCCAGGGTGGAGGCCAGTCACAGGCGATGTCCCTCAGGTGTTGGTCTTGTGACCAGTGCTCTTCAACATCTTTATTAGTGACACTGACAATGGCATTGAGTGCACCCTCAGCAAGTTTAAAGATGACACCAAGCTGAGTGTTATAGCCGATACATTGGAAGGAAGGCAAGGCATCCAGAGGGACCTGGACAGGCTGGAGAAGTGGGCCCGTGTGAACCTAATGAGGTTCAACAAGGTCAAGCGCAAGTTGGGCTTGGGTAATCCCAAGTATTTATACAGACTGGGCGAAGAATCCCTTGAGAGCAGCCCTGCATAGAAGGACTTGGACCTAGTGGACAAGAAGCTGAACGCAGCAGTGTGCGCTTGCAGTTTGGAAGCCAACTGTGTTCTGGTCTGCATTAAAAGAGGGGTGACCAGCAGGGAGAGGGAGGTGATTGTCCTCCTGTACTTGGCTCTTGTAAGGCCCCATCTGCAGTACTGTGTCCAGGTCTGGAGCCCCCAGCACAAGAAAGACACAGAGCTTTTGGAACGAGTCCAGAGGAGGACCACTGAGATGATCAGAGAATGGGAGCACCTCTCCTATGAAGAAAAGTTGAGGGAACTGAGCTTGTTTAGCTTGGAGAAGAGAAGGCTCTGGGAAGACCTCCTGGTGGCCTTCCAATACTTGAAGGGAGCATACAAATAGGAGGGAGATGCATTCAAGGCCAGGCTGGATGTGGCTCTGGGCAGCCTGTCTAGTGGTTGGTGACCCTTCCTGTGGCAGGGAGGTTGAAAGTAGATGATCTTAGAGTCCTTTTCAACCCAGGCCATTCTATGATTCTATGATTCTGTCAATATTCATCTCACAGTGAGGAGGCTAAACTGAGCACAGTACTTAAGGTAAGTTCTCACCAGTGCTGAGTACAGAGGGACAATCGCTTCCCTGGTCCTACTGGCCACACTATTTCTGATAAGGCCAGAATGCTATTGACCTTCTTGTCTGCCTGGGACACTGCCGGCTCATGTTCAGCTGGCTGTTGACCAGTACCCCCAGGTCTTTTTCTGCTGGGCAGTTTTCCAGTCATCCTTTAGCAGGTCTATGCCATGCAACGGGTTGTTATGACAAATGTGGGAGCTGGCATTTAGCTTTTTTGAATGTCATGTGACATCACTGTAGCCTAAAAAGATCTCCCTGCAGAGCGTTACTGCTCTCAGACAGATCAACACTCCCACCTAACCTGATGTCATCTGCAAAATTTGCACCCACTTTTTGGGTGAATAGTTTTTGTACCATGCCTCTGTTTTCATCCAATTCCTATAGTCACAACCTGGTATCTCCTATCTACCTTGGTGATTCATTTAATCATGTTTCTTTTGTTTACCTTATCCAGGGAAGATTTCACAGGAACAAAGCCGGAGAGCATCTTCACATCAATAATGACCATGTTGGAGCTAGAGCGCTTCCCTGTGTAACTGAAACAACAGACATCCCAGTCAGCCTGGTTTGTATCAGGGGAAGGAAATTCTCTTGGCTATTAGTCTCATAGAACACAGAAAGAATGGGGTGAATCATATGCACTTGCTGACTGGCTCGAATGGGAGACGCTGTGGAAAGGGAGACGCTGTGGGAAGGACTCTGGCATGAGGGGGCAAAGTACATGCTAGCAATTTATGTATTAATAGTGTAAGTATCACAAGGTCTTTTGGGAAATATGTCATATTAGTTGATACCATCAACACTGTCCAGGATAGATCAGCTCATGGTTCATGACTTTAAACAAAACTGAATACACACATTACTCTACTTGGCACGTCAGCTGTGCAGCTGGTTTGTTGATGGCACATTACCTGCTTTTGAGTACAATATCAAATTTTCCTGGTTGGTCTTGGGGGCAGGAAGCATTTGATGTCTGTACTGAGAGAGAAAATCCAAATGCCCCCTCTGGAAGGTGTATGTTGTATCTCAGTGCTGTCTGGAAGAGGAAAAAAAAGAACTTTTTTAAACATGCCAAGGATTTTTCTTTGAATTCTAAAATAGAACATCAGACTGAGTGAAGTTTCCAGGGCATGTGAATGATTCTTGATTATGTTGAAGACTGACACATCAGTCCTGCATTTTGTCCATAAAGGTGCACCACACATTAGAAAATCATTTTATCATTTTTGATCACACATTAGAAATCCCTTACTATTAGAAAAACTTTTTTTGCTATGTTATGATTTCATAGGAGTCAGAATATGAAACAGAGAAAAGATTGTTTAAAGAGTTTAGGAAAATCAAATAATTAGGAAAAAGAAAGAGAAATCAGATGGAAAGTCATCAGAAACACAGCTGCATTGCATGCAGATTGTAGGATACAGTAAAGAAGAGAGAAGACACTTACCTGTGTAAGTACACATCCAGTGCCATTCACTATTAAGTTGTATTTCCCAGGGACTTCAGGGAGGGGAGTCTGTTGCAGGAGGAGCCTGTTCTCATTATTAACAGTGAATACTTTCTCGAAAGTGTTCTTGGAAGTGATCTTGATGGCATTTTGTGTAAAAGAATTATAGGTGGCCTCACCATAAGCAGCAAGGGCTTGAAGAGCAACAACCGTGTCCTGAAAAAAAAAAAAAAAAAAAAAAAAGACAGTTAGCTACACTGTGATTACGTGGAGGAAATCAATATTATGATTCTAATACAAAACAAAGCCACTTTGACCTGGTTAAAAAAACCCTGAACTTGTATATGATTCCAAGTTTCCCACATAGAAGGAGGCATTTCCTTCTGATGTGCATATTTTAGTGTGAAGGAAATATCTCTACTAATTATAAAGGTTTCAGAGTACAAAATATGAGCACTAGAGCACATCTCAATAAGATATTTCAAGTGAAAATACATGGGTTTCCTAGGGACTGCAGAGAATCTCTTGGTCATATAGCAATTAAGACCTGGTAATAAGAGGGTTTTTTAGGTTTACTGCTAACATGAATATCTGGATTTCTTACTAGTCCAATTACTCCTTTATGTATTTAACTTAGGTATAGTTAAGAAGGGAAAATAAAATAATAATAATAATAATAAAGGTTTTAGGACTCACTAAGAAAAAGACTTGGTCTCTATATACATGAAAGCAAGATACAAGAGATACAAGATACAAAAGTAAAACTAGTCATAGCCTCACTGACAAGAGTGTCCCAGTTCCTAAGACCAACTGGGGGATGGGAGTTTATGCACCTGTGTGGAAGAGAAACCTCCGTAGGGATTCTGTTGCCTGATAATCCACTGCACAATTGCTGAGGCCTTTGTGAGATCCTCTTGATTGCAATTTGGTTTGTAGAGCAATGCCAACAGCACGTAGCTGGTGATCTCAACCTCAGTTGATGGAACATGATCTAAGAGGTGGGATTTTTCAGGTGGGGATCTCTGCTTCTGCTCCCAGTACTTTGAACCATCTGAATAAACAAAGAGGGTGAAAAGCAATGAGAACGGAATATTGTCAAGGTGCATGCCACCAGTAAAATGTATTCCATCTGCCCACCTCCCCAAATCCTGATGTGGCTGAAACTCACCAACTTCCTTTGCTGATTTCTGTAGTTCTCTAAGGAACGATTCACATATTTCTGCCTTGCCAGCTAAGCAGAAGGCATAGGTCACAAGCGCCTGAGTATAAATGTCACTGACATTTTTCTCAGATGCAGTCTCCAGGCAATAAAAGGCATTTCGGATTACTGTGTACTTCAAAAACACACAAGCAAATAAATAAAAACAACAACCAAAACAACATGTGTCTCAATTCTGAATAGTTGTCCTCACTAGATCTAAAGTGTCTTTAAACCTCTTGTTCATCCTGTCATCACCATGGCAATAAAACTTAAGTTTGTATAATAACCTTGGGAGAGAGAATACATGACTCTTTAAGGAAGGATTTCAGACTGAAATTCCATACAATTAGAGCAGATTTTCAGTGTGTTCCTGAAGATGTAGGTGGATAAACAGAAGACTTCTCTGCTTCTTTCACATCTAATTCCTTCTGCTTACCTCTATGGTAACAATTCACACTGTACTTTTGTAATTAAGAGTCTGTTGACTTGAACAATTCTAAAATTTTCAGAATAGTCTCTATCCTCAGTGACTCTACTGAAATTTTAATTCAGTTCTGTGGAGTTGTACTACATAGGTTGTGTTGAAAATAATGCCTCCGATTTATTTTCATTGAAACTACAACAGCCACAATAACATTATTTGACGAAGCAAGTTCTCAGCTACAAAACGCTAATTTTCTACATAGTCACCACTGTTAGCTATGACTTTTGCCAGTGATGAACAAGAGCCTGCATACCATACTCATAAAAATTTGTACTAGCTGAGATGACCCACTGCTGCTGTTACCACTGCTGAAAACACAACCCATTGCCTCACTGAGCTCACATCCACTCTTTGGTCTTCATAAATGTTCAGTGAGCATTGATGGATGTCAATGGGTGCAATTTTTTCTGCATGGAGGAATTCAGTAGCACACCTTTGCTTCACACACACTTCCATGTCAGATCTCATTTCATCAGACTGCCCATCTGCTTCCATATGTTGCATAGCAATAAAATTTGATGGAATATTAGCAGGGATGTTCAAATTCTATCACTGTACCACCAACATCCACCTCTGGCTTCATGAACCAGCATAATAAAATAGGAGGCATTACTTCTGGAGCAGTTCTCATTGGTTTACATTAAGTGAAAGAAGTTTACTGTTAGACTCCATGTCTTCATTAATGTTCTTCTTAATCAGGAAGTTTCTCAAAAAGTACACGACAAACTAGAGGCAGAGAAACTGATATACTGAAGTCTAACATCTCAGCTGTGCTCTCCTTTGTACTGAAAGTCACTTTCAAAGAAGGATAAATCTGCTTTCCACTATGGTGGATCTTCCTTTTCCCAGTATGGCTTTTAGTTCCATTTAGATTTTACAGATTTATCTGTAATGCTTTATTTTCTTGACTAAGTCGTATTTGAGGCTAAGCCATAGTGTGTGTGCTACTCCCTAGGAAGATTTTTTAAGTGAAGGTGAACAGTGTCATTGAAAGCAGGGTAATGTTAACTGAGAACTTTCTCTCTCCATCTCTTTGTCTTTCTCTAGGACTATTTGTAGCAGGTACAGAATACAAAGTAACAACTGGGAACTAATTCCAGATGAATAGCAGTAGTGAAAGGCGGCTTTACCGACACAGAATGCCCAGCCTCCAGTAAGGCAATGGTGATATAGGCAGAAAGCGACAGCTCATTATCTACTCCTCCCTGAAAAGGATATGGAGAGAGGAATTACCAGTGAATAGCATGAATGAAAAGCTTTCAAATATGAGTTGCCATATCCCAGCTGAAGAATGTGGCTGTTTCTGCACGCAACCCAAAAATAAAGGAAAATACACACATAGCAGAGATAGCTCATAAGTTAAGAAAAGCCCATTACTATTTAAACATATATATATATTAAAAAAAAAAAAAAAATCCTCATCGACAACAGCCAACGAACTACCATCAGCAGCAATAAAAAATCCTCAGAAAACACAAATTCCCTTAAGGAATCATCTCCTCTAATCCTGTCCTGTAATCCTCTCGCAGGTGCAAGATATGTAAAAGAGAGTGAGGAAGCTGACTGGTCTGGAAATAGTTACTGTAAGATGTGGAGAAGTATCCCTAGGCAGAGAAGAGTATAGCATTTAGAGGAAAGTATAGGTTTTGGTAGTAATGAGAGAGGATCTTAATGATAAGAGCATAAATTTAACAAAAGTAATTCTTTATCACCTTCAAGGCATCGTTGACAAGTATCCCAGCACTTTGGAAGCAGCCATCTGTCTTCTGTTTTCTTGCCAGCCACATCAGGGTTTGAACCTGGACATTGTCATCAATAAATATGAAGCGACTAGCTTCTGCAAATGATTTGTACACAAAGGCAGTGAGCCTGCAAGGGAACCATGAAGCTGTGAGCTGATCTAGAAAAAGTCAGCCTTTTCACTCATGCTAGACACAAGTCTGAATAATTACAGCCAACAAGTTGGTGACTTGCTTTCTTGTGTACTTCTCGAAGGAAGGGTACCAAAAAGAATTGTATCTAGCTAGAATCCATGGAGGAACACTAGCACACTGTGTGGCTGATCCTGGATGCAAAGCACTGCAGCGCATTGGGTTCCATAGGAGAAATGAGGTGCAGGAATCAAGTTTTTAGTCTACCTACTATCAGTATGCACTCTGACAGGAGCTGGAAAGCCATTTCACTTAGTACTTAGAGTTTCACTCCTAGCGAGCTCTGTACACCTGATTCAGCTAGCAAAGGTGTCTTTTATCTACACCATGTGATTTCAATGCAAATTCATTTCTAAGCCATTTCTGCTCCCAGTCACTCACCAGGTGTTCCCTTCTTTATCTCTAATGCCAAATGTGCTGTAGGACCCATCAGGATGTTTGTATGATAGCTGCTTCTGGTAGCCTGAAAGAATGTGAAAGAGAAAATGTTATCTAATTAAAAAACAAAACAAGAAAACAAACAAACAAAAAAACCTTCTAATTCTATTTTCCATCGGATTTACATGGAATCACAATGGGAAAACATGAAACGGTGAAATTTGTCTGCCATACAGTGGGGAAGCTTTGAAGAAGCTTAAGTCTACACAATGTCCTGTCCTGTAGGAACACTGAGTCACAGAATAGGTAGCGCATGTCAGCTCTGTGCTCTACCTAAACTGACAGGATTAAGGCAGATGCTGTGCTTGTGTGGAAGAGGAGGAAGGGACTTAAAGATGGAACCTCGAAGGAAACATGATGACCAAGTTTAGGTAGAGCAGGAGAAGGAAAGAAAAAAAAAAGCAAGGCAGTGGATCTCTGAGCTGTGCTACAACATCAGTGCCATACTGCTTGAATAGCCATGCTACTGCTTCTGCTCACTAGGCCCCAATAGTAATTCAGCACACATTGTAAAAAGATGCACAAAGCTCTCACCACTCACTAAGTATCCAACGGTCTTGGATTTTACATTTTCACTCAGCTGTCTTGTCTTGTCCAGATAATCCAGTACATAGATATTTGGTGCAAAAAGGACCATGTTCTGTTCCCCACTGCCAAATGGTATGAGAAGGAGCTGGTGCATGTTCTGCATGGCAGTGCCCATGATGTCACCTGGTGAAGAAAACATGACAGGGGAATTAGCACAACTCATGGCCACAGAAACATACAGCAATTTTCACTCAGTAGGGTGAGCCATGGAATACCTGGCTGGGTTAGAGAACCTCTGTTAGAAAGCCTGAAGTTCTCTGTACTTTCTGAGTGATTTGTTCTGTTCTGCTTGTCAAGCCAACAAATAAATTAAATTCCTGCCCTGTCTTTTCTTGCTTAGATTAAATTGCCCATTCCAGAAATACTACCTATTTTAGTGCCACTTTAAGCAGACACTTGATGTCTATTAAAATAATAAAACCAAAGCCACTACAAGACCAAAAAGTTTCCATTAGCATCTCTAGTTTGTACACGGGTGAGTGGAAGAAAATCTTATGGGCATGAGTCTGGTAGCACACTCAGAACTGTGCTACCTGTGGGCAAAACATTCAAATGCAGTAAGTTTAAACAGAAATGTGAATAGGGATGTCACTGATTTTTAGATGCAGCAGAGAACATTGCTGGGCAAGATAAGAATCAATCTATTTGCTCAAGATTTCCCACAGGAAGAAAGAAAAGTCACAACAAAGCTTTCATTTCATTGTTTAAAGTTTTCTTAATGTTTCATTAATTTCATGTTTACCAACAACAGAAAAGAAAGCTCTGGGTGATCCTTCTACCACATTTGTAGGTAGATCTATTACAACATCTTGAGTAATGACATCATCTGTAGAGAAAAATATTAAGTATATTGTGGATATTTGTATAGAACATTTGTTACAGCAGGTAACAAACACTCCCCTCCCTTTCCCCTTCCCTTTCCCCTTCCCCTTCCCCTTCCCTTTCCCCTTCCCCTTCCCCTTCCCCTCTCCCTTTTCCCTTCCCCTTCCCCTTCCCCTCTCCCTCTCCCTTCCCAAGTATATTGAGCGTTTACCTTTCATGCAGATCAAGGAGTTCTGGGTCTCTTCCCTTCTTATGCCTTCAGGCTGGAATGGTGATGGGAAGAAGAGTCATATGCAGCAGATGAGAACAAAGCATAGAGAAACAAAGCAGTGACAAGAGTATTCATCGTCAGCCTCATCCTCCTCCATCATAACATGGCTGTACAGAAGCAGCTAGTACAAAAGGTGAGTTCCAATCAGATAAAGTCCCTCGTTTCCAGCTTCTCCTCTGTATGAGGAAGATGTGCACTTTACCAACACCCAGTGATCCTCATGGAAGAGGACATCAGATGGGTGTGGACTTAAAATTAGATTGAACAGCCCAACCCTGTCCCATTCAGATGAGTGTGGAGCCAAACAGGAAGTTTGTTAAGGAACCAGAATAACTTTTGCTTCCTTTTTGTACTTTTGTTGCAATTTCCTTTTCTCATGGTAGGAAGTACAGGGCAAACAAGAAGTGCTGTCAGCAGTACCTCAATCAACAATGTCCTGATCTGGGTGTCCCTGTAGTCAATACTGATGTTCCTAAGTGCTTCTTCTTCACAAGCTTCATCGTTATTGGTCTCAGCCGTAATGCTGAATAATACTTCGCCTTAAATAGTAGCAGAAAAGAGGGAAAATTGACCTCTGTCAAGAAGATTTATGGTTAAAGTGAGAAATTGCATCTGATAATGATTATCTGTAGAATAGTAGAGTAAGTAGTGTAGCACAATGAATGATCAATCACTCTAGGTGAGACATATGGGAAGAGAACTGATCTCTAAAAATTGAAATGATAAATACCCTGCATTTCTGGAGGGGCTTTTTGGCCTGGACAGCTGGAATAGGGGTAGACAAAATTATCCAGGTTGGAAAAGAATTAGGTTTACAGATGAGGTATAAACTGATTAGTAACAGTCCTACGAAACCAGATAGATTCCAAGCCACTTACCAATTCCTTTGGGGGAAATATTCCAGACATAGGACTTTCTTTTTTTGGTACATACACATCCATCATCCTTTGGGGAGATGAGTTTTGCATGATAATCAAGGGATTCTGACAGCAAAACATTAATCTGAGAACAGAGAGAGGAATATGGTGTGATAAAGATTTTATACCATAGAAAAATGGTGCTTTATTGTTTGAGAGTGGGTGGATCAACTGTACTTATGTCAAGTATTAACAGTGTAAAGCAGATTGAAAGCCTGGGATAATGGCATACAGGTGAATCATCTATCAGATGCAACTTTGGCAGTGTCCTCTTCTGCTCCTCTTGACATTCTTCACTGAGATATTAAATACCCTATACATATATCTGTTTCTGGATCAGGATGTGGAACTACGTCCAGTTGACCTGGTGCTGACTAACTTGCAAAGGAAGATATCATTTAATGTTTGGTTATGTTTTTGTTGCTGTTGAAGAACAAGGTGAAGAGATGAAAGCCTCAATAATTGATAAATTTTTTTAATAGGCTGTTTAAAGCCCTAGGCTTTTTTTTTTTTTTTTTTTTTTTTTCTTCCCTAGTCAAACTATTAACAGAGTTCGAAACAAAAAAATGACTAAGATGTGTCTTGATTTTTCATCCTTTTTTGACAGTCTCCTTTTGAGACCAGAGAGCTGATTTTCAGCAGATAAATTAAGCAAAAGAAGTCTAGAATTTGTGCTTGCCTCTCGTTTTAGGATTCAGCATAACAAACAAGAAATCAAAGAGAAGATCTCTGCTTTTCTTTCTTCAAGTGTATGTAAGCTCCTTCAGTGTAGAGATACATTGCGCCTGTGGTCTGGAGACATTTTGCCTGGAAAGTACAGAGCACTGAGAGCACAGACAACCACTGTCTGAGACCAGTATTCTCCAGCTGCACATACACTCTTTTGGGTGAAGTACTGGGACTCTGATACTCCCTGCTTTAGAGAACCTTTGTCCCAGGGAACAAAGTTTTTTCTGTTCTTCACTTGTTGCTCTTCCTATACGCTTCTATTTGGGAGGTACAAGCACTTCATTCCTTCACAACACCACATATCCTTAAAAAAGGACCCCAATAAAATGTGATGGCTTACACAACATTGAAAAGTGAATGATACTCCACAAAGCACTGTTCCCTTTCTTCTTAGGTCTCAGAAGACAGGTATTTGTACAAACATCCTAGACATAGTTCACATAGATCTCCTCCGGTTTTGTAGTGGTGTAGGACAAATTCAGTCTATCATTAGATAGAAGGAGCAGTGCCTCAATCAAGCAGAGGCAGATCCAGTCATTTGCATCCATCATTTTGATACTTTTTTTTGTTTGATTGTTTGTCTGTCTGTTTGCTTGTTTTTCCAAATTACAAAGCCTGCAGAATGCTTGGAGGTGGGATAGGGATTAAAAGCGTGGGCAGATGTACGTACCTTAATACAGTGATTGAGGTAGTTAAAGACATTGGCTCTAAGCAGGAAATCTTCTCCATGAATGATGGAGTATGGCAAGGTGAAGTCCACAAAGAAAGGCTGGAAGGCTGTCAGGGTAGCAGGCACAGATATACCAAATCCAGCCAATTCTTCCACACAGAAGGCACTGGCCTTCCATTCAGTGACAGTGTCAGGGATGGTGTATGAGACACTAGCTTTTCCAGTAGAGCTGGTGGGAATGTACAAAGAATGGGTTTGGACAGATGAATTTTCATATAACTTACTTTTCTGTAGAAACTCTAAGTTTTCAGGATGAATGCTATCACTGTTCTGTTTGTAGAAATCCCACATCCAAGCCCTCACAGAACTTACCATCCAAGTCTTCTCAGAGAAGTCAGTGTGGAAGTTCTTCTGCCCATCATTTCCCTGACTTTGGAAAGAAAACTCAGATTCCTTGCTTTGCAGACCAATGTTTTGAGAAACAGAGGTTTCTCTTCATAGGGAGTATGACTCACAGTATACATATTGTGGAAATAAATGTTTTGGTTAATATTGTAGGGAGGGCGGATGGTCAGAAGAAGACTGAAAAACATGGTTCTTCCATGTCAAATAGTAAGAAGAGGTGGCAAGAAGTTACAATAATGCAGGAGAATATATGGACATTTAGTAACTTTTAAAGTACAGCAAAGAGAGAGAAGCAGCAGTACTCACTTTATTAGGACAATATCCCAAATCCAAGTTTCAGGGAAGAATTCCCTAACAGTGTCAAGGATGTATCTCTTCACATGTTCTTCTCTAGCTACTTCAGCTGTTAAGAGATAGTGGGAATTTAGTTAGTCCTCATTCATGTAGTAAAGACTCCCAGAAAGGACAAGCTTTGATTTGCATGAACAAGTACAAACAATAATTAGTGTTCACTCACTTTCTACTGGAAACTAGCGGTATTTCCATCCAAGTATTAATTAAAGTCACTAATGTGTTCATGAATTTGGTATAACCTTACATTACTAAGAAAAGAAAGCATTTATTGAACTGCTCCTGGTCTCCAAACATGAGCATAAGACCTAGGATTCAGAACACTTGGCTCTCAAATCTGTGTGATGGCCACAATGATGCACTGTCTCTTCAGTAACCTCTGGAAAGAAAGGAATCACTGTCAACAGTGTCCCTTTTGTTTGACACTCTCCCAGTTGCCAATGCTTCCCAGTATTAAACTGGATATGAATCAGAAGTGTAGGCCTGAAAGGGTTTTTTGGGTACTTGTTATAGTAAGCCATCTCATTCTGAGCCATAGTATTCAAAAGAACAGTTCTGAATGCTGAACACTGACAAAGGAGAGTTGTGAGGACTGTCCACGTCTGTTCAAAAAAAAAATCCTATTTTTTTAAGAGAAAAATAAAATCGCTTACCTATCCCCTATACTACCTGATAATTTGACGTGGTGCGTAGAAGCTGTGAATCCTGCATTCAAGAAATGGAGGTCTTCCTGTTCCACTAGTACACACAACTGGTTGACGAATCTTTGAGTTGGTAAAAAATTTCATGCCCATATCCTGTGAAAAATACATTTTGGTGTCAGCCATAACCATATTGCAGCTGAGGTTTATTTTATTCCTCCCTCTTCCCATTACTACCTTTCCACCACATAAAAGCCCAAAGACGTATATGCAGACTTTTGGGAGTTCTGGGCACAATGGAAAATCACAGAGTCAGAATCAGAATCAATTGAGAATGGATGTCAATTCAGAGAATTTTCCTCGTATGAGTTCTGCTAAGAGCATTGCAAAAATTGTAAAGCTACTACATAAGTAGAATCATAGAATCGTAGAATTGCCAAGGTTGGAAAAGACCCTAAAGATCATCACATTCAACGGAAAGTAGAAACTGACTTCAACAGATTTAAATCATGTGTAGGATATTTACCCTGAGGAACTGATATACATCTGGGCCTAATCCAGAAGTTAGAGGTCTGTAATACAAGCCTTTGTGAAAGATGTTATCAGGTGAGATGCAGGGGTCTTGCGGATCATCTTCTAGATTGAATCCATTGAATATATAGCCTTGTAGGTCTTGAATAGGATGCAAGTTGTATATCTGTGAGGGAAGGAAACACAAAGATTGATTTTGATTATATAGTCATGTGCTGGCAATTACCAGCGCTGAGATGCTTGCCTGTTTGAAATCATGCTCTGTTACTTGAACTGAAAACTCTTCAACAGCCAGGCCCAGAAGGTAGTGATCACTGGTGAGAACAAAGAACAGTAACTAATGTGTACCCCAGAGGTCAGTACTGGATCCAGCCCTGTTTAATATCTTCATTAATAATCTGATGATGGGAGTGTGCCCTCCACTAGTTTGATGCCATCCAGAGGAATATCTGCAGGCCAGAGAAACAGCGCTACAGGAGAGTAATGAACCTGAAAAAAGAAGTGCGAAGTCCTGTCCCTGGGGAAGAATAATTCCAAGCATCAATATATGTGTGGGGTCAATCAGCTGGAAAGCAGCTTTTCAGAGAAGGATCTGGAGTCCTGATAGACAAGAGTCAACAAATGCGCAAATTCCCATTGTTTCCTGGGCAACATTAGGAGGATAGTATCCAGCAGGTTGAGGGAGGTGATTCTTTCCCTCCACTCAGCACTGGAGAGGCCACACCTAGTATGCTGGAACTAAATGTGGGCTCCTCAGTACAAGAGAGATAGAAGAGCTGCTGGAGAGACTGCAAGAAACTATCACAAAGATGAGCATTTCACAGCTAGGACTGTTTAGTCTAGAGAAGAATAGACTCAGAGATATCACATTAATGTAAATAATTACCTGAAATGAGGGTGCAATGAGGACAGAGACAGGATCTTTTTAGCAGTGCCTATTGCTATGACAAGAAGCAATGGGCACAAACTGAAATACAAGTTGTTCCCTCTCTACATCAGGAAATAATTTTGAAGTGTGCTGGTGATGGAGCACTGGGACAGGTTGCCCAGAGAAGCTGTGGAGTTCTCTTCTTGGAAACATTCGAAAGTCATCTGTACGTGGTCCTAGGCAACCAGCTGTAGGTGATCCTGTTTGAGAAATGTGTTGGACTGGATAAACTTCACAGAGGCCCCTTCCAAATGTGGGTATTCTATGTGAGGTTCTGTGATTCTTACAGAGCATAAGGATCATGGGACTGCTACCTGCAAAGTAAGCTGAGGCTTCCACCTTCAATTTGGAATTTTACTCTTTCTCAAGCCTTTTCTTGTCCTGCATCTTTCAGAGGGTACAGTACCCAGGATAAAGCTGTCTCTGTGTGGCGTGCTTATTGACTTGTGATCATTTCCTGAAGCTTCCCAAATGACTATGCAAGTCCAAGAGTCACTGCTTAAATCAAATCCTAGGTCCTTTACAGGACATCTGACTGCTAAGAAATGAAGTCTGCGTATTATGTACATATTATTATGACCAGCGCATGTAAATACTGGGGGATGTCCAATACATGCTAACAATCTCTAGTGAAGAAACTGTAATAGAGAATAAAACAATATTGCAAGGAAGGAGAAAATGTACTTGTTTGGGTAACTTACTGTTTCTGCAGACAACTCTGTCTCAGTCTTCAGAAGCAGCACGCTTTTATCCACTGCCCTCACAGCACAGAAAGAATTAGCAGCAGCTTCGATCTCTAAACTGACATTGGAAGTGGTGAGCATCTGCTTTTCAGAGAATTGCAACTGGACCTGAAATTTATCAAACACATGTTGGTGTGGCTAATCCTTACTGCTTAAGGCTTCTCTGGATGTTGAGAAGAATAATGTAAGGTTCTTCTATTGAAGCACCGTGGGTCTTACTAGAGGGTGTTGGCCTCTACTGCCTCTGTTAACCAAGCCTCAGCTATAATGGAGGCTTAGGCAATAAGCACACTTAGATTCCTACGTTGTGGTAACTTAAATGAGGCCTACCTGAAGTTATTTAAAATAAAATGTGATTCTGCTGCTGCTTATGTCAAACAAAATCTTATTATAACGCTTGACTGCATGTGATAAGAACTACAATGAGCAAATCATATTTTTACTACAAGTTTGTACTACCTTAAAAATTACAGTGCAAATAATCTTGTTTTGATTTTTTTCAAAGCAAAAAAAAGAACTTGATACTTGTTTTAGATAAGAGGGAAAAAGTAGTAGTTGGAGATGACGAGATAAATGAAAACTTCTGCTTAGACCCACTTGTTTTATCTTCTTGATCGTTTGTTTCATGTTTGAATATCTTTTAGCTTTCAAGAACAAAAGATAAGAAAAAACTTAAAATTGAAATCTCAATTCAAAATTACAAATCAGAGTCCAGGTTTTTCTAAAAGGAGGGAAAAAAACATAAAACAAAAAACAAACAAAAAAAACCTTTTTCTCCTGTATGTATGAGGGCTGCCCTGAAAGTAATGTCTCTTATTTTATTATGTTGACTCACAACCTCAGAAGCAGATGTAGGTGGTATGGCAGTAGAGGCTGAATGTTCCCACCAGTCTTTTGTTACATTTTGTTGCCATGTGACAGATGGCAGTGGAGTGGATGTCCAACAAAGTGACATTTGATGCGCAAGTGCATATGAAGCAATTGTGAATCACTGAATTCCTCCAGGTGAAATAATTGCACCCACTGACATTCATCAATACTTACTTGAATGTTTATGGAGACTGAAGATTGGTTGTTAGTAAAGTGAAGCAGTGGGTGGTGCATTTCAGCAGTAGCTGAAATGACATGAAAGACAAACCATGTTCCAGATGACCGTGCATATTTTAATGAGTGTGGCATGCAGGATTTTGTTCTTTGCTGGTGAAAATGCATAACTAGTGGTGGTGACTATATTTTGTAGCTGAGAATATTATTGTTATGTCAGACCATGTTATTGTGCTCTTTGAATCTGTTGTAGTTTCCATAGAAATAAATAGGAGATATTACTTTTGGAGCAACCTGTGTATTTAATTGTGGTAAGCATAAACTGCATTTTTATTCATCAGAAAAAGTGTAAAAAATTAGATTACACTGTAAAGTGGAGTAAGACTAAAACACATTTTTATGGTTAAAAAACAGGCACTCCAAACTATATAGGACACTAGTATAGTTTTAGAGAAGCTGGTAGAATTTGAGAGTAGTGTGTTTTCAGAAAAGTAGATTTTAATTTTAGAGGATTTACCTTTTGGCAATGAGGATAGGTGGAAGTAAAGAAAAGATACAAGGCCAAAGAGAAAAAAAGAAGAATGAAGAAGAAATAAATGTGTGCACAAAGGATTTGTATTTATTTGGCAACAGCCAAATTCTTAGCACTTCTCACCTTGTTTTTGAAGCACTTCTCGATTGGAAGTCGGACACTGTCTGCTACCAGCTCCTTGGCAGGGTGTAACGTATATACAAGCAACCGAAGGGCTGGAGACATTTTCTCACTGACCACAAGTGGGATCATGAAAGTGCCATTTCGATCTGTTATTTGAGAAGAAGAGACTAATACGGAGACAAACATGAAGGTCTGCTCTTGTAGCTACCATATAGACAGACATGCATCTGTACCAGTCCATGGAACAATCTGCAGTTGGACTATAAACTGAAAAATCCTGGAGTAACGGACACTGGCCAGGAGGTGACATGTCACAGTTTAGATCCAGATGCCTTCAGATTTACTGTGAGTTTGAACATGTGGCCAGACAGCCCCCAAGACCAGACACTGCATTCCCTCCCTAATCCTTTGGGAAGATCTTTACATGACACTGCATCTTGACTCACCTGACACTGGTTTCTGAACTACACCTGAGTTTATTTTGCTCTTAGTGGTAGTGATAGAATCATGCACACATGCATTGGTGAAAAGGGATACAGCCATTCCATAGCTGCTGTGCACATCCAAGAAATGTTGTCTTGGTCCCCAGTCCTCCAGTTTACCCATTTATTTCTTAAATGCAGAAACATGATGATGACAACTTAACTTACCAGCCTGGATATTAACTTTTATTTCCCCTGTGAGGACAATCTTGCCTTTTGCCATGCCCTGTAAAGAAAATAGCAATACATTTATGGATTATTAAAGGTTGGAAGAAGAAAGTGACAATCAAATTCAACATGCATCAACATGACAATTGATACACGCACATTGGCATGGCTTCAAATGTTTAAATATCAGCCACAAGGCATGCTAGATGCTGCCACTGCTGCTGCCACTGGCCAGAAAGCAGAAGAAAAAATGATGGAAGGGACTAGGGCAAGGAAAAAGAGTTTATTGGACAGGAGGGAAATGAACCATGGCCTAAGACAGTATAAAAATGGTTAAAGGTGGCTACTTGCTATAAAATTAAGTAACCTGGCCAGATATCTGGATTATTTTGCCCGATTAAGTAGTTTTTCTAAGTCAGCTTGGTACTGTTTCTGATCTTAGGTTACTGGTCATTGAAGTGGCTTCCAGAAACCAAAAGAGCTCACTACCATAACTGCTGTACGTGCACTGCCAGATAAATTCCTGGTAAAGCCCTTTCAGTGGAACTGCAATAAACCTATACTCACCACATAGTAGAAGTTCACCATACTGGTATTCTCATATCCTTCTGTGTTCAAGATATAGTACACAGTGATCATCCTCTTCTGCCCACAGCTCATGTCTTTCCACAGTGGATCAATCCTCACAAAACTGCTAGTCCAGGAGTACAAGCGCTGGACAGAGAGAGATGCATCTGGGTAGGAAGGCTCTATCCAGCCTTCAGAATGGCACTGGTCACTGGTTTTGTATATTGCCTGATTAGGAGAGGTAGAAGGGAAGAAAAGGAAAACAAACATAGCTCACTAGGGAAATTGTTGTCACGTACATCAGAAAGATTATTTCACAGAATCCACAAATTTAAGAATCACATGTAAACCCAAACAGGTAAGGAAGAAGTAGCGCAATGATCTTGCAGCCTTGCAGCAAGACATTGCATTGCAACAACTCAGGTACTTTCCTCACTTCTTTTATGGCTTTTTTTTTTTTTTTTTGAGAACTCTAGAACATGAAGTGAGACAAATCACATTTTATTACCAGAATTCAAACCTCATCCTATCTTTTGGAGTTCAGTTTAAGATCAGTTTTCTCTGTCTCCATTTCCATCTCCCTCTCCCTCTCTGCCATCCTATCCCTCTCCTTCCCTCCCCTCCCATCTCGTTCTGTACTCACTTTCAGACTAAGCTCAGGATCAAACATTTTGGATGTGTCAATGCTAAACGAAGCAAAACCATTAACATCAGTGGTGAAGTTGTTTGTATTCTTGTTATTAACAAATAGCTGGATAACTTTATTGGAAATAGGAGAGTTGTCTTTGTCTACCAGCTTGATCTATAGGAGAAGAAAATGACAAATATGTTTATATTGTTATATATCTGTGAATAGATATGCATAACTTACAGCCATTCTTTCTCCACCGAACAGAATAGCTTTTTCTCCTCCCTTCCAATTAATACTTTAGAAAAATGTTTATCTTCACTGTCTGGCTGCTAGGCTGCTACCTAATGCATGCAAAAGGAGCTTCTTCAGCAGCTGTTGCATCACTGAATGAGAAGCAAGAATTTCTTAAGTCTCATCTCTTTAAACATCACTCCTTCCTGACTATACATTTCCAGTTTAAATATACAATTACTTTTCTCTGTTTTTTCCTTTCTTAGTCTCTGATGCTGTTACTTTCCAAGTCTGAAGACTTTTTCTTCATATCTTTGATTTGAACATTTTTCTCATTTTTTCTCCACTATCTGTTCTATTTATTAAACAAAGAAATTATTAAACATATTAAACAAAGTATTAAACAAAGAAATAAGAGATGTCAGAAACAATTCAATAAACTTTAGGTTGCTTGAAATGAGCATTCATTTGTATTAAAAGCAAACAAGCAACAACAACAACAAAAAAGAGCAGAAGGAGTAACGATATATTAAATACACTGACTACCCTTACTGTCCAGATATGGAGCGAAGAGAAATTACCTCTGAAGTATACATGCAAATAGCGAACTAAAAGTCATTTAGATAAACGTTGACTTCAGTGAACTGAATGCAACAAAAGTGAAGGCATATAACATAGAAAAAAAGATATTTCATAGTGCTGGGGGAGAATTGCAAATAGGATGAGATGAAACAAGTACAGGATCAGGAAGGGATGCATTTTGAGAAAGTTTTTTTATGGCAGCTGCATTGATCTTAAGTTCTACATTTTTTGTTTCTTTTTTTTTTTTTTCTTCCACAGAAGCAAAGAAAATGCCAAATGATTGTAATTGAAAAGAATTTTGTCTCTGAGATGGAGACATCCCAGCCTCCTACCATATGTCTTTCTACATTCAGCATTTAGCATGTGGGGAAATGTGTGTATTTCATGAATTGATTGTGGCACACTGCACCAGGGAGCGTGTTGAGCCACTCTCCTCTGGTAAGTAATTGTAAGGGAGATGCACAGCACTCTGAAGAATGGGGTGGGAGTGGAGAACAAATGAGAAAGTCATATGAACATCTACCAGAGGAGAAAAATTCCTTAAAGAACAATCACTTCCTTCCTTTCAGTGCCACTGATAAAATGACCCCTAAGCCTTTCCTCATTGAAAATAAAAAATCTGAACTGGATGTAAGTGGAAGAAAGATAGATTTATATCTACCCTTTCAATCACTGAGAGTGATGTGGGATTTGTCATTAAACATAAAATAATGAAAAGGCTTTTAGAAGGAGAAACTGTTGTTAATTCCTTTCTTTTTTTTCTTAAGTAAAATTTCTCCATTTTTATTTGTCGCTTCTGAAGAGAGAAGCAGTGATTTACATCAAGTTGAAAATACAAGCTAGAAATATGCTGATTAATGGATCGTTTTGATCCAAAGTATTTCTGGCAGACACAAACCCGGACAATCTTATACTCATCTGTATTCAGAAGTACTGATAGGGCATTGTATATGTAAAGAAAGAAGCCTATGGAGAAAACAGTTCCCCAAAATAATTTCCCAATCTTTCCCATCACTGTTATCTTGTTATTTACTCTCAGTCATCTTCAGTACAATCTCTTCATGCTCTCATTTACCTGTCCAAAATAAGGAATTCCTCTTCTGTAGTGATGATCCACATTCTCAAACTGTAAACTGCTCATCACTTGAGTTATGGAAATAGACTGAGTAGCTGTAAGTTGCAGACCTGTAAGACATGCCCAGAGTCAAAGGAAAATACACTTTGTCTTGCATCTTGTATCTTCATCAGACTTAACATTGCATGGAAATATGCTTATAAAAATGGACATTCTTCTTCAAAAATATATCTTTGTGCTCAGAAAACAAGAGTTGAATACTCCTTCCTTTCTTTTTTGTTCATACCACTATTGTTGTTACTGATTGTGTAGAAGGGATTACCTGTTCCTTTCTCTGTGACAGTGGCTTTCACATCAAGATTCCTCTTGTAACCAATGCGATTTAGTTCAAAAACCTCGGAGCTGAGAACTTGGGAGAGGCAGCCATCTGTATCCAGCTGGAAAGTGAAGAAAACTAATCCTGTTACAAGAATCACAGCTTACAAAAGATATTGGTAATATACAAGACCTTTATTTACTGATGTCTTTAACCATTACTGAAGTCTTGTGCAGATGCTTCTTGTGACATTGCCTTACACCTATGATCCAGGACAGCATGCTGCATTTATAAGTCCATCAAACTCCCATTTTTTCTGTCTTATGAAGTGTCCAGCATTGCCTGGAAACAGTGGGAGATGAATGACACTCCCATCAGTTTTGACAGGAGAGGAGACCAAGAAACTCTTGCAAATAGTTGTTCTATCTTACTCTCCCTGTCAGGCAGCTCTTGACTCTGGGGAGTCTGGGAGAATACTGATGCATCCAGAATCAATCGTGAGCACATTACATGTTCTCTTTTCTTTCCATTACTTTTTAATTTCTTAGTACACTGTCTTAGAAACACAGTGTTGCATAGTATTGAATGAACACAGATCATCTCTGCTTACAATGATATTTAATCAGTGAGACAAATGAAAGTTCTTGGGTCTGTATACTTTCTACATCCACAGATCGCTTATTCTACCTGATAAATGACAGGCCTTCCACAGCAGAGTGAAAATGGGCAAAAATTGTTTACTGAATTTTATCAGTTCTCTGCTGTCAAGAGGAAAATTTTCCAAAGCTTTCAAAAGGGAGTATTCTCTCATTACTTTCAAAATTATTATACAGGACAGGATCATTATGCACATTTCAGGTGGGAAACTGAGAAAGAACATGTCTGTACTTCATCAGGCCTAAAACCAAGAAGATAATTAAATGCTCTGAGTTCCTGGAAGCAAATAGATGAACAGAGTAAAGTAAAGCAACAATGAAAGAAAAAAAAAGTGCAGCCAGCAAAGGAAGAGATGCACTAGCACTGAGGAGAGAGCAAGCATAAAGAGCAATAATTATGCATCATACATCTTTGGTAAATGATTGACAAACTGGGCTTTTCTTGCACCTCCCATATGAATCAAAATCCCTGCACACACTGAGCTGGACTTTCCCCTCAACAGGCTGGCCGTAGGTGTACCTGGGAGAAGAAGAAATAGGTCTATGAGACGATGCTTGAAAAACTGACTTAAATTAACCTGTTCAGGAATAGACCCAGGATGACCAGTGACCTGGCAAGCCAGGGACTGGAGTAATTTCACAGGCATTTTCTTAATTCTCCTTCCAGAAGGATAATACAAATGTGAAGTTGAAAAACTGGTAAGTTTTACTTCACTCACAAACCAAAGCTATGCCGTAAATGTCAAAATAAATACATCTATAAGATTGGTGGTCAAAAATTACTTCTAAATTATGACTGTTTTCTCCACTGTTTATCTTAGATTGAAGTCCTAGACTTATTGAGATCAAAATGAAGCTTCTCGTAACTGCAAGTGGTTCAAGGCTTCAGCCTTCTATAATAAATTATGAGATCTTGTACCTGGGTCATGGCAATCCCCACTATCAGTACAAGCTGGGGGATGAAAGAATGGAGAACAACACTGCTGAAAAGGACTTAGGAGTATGGGTGAATGGCAAGCTGGACATGAGCCAGCAGTGCACGCTCACAGCCTGGGAAGCCAACCATATCCTACACTTGGTACTTACACTGCGCAGATTTTCACTGTCAATTCTGAATCCATGACTGTAAGACTTTTTGGTGCAGTGAATGTAACATCAAATTTTGGCAACACTACAACAGACAACAACAAACCAACGTTGGCATTATTGTCAACTTGCAGGTTGAGATAAAATAGAGAATGAGGTTATATCATTAGTCAGAGATGGAGTACCAGCTCAAAACTGGGGTGTCAATATGCCTCAGAAGCAATATGACACGTGAAGACTAATGTAGCTGTTTTTTGAAAGCTGTGAAGAAAAGTCAAAACTTATGAATGATGAATTCTGTGATGTCTAGAAGCACTGCCCAGCTTTGGCCAGGAAAGCTGATGGACCAGCCTGCAAGAAGGTTACATCGTCACAGTGGATTTTTCCATCAGTTCATTGATCTGTTATGCAGATTCTTTTCCCAGCTGAATCTGTGCAAAATGGTTAATCTTTTTTCTCTGTCTTTTTTCTTCTTTTTTCACAGCTATACGGTGTTATATTTGCTAGAGAGCTGTTTAAAGTGTTACCAATCAAAAGGATTACTTGATAAAGATTTATCTCTGTTCATGTTTTCTACTCTGATTTAAAACCAGAAGGTAGCATTTACCGTATTCCTCCACAAGGAATGAGTGATTTGTTTTCTCTCCTGATTTCTTTGTTACAATAATTTTGTAGTTTCCTAGTATAGGCTCTTCAGCTAATGGGAATTCAAACTGGACAATGTTAATCTCTGATGTCACATTTTGCCACTGGAAGATCCTGTTGCTTTGTGGATCCTGAGGGGAAAAAATA